>NC_066364.1:55904307-56236390 GCF_013377495.2 Cygnus atratus | reverse complement strand
TACCTATGGACATTTTACTACGAGAGTGACTTTTTGAAGACTTTTACCAGCATTCTTTCCATTTGACATAGCAGGACAAGGATGTTTCTCATGGGATTTCAAAGGAGACTTTATTTTAAATACCCACAGAAAGTAAAGTGCCAGTCTAGTACTGTCTGATTTTCCCACATTCTTCATGGCAATATAGGGAACTTCAACCTTTATTCCCTGTTACCTTCATCTTTTTTTTTTTTTTTTTTTTTTTTTTTATTATCTGAATATTTTTAGAGGAAGAGCCTCAGATTAATTTTCAGAGAACTGCTGTTACAAACCTGAAGCAAAAACATGCAAATATTGTAAAGCACTGAAGAATATATATATTTATGAATGAATGAATACTGTATATTTTTTCTTTCTTCTTCTTTTCAAGTCGTCTCATTCAAAGTCATCAAAAACTATCCAAGTCATCTACATACGCAGCACAATAGGTACCTGTCCCTGTTGTGTTTTTTTTTCTTTCTTCATTCCATTTGCAGAAGAAAATGCAATTCTGTTATATCTTCTATTGCCACAGAAGGCAATATCAAAAACCCAAAGGAATGTGAATGGAGTCAGGATGAATGTTGTTTAAATGTAGAATCTGTAGAGTAAATGTTACCCTTAAGAAAATCAGTTGAGGATTGCACTTTTATGAAGTCAAAGTCCTAAAGTGATAAATTTATCAGTATCATTGCAAATTCTTTATTTTTAAACATTCTTTTTTATTGTCAGAAATGCTAGACACCTTACCTGCAGAATTTTAGTTATACTGCTGTAGCTCATGTCTTCCATAAAATGAAAACATATACAAGAGTGATCTAAGTTCTTACTATTTCACTTAAATTGTGTTTTCCAAGAGGTCAGATTCAAGTCTTAGTTGCTTTTTTTCTTATACTGTGTCTTCGAATTTATTTGTAAATTTGTCTATATGGTGGATAGGTCCTCCAGTTTAGATGGATATTCTTTCTGCTTTGTGTGCATCAAATTAGACAAATAAATGACATAGACAGAAGAAAATGAAGCCAACTCAAAGCTGTGTATTGGTGTGTTATATGCATACAGGTGCTTAAGTGCAAGAGCTTTATCTTGAGCTTCATCTTGCCATTGATCCCTGAGAGAATAGGTAGCGAGCAGGGAATTGAAAGGTCAGCATTGGAGCTGGATTTTCTCTGATGAATTGACTGGAATTTTGCTACTGATTTTAGAAGTGACATATCTGAACCAGCATTTTCCCACCTGCACAGGGTCTCTCTTTGTCACCTATTCCAGATTAAACACAATCAAGTGAGTTTCTTCATTAGGGAATAGGTGGTGACTAGGTCAATGCATATGACCTGGGCAATGTATTTCCTAACATTGGTTTCTACTAATACAAGCAAAACCACAAAGCTCATAAAAATAAACAGATTCTGTGTGGTCATGAGTTTATGTACTTGTATATACCAGTGGTTAAGGCACTTGGACACTTCCCAGGTGTTAGCTGCTTAATGTAAGGGAGTGGGCTTGGAGGAGGAAAGGAGTAAAGTAGTACAGTAGAGATGGGTAGGTCAAAGGTGGTACATTTGAGGAACTTCCTAGGAAATTTTGTCTTTTTGTCCATTTGTCCAGCAGTTTGGTGGTCTGAACAGAGAATACAAAAGGGCAGAATGGGATCTGCAAAAAAAAAACACAATGTAGGATGTCCTTTATAACCTTTGTAGGTATGACTTTGTAGCCTGGGAGACATAACACTCCACCACATGGTAAGATGAACTTGGTCTCTGACATGGAGCTTTGTGACCAGCATGAGAACCACAGGTGCAAAATCTTAAACTGCTGTATAAATGGGCTCTGACATCATCAAACTGCTCATTTTCAGGTGACATCTAAATCTAAATGCAGATTTGTGAAAATTATATTTTGTCTCTCAAGGCTAAAAAATATGTGTTTTGTTCCTTACTGCTCACCAAATATCTCAGCCCTGTCCAAATGCGTGACTGTGTTTTCCCATGCACCGGGAGGAAATGGAGCGTCTCATTGCCCTGCAGCTGTGACTCCCCCTGCAGTGAATAGGTGATGACAGATGGGACATTGGTTTTGGAATTCACATGATTTCTGAAATCCCATGTGCTTTTGGTGGGCATGGCAGTGTTTATTCTCATCGTTTTACACCCAGATTTTCCCTCTGCTGGTTTATCTTAAAAAAGATAAAGACAATTACTATGTGTACATATTAATGTACATATATTAGTATTATTTGGAAAAAAAAGCTTAGATATTTTCTGCACTTTTTCCACTCCTGCCTCCCACTATAGCCCAGCCCAGCCCACCCTGGGGAAACACTTTTCATGCTGAGGGCGTGCATTGTGTGGGTACTGGCAAGTGCTCAGGGGATACACTAGGAGGGAGGCAGCAGCTGAGTCAGAAGCACTGTGGTAGCACTGGGCTGGGGGCAGTCGGCAACAAAACAGCGGAGAGACAGTTCTTCTGCTTCTGGCTGCTAATGAGCTTTCTGGTGGCAGCACCGTTCTCATCAGGCCTATTTGTTTTTACAGGCTGCCCTTTGTTGACTTTAGGCTTGTTTTCTTTGCCATGCAATACAAATATTCTCAGGCGTTAAGCTTTCCTTGCCCTGACTGCCTTCTTCTCATCTGGGACCATGTAGAAGCTAAATTTAAACTTGATTGATAGCGTTTAATCCAGAGAGGGTCAGGGTACTATTTTCCTGTTAAACGTTCTCTGGTTTGCTTCTTCTGTTTACAATCATGTCTCTGAAGTACTGTACTCAGTCCTGCTTCCCAATGAAATCCCTTCTGCTTTCCTTGCCGCTGTGGGATGGTTGCTCTTAATTATGTGGAGCCTCATGCCGCTTTGTCTGATCCTAGATGGAAAAGAACAACAGCTATGGGTCTTTAAACCAGATGATGCCATGACTTACATTCTCCTTCCATTATAATAGATAGCAGGCCCTGAATTCCACTATTGTGAACCACTAAACATGGAAATACGAAAGAATTCCTGGTTGTGTTTTCCCTGTCCTGGCAGTCTTTGAGAAACGTCTTCCTTGAGCAACCACATGTTCAGCATAACTATATGAGTTCTTTTTTATAGATCTGAAGACAGCAATCTTACTGTCTGTCTCAGTACTGAATGTAAGTAAAAAATTTTCTCTCTACCAGATGTCTGCACAGTCCTATACACATTATTTGCACATACTTTGAGCATGAGAACTGTTGCTGACGTCAACTAACCGTATGCATAGGCTTTTACTGACTTTACCTATTTACCGTATACTATTAATGTCTCTGTGCTAGAATTCTGACATTTTTAGCAACAGAAGAGATATGGAGGAGTTTAGGTCTAGGGAAAGAAACACCTCAAGCTTTATACATTTTCACTTTGTCTGGAGAGTGTATGTTCTTATCAAGGAGTTACAGTCTTCAGTTTTCAAAAATATTCCCTCCAGCACTAATGAAACAAACACACATGCACACACACAAGAAATGAATGAACAAAAAACACCTGAACCATTATGTGAAGTTGGAGTTTTTTTTAATGATTTAAGACCCCCTGTACATTTGTTCACCTCTGTAGTCGTCATACTCTTCATGATGTACCTGCAGTGTTCTTTAAAGTACATTCCCTCATTGACAGTCATCTGCCTACACATGTGTATATAGTTAACTAATCAGTGCTTTTCCATGATATAGTCTATTGGGGTTAGAAATTAGATTTTATGACTTGTTGACAAATCTATCGTAAAAAAAAATACATGTCCTGACTCTGACACTGCTTTCAAGTAACTGGTGTTTCCTGTTCTGACAACCTGTAGAAAAAAGTGACTTTAATATGCAGAATTTTGAATATAAATGATTTTTTGAAATATAGCAGAGATAATGGTCCTGGGCAACCTGCTCTAGGTGACCCTTCTTGAGCAAGGGATTGGACAAGATGGCTTCCAGCGGTCCCTTCCAGACATTCTGTGATTCTGTGAGAAAACTTCAGTCACCTCACAATCTAGAATCTTGTCACTTTTCAAACACAATGATGCATTTATGTGTTTCTGCTGCAAGAGCTGAAGAAGAAATCTTCTGCAGATTCATGCAGGTGTATATACACACACACACCCTCTACTTCATGGAGAGGGAGAACACATTTAAATAAGTACATCTTTTGAACCATGCTGTAAGAATCCTTAGGGCTTAGCCACTAGAAAACCAAGAGCATCAGACTGGCTTGTGTATAAAAAAATAAATACTGGTTGAAATAATATTTGTCAATTGGAAGTGGAAAATTTGGAAACAGAAAATTACTCTCCTGAGAAAACAAAAACAATGCAAAAAAAAATCTCCCAAAGCCTAACAAGAAAACATGAGGAAAATAGATAGGAAGAACAGTCCAAGATCCTGTGACCCTGTGAACTGCTTGGAAATGGAAGAAGGATTAACTTATTTTTCAAGAGAGAATCACCAATTAAAAAAAAAAAAAAAAAGGCAGATCTCTGCATCTTACGGACAAAAGACAAGGGCTTCACCCCACCTACTTTATTTGTGTAAAAAAAATCTAAAAATTAGATGTACATCTTGGGTAGTGCCTTCCTGACATTTTGTCAATGTGGGATATAGAAGTAGCCACAGAAATGTCAGTACTACTTGAGAGTAAATGTACCTATTATTGGTCTTCCTTCTACACAACCCATAAATGGATGACTAAAACCTTAGTAAGGACAGTGCTATACAACTATGTAGCATGAAGAACCACATCCTTTTGTTTGCTCCAAACCTGGGTCTACTGCCTTCATGTGACGGTTTCTACCAGGACTACCTGGGGATCTAGGTGAATAACTTAGGTATTAGGCTAGATGACTCATGCTGAGATTGTTATACTTAGATTCATTTCACTGTCAAATAATCCAAAGCTGCTTTCTCAATCAGTTTGGAAAAGCAGTGATGTTAGGTAAAGAAAGATATTAAAACACATCACCATGTGTAGAAGCATTTGAAATTACTGCTCTGATAAAGGAAGTGCTTACTGGAAGTTAGCTGCAGGAGTCATTTGACAACAACAGCTGTTTTTTGTTTTGTTTTGTTTTGTTTTGTTTATCAGCTTCAGTTGATACAAATATGTTTGAATCTATCGGTGTTAGATTTATATCAGCCAAAGCAGTTTACCTGAATGGTTCAACATTTTTCTCCCTCTTCACGCTTTTCTTTAAGCTCTGCAGATTTTCCTTCACCCTCAAAAATCATTATGTAGGGAGGAGGGTTAATGCAGATATTTTTTATTCTCACTTTCTTTTTGCTTACGTAACTGATCCAAGTTGGTGTGTGATCCCTGTTGGCAGTAAAGGGAGGTTGGGAAACACATAACAGGAGGTAATGAAGGAGGGACCGTGGCTTTGGCACAGGTTTGTTCATAAGCTGAACTAAGCCAGTCATGAAACCTCACCCTTGATTTACAAATGCTAATTATCTTTTAATATTACCATTGTAATTAATGCTCTATTCCCATTTCTTTGTTTATGCCTCTCCCTGGGGGAATAATTTATATTTTCATTGTCTTTCTCTGTACTGAAAGGGCTAAGAACTTTATTTTAAAAATGCATGAAAACTCAGTAGTCCCTTCATACCCTACTGTAAATCACTTGGCGTTAAATAGCTCACAGTAACATTACCTTAAATCTTGGTAAGTGTAATATATGGCCAAAGCAAAATTGTCTAATCCACCAATCTGAAGACCAATGTTTCCTCTGTGCGAATTTCATGAGTGCAAAAGAAAATCTGAATGTAGCATTGAAAGTCAGTTGTACCCCATCTTTGCCATTCTACATCCAAATGTGTATGTCTGATAAAACAGTGTACATGTGAGGTTCTAGAAAAAGAAGCTGAGTTTTGGTTATTGGGTTCTTACCAGATACACCAGCATCTTTAGTAGAACATCAGGAGGCAACTTTTCTACTAATATGTTATTTTATGGTAAACATCATGATATATACTAATATAAAAGACTAAGATGTAGGAAATGTAAGGAAAATGTAGGAAATTGAAAATGAAGACTCACCTCATGTTACTGCAGGATTTTTTTTTTTTTTTTTCCAGAGAAACTTTAGCAGAGGAAAAAAATTTACATCCCTCCTTTGAGTGTCTTTCCTCTAGTCTCTCAACCTTCATGTTTTCTAAGCAGAAAGTGCTTAAAATTAAAAGCAAACATGCAGGGGCTTAAATGGAACTCTGTAATTTACACCCTTCAGACTGTCCCCATCCATCCTGTTTAATGTCTCTCTCTTACATGGCCTTTGCCCAGGTTCTGAATTGAAGAAGACTCACGCCCCACCTCCCTTATCGCTAATGACAAGGACTAAACTATTACTAGTTTCAATTCTGTATGGCTAAACCTGAAATTACTGCAGATCCACAACACAACTAATCATGGAAAACAGATAAATACCCACTTCTCCCATCTGGGTGATTTATTGGTAGGGTTAGTGAATTCATGATGTTTGAGATTTTGTAAGTCACTCATGAATAAATCCCTGTATCAGTGTGCTCAGGACACGGCCCAGCATCGACTGCTGTAAATGGGAGCATTCTGTGGATTTTAATAATTTGCTTTTGAAACAGGCCTTTATGGCATGTCTGCTTCTCTTTCTGACTGTAAAAGGCTCTGCTTAGAATATTTCTCTTTTCCCTCTCTTCCTCCCTCCCTCTTTTTCACATTCATGGAAACATTATGCCCCGGACAAAACTGCAGCTATGGACATTACACAGATGCCAGGGCAGTGTGTCAAATACTTTCTGTTTTCACACTGAGAGTGCAAAAATCTATTGCCCTTTTTCTCTGCTCCTATGTCTACCAACCTCTTCGGAGTTGTTTTCTGCCAGATTTAGGTAGCCACTAACCTAACACCCAAGTTGAACTAAAACAGCACAGCCATAGGTAAGATAAATTCTGTAATAACTGCGAGGATCTGAAAGAAAATACTTGGCAAAAATATCTCCTTCATTGAATGTGAAGAAGGTGTCCTGTGTTATCTCAAAAAGTCCAAAAGTTACAGGCTGAGGTTTGGATCTCTCAGTTTCATCCTGGGTAGTAAAGAAGCAGAACTGACAAAAACACAAAACAAAACAAAACAAAACCTTCTGAGTCTTTTTCAATCCACAGCAACTGCCCTAGGGACAGTCTTGTCTATTATGTGCTTTTCTCATAGGCTGTTTCTGGTAAACAGTTTGCCTTAAAAATGTCTGTCACTATTATCCCTACACTTACATTTTGAATGCACAAAATGCCCCACTGAGACAGCCATGTAGTCAATACAAGGCTGCCTGATGACGCTCTGAAAGATATTCCTTGAGGATTGTTGAGGATAGCTATTTCTTGAACTTGCTCCCTGTGGTAGAATACAATTGCCTGAATTTTTCCAAAAGAGAAACCTCTTGTTAAAAAGTCCCCTGTAAAAGTAGCCTGGTGAGCTACTGGAGGACAAAAACCTTTGTATGAGGAGCTTTTCTCTGTAGAAATTCCGTTGTTTTTTTTTTTTTTTTTTTTTTTTTGTGTGTGTGTGTGTCCATTTCTTACTCTTTGCCATATGAATTGTCTGAAAATTAAAGTCCAAGCTGCATGCCATTCCTTCATTAACTGCCAGATAGATTGTATCTTTCCTTACTGTGTTACCCATACAGACAGAGAGAACCTGAAAAATAATCAAAGCCCCCACAAATTCAGGCAGCATGTTTATGGTGGTTGTGTGTAGGACACTATAGGAATATAAAGAAGTAAGACAACATTGACTGACTTCATGAAAGTAGTACCAGTCTATCTCTGTCATTCTACCATCTTACCCCACCTGCAGGCAAAAATATTTTCACAGTACAGTTCAGTTCCTGAACCACCACTGAAGATAAGTCCTAAAATATTAATGTGACCAATACATATTACAAAATTACAACCCAATTTGAGAAGAGTTCATTAAGATCCTTACATCTCCCAGCAAGACAAAGGAGGGTCTCTGAATTCTCAACCAACAACAATTTATTTTTATCTGTCATAGATAAACAGTGTTATTGTAAAGGTGCAATATACCTGGAATGCAACTTCAGATTGCATTTGTCAAAGGTAGGAGTTTATTGTCTCCTCTTCCTCTGGTGAGACCTCAGCTGTCCAGACCACACCAAGAAAAATGGAAGGAACCTGGGAGCCCACTGGCCCCTGTAAAGGAATTAATAAGAAGAATACAAAGGCGAAAAAAAAACGAGGTTAAAGAAATTTGACCTATGAGAAGGGTCAGAGGAAGGGATTTGTTTAGTCTAGAATTGACAAAAGTGAGGGAGGACATCATGGCAGTATTCTAATATGTAAACAGTTATAAAGAAGATAAATTAATTGTTCCCCATATCCATTAGACTTAAGACAAGAAATAATCAGATTAATATTAAGTGAAGAGGTTTAAGTTAGACAATAGGAAAAAGTACTTTTCAATATATAAATATTGAAACACTGGAGCAGACAGACTAGGGAGAGTAGAGGGTTTCAAGCGCTAGAGATCTCTGAAAGAAGGTAAGATAAACCTCCCATTCAGATTGTCTTGGTAAATGTTATCCTACGTCTGAGTAAAAGAATGGTACAGATAACCCACTGTGGTACTTTGCAGCCCTATAAATCTTTTCTCTTCAACCACCTGTGAAAGACTACATACAAAAGACCCACAGACGCATAATAAAATTCATGAGGATGGAATTTTGAGCCAGCCAGCTAGAACCTTCTTATTTACTTATTTTATTTATTTTATAAAATTTTATAATAAATAAATAAATAATAAATATAATATAATATAATATATTATAATATGTATAAATATATAGATATATAATATATATAAATATATATGTGAATATATATAATATAAATATAATAAAAATAAATAAAATAAATAATAATAAAATAAAATAAAATAAAATTTATTTTATTTATATTTTATTTATTAATACTTTTAATCTACAAACACCACGGCAGGACACAGGATGTGAACAAAGACTGTTCTTCTGGTTGTCCATCTTGAAAGCCTTCTTAGAAATTACATTCAGCATCTGTAGAAGCCTTGACCACATTCATCTAACTAGGACAAAAAGATTTCCCTGCTGTTTTACCCAGACTTCTGCCTAGAATGAAAACCTGTATTTTATGGCGTCCATTTTCTACTGTCTTAGCAATACTTTGACTTCTTGCCAAAAAAAAAATCAAAAATGCCCTGTGTAAAGGAGGAATCTCATGTTCCTCTACTCGCTGCACAGTTAGAAACAACTGAACTGAGCCAAGGAAATTGTTTGGTTTTCAATTTCTGAGGATCAATAAAGAAAGATGTTTTTTTAGAATTGTGTCTTTCTCTTCCTAGGTCTTCCTTCTCTCTAGTAACCTCAAAACCAGACCTGTTCTTTACTTACCAAAACCTAGAAAACATATTAATATAGAAATTTGATCAAAATCTAGTAATGCTGGTCAAAAAGGAACAAAAAAGTGATGAAAATAAATTGCTTGTCACTAGCGCAGCTCATTGAATATCCTTCAGCTATCTTCCATGCATGCAGATCCCTGATGACTTGCCTGATTAGAGGAGTTCCTGATGTTCTTTGTAAATAGGACTGATTCCAGCTCTCTCATCCAAAATTCAACTATTTTTTTCCTTTCCATCGTTGTCTTTGATACCCACCTGTCCATGTTTTCCTGGCTTGCAGCAAGCCATGAGGATGTCTCAAAAGGCTCTGCAGTCTCACACCAGGCCTACAACAGAGCATGGAGGAATGCTTCATGAGAAAGATTGTAGGGAGGCCACCAAGCTCTGCTTTGTCAGTTCTCACCATCCCACTGGGGAGAATAAAACACTTAAATTGTTTCTTATTCCATAAAGTTGTCTTTACTCTTCTAATTACAACTGCATTGTTAAGCAATCAAGTACAGGATTTCTAATAAACCCAGCCAACAGCCATTGGCCTGATCTCTTCAAATTTGACTTCAAGCAAGCTGTACGTTGCACAACTTTTCATCTGATCATGATATACAGAGGCAGTTTAATGAAATACCTGATTCTCCCCTAAAATGTAAAATCCCTTGCCTTTTTTCAAAGGCAGCATTCAAACACATTCCGTAGCTTTCTGCCCTTGGAAGCTACATTTGTTTCATCATTTCAAAATCCTTAATGTGTTGCTGTATTACTGCCACCTCACTGTAGGCAAAAAATTACTCACAGTAACTATAAGCCACATTTTCCTTGGTTTTCCTCCTTTCTTTTTTACCTTAGAACATGCTCCAATACATGAAAATGGGTCTGTCGAGCTGAAAATTTTCCTGTAACCCATCCATTCATCTTTAGGATTTGAGATTCCTCTACACTTTCTCTGTGGAAATTTCTTCATGTATAATTCTTTGTTTTCTTGACTAACTACCTGCCAGTCTTCTCCACTTTACCACTCTTCTGGATTCTCTGTAGTAGTCTTACTCCCTGTCTCCTACTCCTTCCTTTCAGCAGCATTCACACGTTATTGTATCAGCAAAAATCCTTTCCTTTGGGTTTGACAGAGATCTTCTCATTCAGAATGGGACCTTGATCAGTGATTGCCGTTTGCTCAGAAATAGGTCACCTTGAACTACGGAAATGATCATTATGAAGTTAACTCAAAAAAATATTGTTAATTCAAATGATGTATCCATGTATTCCACAAATCTACATTTCCATATTCTTTATATCAAAGACATAGCTACTCAATGAATTTGCTCATTCCAGAATATCCAGCACAGACAATGCTCAGCAGAACTGCAGATTAAACAGGTCTGTACAGTCTAGGTGACTAAGAGAAATAGTCTGGGAATTCATCAGAAGACTCTGTGTTGTGTTATAGAAAAGCTCCAATCTACACCCAAATCTGTCAGAGAGGTTGTAAAAGTTTTCAGAAGTGAAGAAATGTGAATTAAAGGTATGGTTGCTTTGTCATCCTAGAAATTGGATCCAGAGAAAATAACAGTAGAGTAGGCCTTGAATTCTTTGCCACCTACTTGTGTTTCTACACCAGGAGAGACTCCTAACAATTTTGGCAAATGAGTCACAGCAAGAAAACACAAATAGGATTTGCATCCATGTCCCTGGGTAGAGGAATCAGTTCGTGCATTTGTGCAACAACATCCTATGAGAACATTTCTGCTGAAATAACCATAAGCCAGAGTGTGATATTCTGCACAAGAGTTCTTTCAGGCGTCTCTTACATATCTAAGAGAAGAGTCTTACTTCAGATGCTGTTTGCCATCTCTGATGCTTACTCACAACAGGATATCACACTTTGGGTTCCATGGTCTCTCTTTTTAGTAATGAGACTTGAATGAAAACAAGGAATCCAATTCAAGTTCTGAGAATCTGCTCCAGAGTGCTGGTGACTCTCATAACCTCTTCAGTAGAGTAGCCAGCCTTGTATAGACTCCCTACAGTGATGATGCCTACTCTTATAGACAAACAGCAGCCAAAAAAAAAAAGTTTTTATTTTTTGTGCATACATTTCTGGCATATAATGGTGCTGGTGGAGATCACCACTCACTTTCTAAAGACTCATACAGGGTTTCCTAGGAATATCAGACCACTTGAATCACATCCCATTTTCCAGCAGCACTCCCCAGTCACCACTCACAAGTAGCAAGCAAAATGCTGTTTGCTCTAGATTAGCCTTTCCCTTCAGCTCATTCCTCCTTGTTCCCTTGCTCCCTGATGCCTCTGAGTTCCTGCTCACTGCAGGTTATAAACTACCAGTTACAACAGCAATGCTCATAACCTGGGAGAGTAGATCAGTGAGTTCAGCCACATTCGGGAAGAAATTTCTGCCTCCAGCTGCAAGGAAGCAGCACCAAGTTACCCAGACCCTGATGAGAACAGGGTCTCTTCAAGAGAGCTTCTTGAAGAGTAGTTCTTGAAGAACCTTCTCTTCAGGAGAACTCTCTGCCTTCCCCATGGGAGTTTGCAGACATCTAGCTGGGGAGGTGAGGGGAAAGCAAGAGCTTTTATTTCCCTCTCCCTCTGGTTTAAATGTCCTGGTTTTATCAGAGATGAGGGGTGTGCAAGTCTGTGCTGGTGGTTGTCAGCAATAAAAGTCATGTAAATTCTTTGGATTTTCAGGCACCAGCCAAGCCCGAATCCTCCAAGTGTGGAGCTGTCATACATTTGACTGGTTGATGAGCTGCATGGCCCCAGACAAGCTTGACTAATGTGTGGAGATGATGCTGCGGATAGCCCTGATGCAGTGATGTGATGAGACTAGACCACAGGTTCTGAATTGGCAGGGGAAGCACGATGGGTGTCAACTCAAAGTTCGGATCCTGATGGGGGAGAGTCTGCAGAGACATCCCTCTACCCAGGGATGAGCTCACTGCATGTGGCAGAAGGAGCATTGCTGCTGCCACACAGAGTTGCAGTTGTCTGTGAGAGGTATCTGTGTTTCAGAAGATTAAAGAAAAGACAAAGCTGTGAGTGGATTGTCCATATAAAATGAATTTTCTGTTTCACTTCATTCCTTTCTTAGCAGAATACAAACTTACTAAAATTGTAACAGAAACTTAAAACACAAGGTATGTTAGGTATTTCATCCATGTCTTTAAGAGAGAGAAACTGGTAAAAAAATGTGAAGGTTGAATGACAGAACTCACTCTACATGTATGGAAATGAAAAGAGAAAAACTGCATGCTGTGAGTGATACCATATAATATTTAACTGTATAGTACATATCTATGGCTTAACATTAAAAGTTACAAAACTAATTAAAAATTCTAGACTCAAATTTCATTCTGTTTCATCATATTAAAATTTGAACTATAACTTATTTATTGTGCCCTGTTTTGAATTCCTTAACATAGATAAAAAAAAAAATCCAGTAACTGGTTTCACAAAGGCCTGAGTAAGGCATTGAGAACGGGAACCATTGTTTTTATATGATAGTTTTGCAAACAGATGGGCATGTCTTTGAATGAAACCAATAGGAACATTAAGCATCGCCTTTTGGGGATATTAAACATGGAGATTATTAGCTGATCTCCAAGAACAGAGCTTGGTGCCAGGTTCTGTTTTCTCATGTTGATTTTTCTATGCATAAATACTCTGTGTGCATGTGTGCTGGGCTAGAACAACTTACTCCCATAATCCCTCATTTAAAATTGTATTTAGTAGCTTAGACTAGAAGCTGTTTTATATTTCCATTCTTTTTTTTCTTTTTTTCTTTTTTTTTTTTTCTCTTAACATTCAGTTTTAATATGGGGTTTGCAGAAGTATGGTTACCTGCAGTATGGGAGGCAGTGTGGAGAGGAAGATGGATGGGGAGCATTTAGAGCATTTTGGGTTCCTCCCTGTAGCAGAGATGACAGCTGGGATTCATGCTCCTAAGCAGTGTCTAAAGCAGGAATGCTCACGGGCAAAGTGCCATGCCACAGTCTATGGCATAAGACATTGAGAAAGGAAAAGAAGAAAACCATGTTAAGATCTGCAAGTTACTTAAAATTTAAGGAAAGAAAACTTTGACTGCATTATGCAGAATACTTGTGAAAACAAACTTTACATAAAAGGATTTTTGGAAGTGCTCTCTGTAGCCTCAAATGACATATTTCCAGTGTCTTTTGAAAATACGGAAGGGAAGATTTATTTAAAGGTGCCTGTAGGGGGAGATGGTTGCCCAGGAGATTGGCAGTAAACATTTCATATCCAGGTCACCAGCGCAAGCCAGCTCTGCTGACTAGTGGCTAGAAGTCTACTGCATTATTGTCATTAGGAAAGGACGTGAATCATCCGAGAGTCTGTGGAGACATGAGAATGTCTGGTTCAATAACATATATAAATTATTTTCTTATAATCCTTTTGGGGATTTCTGAAGTACACACACAAACATTTTTTCTGAATGTTTACATGAAAGCTAGTGTAGAAAATCTAGTCATTTTAGATTAAAAAAAAACTAACCTCATTAACTACACCAACTGAACTAAAGTCTCCTCTCCTCTCCTCTCCTCTCCTCTCCTCTCCTCTCCTCTCCTCCCTCCTCTCTTCTTTACCCTCCCTCCGTCCCTCCTTCCCTCCCTCCCTCTCTTCCTTCCTTCCTTCCTTCCCTTCCCTGTGTTTCTCTCTCTCTCTTTCTCTCTATTTCTTTCCCTCTTTCAGTTTGCTTGTGAAGTATCTTAAAGAAGACCCACGATTTTATAAGAAGGCTTTATCATCTGCTTTCTTTTAAAGTATAGCAGACCGTTGGAATTCTGGAGAAAAATAAATTACATTTGGGACAATTTTTCCTCTAGAAAAACAATAATAAACAAGGCACTAAACAAAATGTTTTGCAGCAGCCACTGTCTGAAGTGTATTTTAGAAAGGCATGATATGCTAAAAAGCAGCTTGATCAGATTTGATTCAGGGTGATGTCTTTCTTTAATCCACTGGAGAAGAGAACAAAGCTTAAATGTTTTTCTTTAATAATAAACAGACAATAATATCAATAATACTTCCCGTTTAACTTATGGCAACCATTAATATGTGCTGTGCGCATACCCAAGAAAAAGAGGCATTTTTCCCCATTTGATGGGTTTCATCCTTTGAAGCACGTCTCCACCAAAAAGCAGATTTCAATTTCCTTCAAGGACCACAAAATACCCAGCTCTTTTCCCCTCCCTCACTGTGGTTAGAAGTTTATTTTTCAGTTGTGGTAAGTGCTTTGCACCATATTTATCTGCATGTTGTTTGTTTTAGGAATGGAGCACAGAACATGCTATTTTCAACATAGTCTTCTACCAGGGGAAAGGCTAACAAGCAAGAGACAGCACAGAAATAGTTTAATGAAATTGTTATGAGCAACCATACTGGTTGAATCAAAGAGTCTGCGAGAGTTTCTAGACCATAGCGGAGGAGCTTCTCCTGCAAGAAATATGTGACTGTAGGCTTGAACACAGGCCCAGCCAGCAGTGGGGCTGGGCTGCCTTTGGTTTGCAACCCCAGGCCAGTCATTTCACTTTCCAAATCCTCGTCCATGCAAGGGACACTTTCTGTATAATTTCCCCCCCTTGCTTCTTTCAGTATGCACTGACATGCATACAGGACTCTCACAGTCCTTCATATTTCTGTAATGGCAAATTGATATTGACAGCTGGTGAAAGTGTGATGTCTCATGGAAAGCAGGCAAGTCCTCCCTGAGCCAGGATTTTTGGGGCTAAGAGGGATCTTAGTTCATGTAATGTGGTTGTGCAATGATTCTACCACCAGTGATTTCAGTAACTCTCAGACATTTCTAAGAGATTTGCAAACCTGAATAGAGTTTGGCCTTCTATTTTGGAGGGCAACAGAGAGGTGATGGTGGAAGTCATCATTTTGTAATGAATTTAAAAGGTTTGTCATCTTTTTTTTTTCTATTTATTCTGAGGCGAAGAGGGAAAAGGACAGTTAAGCCAATATTAAAATGTTTGTTAAATATGTTTGCGTGTGCACAAGTGTGTACACATGCACATTTTCCACATTACAAACTCAGAGTTGACTATATATTTTTTCCTCAAGACCATCTGTGTGAATGGAGAACAAATATTGTAAGGCATCTCTAAGGCGTCTCAGCAATTTGAAGGGGCTGATTTTAATTCATTGTGCATTTTTTTGTCTTTAACATCTGTTTAGCACAAACTCTCTGTAAACAGTTGAATGGGATGACCTAGAAGAGTTTCTTTGAAAGCAGGAAAAAAGAGACATTGAAGCTTCTGATGTTTCCAGGTAAAACTCATGAAGAAAATTACACGTTTCTTGTATGTACAGAGAAAATATGTTTTGCTAGTTTCTTGATTTTCAGGCTTCTTTTATATATCGTTGCTTTGAATTTGCTCTTTAAGATTCTGGCCTTATTTTCTATTTGAATTATTGGATATTTTGCAGCTGTGATCATCCTGATGCCAATTTCACTACAGTATTGTTCTTTCATCTTCTGATACTATTATGTTGAAATCAGAATAAAATTAATATGTCCCTCAGACTTTTGCAATATCGTTCTTACGTAGCATTACTATTTTTTCTGAAGTGATTTTGAGAAGTATTCAAAACATATATTTTTTTCAAAAACATTTTTGTTTATATTTCCGGTAATCCTACTCTGTCTTATTTTCAAAGTCATTTTTCACCCCTAATTTTTGCCCTTGCTTAATTATTTTACCTAGGCAAAGAACAGTTCAATAGACCCTTTGCCTTCTGCAGTGGTACATAAATGTCTCTACCTCGGACAGAGCTGTGTTAGGCGAAGTGTCACCAGCAGGTTGAGGGAGATGATCCTTCCCCTCTGCTGAGAACTGATGAGACACCTGGAGTGCTTGGTCTGGTTTTGGGCTCCCCAGTACAAGAGAGACACTAATGTGCTGGAGCGAGTCCAGCAAAAGCCACCGAGCTGGTCAAGGACTGGAGCACAGGACGTCTGATAGGATGAGAGGCAACAGATTCGAATTGTAAGAAGAAAAGCTCCATTTAGGAGTTGTTTTGTTTTGTTTTGTTTTGTTGTTTGTTTTTGGTTTTGTCTTTGTCTTTTTGTTTGTTTGTTTTTCTTCTTCTCTTCACAAACTAGTGCCATCAAACATTGAAACAGGTGCCTGGAGAAGTGAAATCTCCACCCTTGGAGTCAAAACTCAACTAGACATGTCCCAAGCAACCATTCCATCTATTTTATTCTAGTTTTTAATATGGAAACATGGATCAAGATATAGTTTTGCCTTCTGATTGCTGTGGCTCAGCCACTTTGATACTATGAATAATTTTATTCCTTATTGTCTTTACATGCTTCTCCTCTGCATGTCTCTCTCTCTGTGTATTAGCAATTGCATGCTAATATTAATCAATGTGTTCCTGAACTCTGAGAAAAACTAAACAGATAAATAATTTTTACAATGTATAGTTTTGATTTATTGTGGAGATCTTATTTTGTAGTACTCTTTCATAGAAACAAAAGATAAGTAACAAATCAGAAAAAAAAAAGCCTTCTAAAAATTTAACAGGAAGGGAAAAGCATACAAAGCTTCGGTTTTAATCTGAAATTGTCGATAGAGGGTTGAAAAAGAAAACATATATCAGCAGCAGAAAACAGAGCTTATATTATGAAATGCAAGTGTGTTCCCTCTGCAAAAGTCAGAAGTCTGTGGTTGATTTCTCTTCCACCAGAAAAAGAAGCAAAGCTTAGAAAAGTCAGCTTCCAAATATGCTTTGTCACTTTCAGCCTCGAGTAAGACTTATGAACTTTTTTATCATATCCAAAATCATATTTTCAACGTTTGGAATTGCCTTTTCACATAAAGAAATTATGCGTTAAAAATGACCATAATTTCATAGTTAAAAGGAAAAAAAAAAAGGCGTGAGATATATCTTACCAGTCTGCTGGGGTTTCCAGCAGCTACAAGGGAATATTGTTTGCAACAAAGAATAACAAAGCAGGAAATAATACACAAGGGATAGACATGCAGCACAGAGGTATCTAGAACTTGGAAAAGTGTGATATTTCTTTCACCAATAAATATAGCATACGATTAAGGTAAAGTAATGTCAGAGAAAAAGTGGCCAACAGTATTTTGAACATTATTTATCTAAATCATGCCACATCTCTGACTTGAGATGGAGGCTGAGATTTGAGTATGCAACACATGCCCCCAGAAGTTAAAATAATATGGCCAAGGAAATGCTCTCTGTTATTGGTTGTATAATAAATTGACATCATAAACTTTTAGGGCGTTTGGAAAACTGCCTTTTTTACGTCAGTTCCTTTTTTGTCATTTTTGGCACAAGCCTGTTAGAATTGATGACACTGAGGCAAAATTGCTGTGTATATTGGATAACATTTATGTGTAGTGTAATTTCATCCTGGGTTTTCATCAGAAGGTGAATTTGGCCCATTGAAAATGGGATGTTTGTCCATAGCTCGAAAAGCTTTGGATTTCATTAGTTGTTGGCACATAGATAATTTTTGAATAAAATATTCTATTTAACTAAATAAAAAAGCAGAGAGTCTGAACTGCAAATAAAATATATGAATGGAAGGGGTGGGAAACCAAATGGGCATGAACTGACACAGTTGGTCTACTTTTAAAAAGTAATTTTTAACTAATCTTTAATCCAGTTCTTTTGACTGCATTGTTTTTTGCATGTACTTACATGTACGCATTGGGACTTTGTATTAGCCTGCTGTCAGATTTAAGTGTCAGATTTAAAACTGAAAGAATGGAATTTCAGTGGCTCTCTAATGTTAACAAAAGCCATATTCCATACAGTCTTTCATCTAAATCCCTACTTAAGCAGCATTGAGAAGTACTAATGGTTACAACACGACTGAAGCAAAGATGACATTTATTTTATTTGTAATTAAAATTAATTAAATCAAACAGATTTTACAGCCTTTGTAAAATCACTTTTCAGGACAATTTCCAGTGAAAACCTTGACTGAATTAATATTAAAAAATAGATAGAGTTAAGCCAAAATTTTCTTTACTAAAAAGCTATAGCATATCCTGGTTTAGGGCCATTTCCAAGTTTTTAAAACCTACATTTAAAATACACATTTTTTTTTAATACTTAGTTTCATGTCAGAGGGAGTTTAGGAAAGTTTTGTGCTAAACTGTGATATTTATCATCATTACTGCTGAAACCGAACTTCATTCTTTACTAGGGAAGGTTGGACCAGCTGAGCTCTGAGGCCCCTTCCAACCTGGGCTTTTCTTGGATTCTGTGATTCTTTCTTTCACTTCGGTTCACGTGAACTTGTACCTCTGCATCTCCTCTTTGGCATCATATTAAAACAAATTCATTGTCAGTGCGAAGCTTAACCGAACTGTACGGAACAGTGAATCTTGCATGGTTCCTGTTTACTGATTTTTTTTTTCCCCCGGCTTTTCCTGCTGCTTAGCCCAGGGTACTCATCAGCATACAAGAAACATTTGGTAGAGTCCACCTCGAGTGTGGGCTGATTTCTAGCAGCCTGCTCCAGGCTCTTGTGCGGTGTTCGTATGGGAGGCTTGGCAGGAGCACCGTGCTTCCTTCCCTTTGGGAACATTTAGCGGGAGAGCCACTGCTGACCTGCCCTGAAATGAGTGTTCATCCTCCAGGACAGAGGGATCTACAGAGCAGCTGCCTGTGCCAGACATGACAAGGCTGTCCCATGCTGTGCTGCAGCATTGCATCCAATGGCAACTGGGTTTTCAAATACTACAGGTTTGGGGTAAAATCTAGGCTTTGTTTGCACAGAAAACACCAGTTTGGTAAAAGACCAGCTGGGACATAAGCTGGGGCATTACTGCTCAGGAAAATGGTATGTGACAACTAGCAGGGAACCTGTCAGCTACTATAGGCTGTGCACGAAGCAAAGATGCTGAGTAATGCTGAGTCCCGTGGATGTTGACAGGTTAATGAAAGCAAGAGGTCTACAAGTCAGCTAGCCCAAGACCTGCAGCTTTAGCTGAAAATGCCTGCAAACTGGATGAGCTCCAATAGCAACGATGAGGATGTTTGTGTGGTCAACAATTTTTGCAGCACAATGGTTACTGTGCATACATATGAAATATGTACAGTCATCTATGTAGCTAATTAGCAAAGGCATAACACTATGCTTTTGGAAGTGTTTTGTTTACGGAGAGAGACTGGCTAGTAAACTTGGTGATCTGAGCTGCAGGGTGGTCATACCCATTGCTTGATGTTTGGCCAGTATTCTGCTGCCTGTCAAACTGCCTGAATGAAGGAAACTTGAGTAATGAGTCTGATATCAAGTCAAACTTGTAGCAAGGGGGGGTTTCATGTCTCCAGCTAATGGGAGTGGTAGCCCTGGGAGAAAAAGTCATTTCCAACTCCTAGGAATCCTAACTCAATGCCAATGCTCTCCAAGACCAGCATTGTCTCAAGCACTGATCCTAATCAGGGACCAACGCGGAGTCTCCCTTGTTCATGCCCAGCTCCGTTTATCCAGCAGCTCTCTTAAAAGAACTAACAGTGCCAATTGCATGTGCTGTTAGCATGAAGTCTTTGCCTTCACAAAGGCACATGCAGGGTGTGTTTTGGGGGCAGACCTTTTGCCTAAAGGATCCTAGACCCCCCTGAGCAGACACTTAGTGCCCACCTACCACAACAATAACAATCTCTCTAACTGACAGATGCCCAACAGCACCAGGAAAAAATTAAATGGAGACCTCAAATCTAGTAGTGTATATTACATATATTATATTATTATGAGTTTCAGTACACTCTAAGGTACCTCTTATACTGAAGAGTCCTAGGACAAACTTACCCTTAGATCCATTCAGCAACTTTGCAAGCAGGTGATTTGCTGAAGTCAGTAGAAAGTACTCCAGTGTGAAGGCTGCTGTGGGAACAGGGACCTTCCCCTCATGTGACTGGGCAGAAGCAGCTATTAAGCAGCACTAAGAAAGTGTCAGAGGATACATACGTGAAGGTGTGCTTGCCCGGTTGTGACATTGTCATTTCTACTACTGGAGAGCTGCACTATTCTATATCCCCATGCATACTGAGAGCAACTATGTAAAATATGAAGCAGCACATCATGCTCTGCATCTTTCCTACTGAAGTGGGAGAAAATTAGTTTGTCCAACTTTAGTTACTTACTCTGGAACCTGGCCAAGATAACAGGGCTAATCTCATTCTTGCCAAATCTGTGTCACAGGGTATTCATGTGGTCAGCACCTTGGCAGATACATTATACGCAGCCCCTGTTTAGATAACTCTTTTCATACAAATACAGAAGGATCTGGCTTTTACATACAAAGTAATTGTGAACCGGAATGTACTTATTGCATGAGTGAAGCAAAATATTTTTGGAAAATTGTTTTCCTCCTCCCTGCTAATCGGTTACAATTACATGGGATGGCCAGGGTGTAGTGCAGATGGAAACAATCAGGGCTCAGGAAAATATTCAGTTTCCATTAGCAGTTTTTTCCCCCCCCAAAGCTTATAGTTTGATTACTCTTGTTTTGATGTTCTTCAATCTCTTGCAGCATGAGATTACCTTCTTCCCTAAGAATATCTTGATTACAAGTTTGGGAACATGGGTTTGAATTCAATCAAACTGTTGACTTCTTCAGAGAGGAAACCCACATCTTGCCCAAGGTGAATCGCCGCAGACTCCCACTGTAATCTGGGGACTGGCAGATGATCCTCCAAACACTGATTCACAGCTCCCACTTCAGGCTCCTGCTCTGAATCTGACACCAAAATTAGGTGTATAAGATAAGCCCAAGCGAATATTTTTCTTTGGCTCTTTCCATTGACTAATGGACCAACTTGAGGGAGATTTGCTAGGACAGATATTTATTTTCAGAGAAAACAGTTAACGTCCAGAGAGGTGGTATAGACATGTACAAATAAAACATGAAAGAAATGTTCTCAGCTGCCACTTTATGCCTGATTGACCCTTGCCTTGCGGCAAGAAAAAATTCTGAGGAGTCACTATGAATCTCCCTATTCCTTGTACAAAAAGTTATCCCCATCCTAACCCCCACGCAGGAAGTTCCAGCAGAAGGCATTCCAGGGGCAAGCTGAGGAAGTGAGATAAAATGCCTAAAGGAATTTCATACACTGGTGATTTTGTAAAGGGTCATTCCAAAAGGGATGCAAGTCGGGGTTACTGGTACTGTACCAAGCTGATGCATATCAGGCCTCAAAAAAATCACATCACTAGCATTGGCACAAGGACATAGTTCCCTGTTATCCTTAATACAATCCAGTATGGAGGAAAAAGTACCAAAGGGAAGGCATGACAGATGTGAGTTGCCTCTATTAACTTGCAAAAGTCATGTACATGTGTCAAAACAGCATATTAAAATGGATTAGCCATTCATACAAATAAGAACAACATGTGCATTTGTTTCAGCTAGGATAAAAATCACAAAGGCAATCGATTCTCATGCAACATATGTGAAAGAGAACTTGGCACAAGGGACAGCTTACCCCAAGTGTTCAGATACACGTTTTAAGTTTGCATGGTATTATTTTCAGCTTTCAGGTTACTAGTCAGCTCCAGCAGGCCATAAGAAACCACAGCTTGAAGGGAGAAATAATGATTTTGCACTCTCAATTTATTCTATACAGTAACTATTTTTTTGTCTTGTTTGAACTTTTTTCCATGTGGCTTTACGTCCTATTCACATAACCATACTAAAACAACATTAAGCTGCACAGTAAATACAATGTAATAAGTACATTTTTCTGGACAATAAATATTTGGACATTTTTCTATGACTGTTTCAACAATAAACAATTTTACCTTATACATAGCTGCCATTTAGCATGCATGGAGGATATTTTCCAGCAGTTGAACTTCCACTGTCAGCCATGCATAACAACCGTGTTGATGGATAAACCATATTTACTAGCAATATTTTGGATCAAAGAAGAAGATTATGGTTTAGGCAAGTACTAGTGTTTTGTTATTGCCGTATAATATTCCCAATAAGTTGCTCCTTCCATTGGGATTTTGCAAACAGTTACCAGTCATGTTTCAGAGGTGCTAGGAAATTTCACTTTGCTCATCAGTTGTCACATGCAGCAGAAATGTATTGATGTCTGAGATCATGGAGCCATGTTGCACAAAAAACAGGGCAGAAGAGTAGCAGATCCCTTGAAGTAGGGACGCAGCTTCCTAACTCCAAAGCCCACTGCCACGAGCTCTCTCAAAGAGCAGAGGGTCAGAGTCATAGCTAGATGGACATCCAGCTTTGCTGCCTTACAGCTGTCCTTTTGAAAAGTAGGCAGAGAAAAACATTTTAGGAAGATAAAATCATAGCAGCTGGTTTTCTCTCATCCTGTCTGACAGCTCAGCGTATCTACATATTGCCTGCTCTTAAATTAGATCCTACAGTTCTGTTTTCTTCAATGGCAATGACAAACTTACAGGACAACAGTACTGCTTTGGAAAAGAATTAAAAGGCCTGAGGTCTTCTTTCAGTCATACATCTGGTCAGCACACTTGTGGCTGAAAAGAAGCTGCAAACCTGTGTTTCCAAGCATTACAGTGGCTTTTCTAAAGAAAAAGCACCTACACCTTGTGCAAAACGCAGCAGCTGCATCAGCACACAGCCCTGAAAGTGCAAGCCTACTGCTGGCAGAGACAGGTGGCACAGCAAGGCAAGGTAGGAGCCTTGGGCTTTGCTGGTGACTTTTGTGAAGTATTTGGTCCTGGATAAGTTTGGTCCTGGATAAGTTGGGGAACGTGATGTGATTACAGCAACAGGTACCAGGTTGTGGCCATCCAGCGAAACTGCCGCTTGCTGCTGCTGAGCCAAATCAGCTTTGCAGCTGATATCAGTAGCAGAGGGTTTGATTCTCACTCAGCTGGCTGATAATCTATTTGAAATCTTTTCCTTGTCTTCAAATATCTTTTTTTTTTAATATACTTAAGTTGGTAACTTTTATGTTTCTTTTTAAATGCCAGAAATCAAGCAAATTAAAAACAACCTCAGTGATCCCTGAGCTTTTTTTTTTTTTTTTTTTTTTTTTTTTGCATTCCTGTCATTCAAGGGTGGAAAGAGTTTTCTGCTTTAATTAACTGGAGAATAAAAATCAGTATCCAACTGAGATGCAGCGTCTTTCTTCCCATGGAATCAATTCTCCCACAGAAAATAGATGTTTGCGCTAGGAACGCCGACTCGAATGCAATTAGACCACTGTGATCAGAGACGTCAAGAGCACCAGAGATTAACATTGCATTAAATCCTCGCGGCTGAAAAGAAGCCACAACAGTCAAGCCCCTTCTCCCTGGACACCCGCTATGCTTCGTTGCCCTCCCATTCCTCCTTTCTTATATTTCACAACGTGGGTGTATACGTGTGTGCGTGTGTACACATATGTGGGAGGGTGCTAAGCTTTGCTCTCATTATGCTCTGTTTCCTCTGGTAGTGCCTGCCTTCCTCCCTGATGTTTGCACTGCTGTGAGTGCCAGCAGCATCTATGCACACTCAGTGAATTATGCAGAGTTGCCTCAGAAGCCAAAGGAGGAGGTGACAATTGGTGGACATCTTTCTCTGCCTGACAGCATATGTAGAAACAGTCCAGCTGGACAGACTCGTTCTGTGCCGAGGGGACTAGCGGATCATTTCTGCAACTTACTGGCTTGAAAGCTCAGCATTTTAATGCCTCACTGACTAGAAAGCTATTGGGCACAAAATCCTGAGAACATGAGAACAGGCCTTGGAAAACAGTGTTTGTGCCTCCCCCTATTTTTCCATCTTCATTTCAGTGGGCAAAGAGTATAGTCAATGTTGAAAGGAGAGGTATAATAATACTGGTAATTTATAGGCTGGCAATAGAAGGCAATTTATAGAGTGAAGAAACAGCCATTCAAGTTTCTGAAAATCCTTGTAACAAGCATAATAGTAGCTGAAGTTGTTTTGCCTTCCCCCTGTCCCTTCAGAGAGAGCTCAGCTGATACAAAGCAGTGATGGAAACAGAAGTGGGCTTTCATTCTCAGAGCTGGTCCCTGTAGCTCAGGTGGAGGCTCAAGGGCAAGAAGGGGCAAAAGCAAATCCTGCTGCTGCATTTGCCTTAGTTACTAGACTCTGGTCTCTCATCTTCTCGTCTTTCAAGATCTGGAAATTATTTTAACTCTGAAAAGAGTTTAAAGATTACTTCTATTACAACGAAGCCTAAAGCAGGACGTGCAGGGGGCAGGGGGAGGGGGCTGTCCTTCTGTTAGCGATGGTCCCATTGCCAGTGTGGGAGCAGACTGCTGGTAATGTGCTTGCCAGGGTACTTCCAGCCAAAGGCACTTGTCTAGCTCAAAAGGCCATTCAGTTCTCAGGGGAATGATGTTCTTGGGCTGATCCTCCTGGATGACATTCTGTACTGTGCCTTGTCTTCACTGGGAGAAAAAAACAAACAAACAAACAAACAAAAAAAAAACACAACACACTGGTGCTACGAGCATGTTAGCTCAGGGTTCCCAGCCATTGCTGGAGCATCCTAGGAGCTACCTCCATGCTGGCCATGCGGTCTGCTCAGCCTCACAGCTGGCAGTAGCAGTAATGCTGCTTATACTGTGTGTTGCAAAGAGGTCCTCAGCCCCAACGCTACTGCCCAGGGTAACAGAGAGGACAACCCCCCCTCCTGGGCAGCTGTGAGGCACTGCCCTTGGAGACTTTTGAGCAACTCTACTTGGCTTAAGAAGACCAGCAGACACTCTCCACTCTAACAGCCTTTGAAGGGGAATTGTCTTAGAAGCAGTTGTTCTCCCTAAACCTTGGAGAATAGTCTTTTTTCTATTACGGTCATTGTACAGGCAGTGACCTAAGTACAATGGTGCTTGTACAGTGGACTCACAGCGAACCCTCCTGTGTCATCTTATTTGTGAAAAAGAAGCCACACTTTGAATCAGCATGTCTTAAAGACAGGTCTTTGGGGCAATATAAATTATACCTACTTTGAAAGAAAAAAAAAAGTGTCCTTAGGAGTCAGGATAAGTTATTTTTAATTTATGCATTTGGCCAAACACCAAATATTATGAGCCAAACACTGTAAAACAGTTCTGTATGAACGTTTGACTTGTAACATGATTCAAATGCTTAATTTGGGACACACTTCAACATTTTCCTCAGTTTGGAGTCATAAAGCCAGTTCCTACCTCTCCTCATGCCATGGAAAACAGAAACTCTGAGCTGCTCAGGTTATGCTGGAGTCTCTCAAGAGTGGGATAGCACAGAGGTGAAGTCCTCTGCCTGATCCCCAAGCAGACCTGCACGGGAGTTCTGCAAGTGTCTCTTGTGAGTATTGTTTGTGACAAATTTTTAATTTACCTCTTATTGTGTAAAACATTACATTTTTTTCCAGTGATACTGTAACTGCTCAGCACATTTGTCCCTGAATTACTTTTATGTGTCTTGTAAAGGAAAATCAGCTTGTGTTTTTTTTTTTGTTGTTTGTTTGTTTTGGTGCAGGTAGGGTTTCATGTCTGCAACATACAGATTTTTTAGAAAAAAGGAAATTCTAAAACAATCCCATGACAGAAAGTGAAAAACAGAGACAAAGAGAGTGTGAATGTAAGAAAGCTCAGTGTAGTAAACTGTTCTGTGAGGCAATCATGCTCCATATAGCAAAATACAAACTAAAATTTTTTTACCTCTGACAACTAGAGGGTATGAGGGTTTCACTTTTCTCTTTTATCATGCTTCGTTCAAAAGGAGTCACACTACAAAATAAAAGATTTGCAGAAACACGAGTTTTGGGTAGAAATAAAGATGGGGTGCAACAGATCTGGGACACATTATCTACAATATGTTATTAAAAAAAAAACAAACACACAAAAACAACAACAACAACAAAAAAACCACTACTACCAAACAAAACCACTACATCTTAGCATTTTATGTTATATCGCCAGTCAATGGAAGTTGTAGATCTCTGTGAGCCATAGGCTGTTCTTACAAATATATTGACTTTCTCAAGAAGCTTGCTAAACCATATCTGGAGCCTGAATTAAGTCGTGTTATGTCCTTGCTTCTAATTCATAAATCCAAGTAACTTGGCCTAAGGAAGTTTTAAAATGTATATTTAAGTATGTCTTTTTAGTGTTAAATTAGAAGTAGAAGGCATTACATTGGTAAGACAAGTAAACTTCTAAAATAAGCCAAGTTTTACTGGTCCAAGAATTACTCGTTAACCATTCTTACGTATATCAAAGAATTATAGGTAAGTGTAATAAAAAATCCTGGTGTTTTTCTCTATTTGTATAAGGTTAGTTGGTTATGAGGTTAGATGCAACCAACTATTTTTTAGCCTGGGTACAACATGCATAATAGCAATCCCTAGAAGAGTGTGTATATGCAGCTATGTAGGTGGATCTCTTTAATTTTCACCTAGCGGGTATTTCTCTTTCCTGTTGTTCTTGCCACTGCTTCCATTAAATATCCCCTGTAGCAAGCACACATTCACACACGTGCTTCACACCTTCCAGACACACAGCAGTGGTCACACATACATATACAGATACAATCTCAGAAAATTTACTACCATTACCAAAACCTAAACCTGTCTGCCTGCAAAAGTCATTATTACATATGGAAGCCTAAAGTAGACTGGGTAAGATGTGACTTATTAGCCTCATGTTTCAATTTATCCATCATAATCTAGGAAAGAAATATTTTAAGGCATGGCAAGAGTGTTCCAGTGGATTTCCCTGACAGTAATTCTAGGATTTCAGCACACCTGCCTATGGAGAGGCTCCTACTGCGGCTTCTGAAGGCACAACAACTGGCACTTACTGAACTCCAGCATGTAGGCATTAGCTTGCATCACTTCTGTTGTCATAGATTACCCAGCAATGGCGAGACATGCAGTTACTTATTGCTGGCATTATATTCCTGCGTTCCCTATGGATCCTACAAACTACTTAGTTTTCTTGCGGGCACCGGTGGTTCTGCTGACATCAACTGGAGCCAGGTGAAAATGAATTTATTGTTAAAAAGTGATGAGGAAACTGATTGGGCTTTTTCTGAAGATGGAGGCAGGTCAGCCCAATGAAACCTTTCCAAGTAAATGAATTGTAGCCTTTAAAAGCATGCAAGCAACACCAGGATTGGAGCATCAAGGTCACAGTCAGTGAGACAGACAGTGACGCCAACCTCCATCTAATGGGGTATGGGCTGTCTGCATGCCCACATCATATGGTGCTGGAGTAGGTAAGAGAAGGGAAGACAGGGAAGGGGTGAAGCCCCCACAGCCTGCTGCTAGTCAGTCTCTTCTTGCCCCAGACACCTCCGCCACGGTTTGGTCCCAAATTCCATCTTCTTCTGCCATGTTCCTGTATGTGCCAGCAGCCCGACTCACAGCTACCTCATCTACCATGAAAATGTTCCCCAGCTCTAACCTGGAGGAAAGGCTGGAAAGCCTCTGGAGGATCACCAGGATGGCTTCAGCAGCACCTGCACAGCTCAGGTGGGTACAGCGCTGCTCACCCTCACCTCACTTTGTTCTGAGTGTCCTCAGATGCTGGTCACTGGACTGTGACCCCAGATTCATGGGTCCTCATGATGGTTATTTAAAAAGGATGAAGGCAGGTGGAGGAAGTTCAGAAAAACTGAAGGAAAAGCCTTTTCTTTTATCTATTCCTGTAAAATTTGTAACCAGCAAATGCATCTTCTCCTTCCTGCAGTGATAATCCTGTCTGCCTTCCTGCGTGACCCAGCAGCAGCCCTGGCAGGAGGAAGTCATTTATTTCACATCCCGTTGTTTTGAGCATGTCCTGGCCGTTCAGTTGGCCCCCTGAGACATGTGTGTCACCCGCCTGTCCCTGGGCCAGCCTCCAGCCACCCTGCAAGTTCGTGGGTGGCCTGCCGCCAGGCCCCACGGGGCACCCGCAGGCCTTGGCACCACGCTTCTTTTTCTATTTCCTCTTTTCTTTTTTTTTTTCTTCTTATTTTTTTTTTTGTACTGTGAGGAGAGAGGCATTAGGACATCAAAGGACAGGGGACGCATTTTGAGGCTAACTGTGACGGGGAGACGCATCCCGGCAGCAGGGAGTGGGCCAGGCCCTGCCTGCTGCCCTGCGGTGGCGTGCGGGAGGAGGCCATGGCTGCCGCACGGCGAGCGTGCCGTGAGCCAGCTGTGACATCTGGTTTGCATCGGCAGTGCACGGGGATCTGGGCGCTGGAACTGGACCGTGTCTGTTTTCTCTTGCTGGAGCCCAAATCAAAGTCTTAATTAAAGAAAGCTCGGAGACGCTTTCAGCAAGACGGCTGGGGGTCAGTGTGCGGGGGGGGCTTTTTCAGGAATATGAGCTTGTCGTGGTCCAGCACGCTCCCTCAAATGAAGGGTGTGTTTTGGGGAGAGGGCACAGTTGTGTAGAGCCTAAAGTGGCACAGACATGTTGCACGTGGACCCTACAGCTGCTCTCTGTGTGCGTGGAGAAACAACCACAGTCCCCGAGAACCGCAGTGCCTCCCACCTCCCTCCTCTCATCGCCAGCAGCCACCCCATGCCTGACGATGCCCCTTCTCTGGAAACCTTGTGGTTCCCCCACCATTCCTCCTTCACTCCACAGCTGTCCTAGGGCTCCCTTCCCTCTGCTGCCAGCAGCAGCACCGCAGCAATGCCGTCTGCCACTGCTGGCTGCGGGCTGGATGCTGTCCGGCACTGCTCTCTGGCTTCCGTAACAGGCAATCCTTTCTTTCAGATAATTGCTTTTCATGCTGTTAGAAACTCTTTAGGTTAATTTATGAACCAGAGTACTCCTATTGCCACTTCTGAGCAGCTAGTACCACTGTAATAAAATATCTCAAGCACATCAGATCTCCAGAAACCCCTTTAGTTGGTTCCCAATCCCCATTAAAATTGCAGCAGCGGTTCATCTCTCCAGGGCTACGCTTGCTTTGAAAAACACTCGGCACACATCCTATGCCTCCAATGAGAAGCACGCTCCACGCAGCTGCGGCTTAGGCAATTCAGCCCCGAGTCGATGTGTCACAGCCAATCTGCAGCTACAACTGAAAAGCAGACACCCGAAGCAGAGAGGTAGGTCTGCGGGATACCCGTCTACAAAGACTGGTATTAAAGGGCATTAGACTGCTGGATGTAGCTAAGGCTTCTAGATTGGCTGCTGGTGATGTCACAGCCACCCGTGTGCCCTATAAATCTATTTTTTGTTTTTATGTGCAAATGATGTAATGCCCACAAGCTTCCTCAGTCAGGGTTCATTATTTAATTTCTCAGGTGGCTGAAGTCTTAGGCTTTGTGGCGTCTGCGGCCACCCACGATGTGCTCTCTCTGCCCAGAAATGAACTTCCTCTTGTGCCTTGTTTTATAATTGGCATCCACAGAATTAAAAGTCCACTGACCACTCCATGTCATGGGAACACTTGGGAAAGTATCTCTGGAATGATAAAACCATTTTGATCCCAAAATAATGTGTGCTTAAACTAAGGGCTTCTCTGATAGAAAGATGACAATTAGAGGCAACTTACGATACAGTGAGAAAAACTTCAGTTTTCATGAGCAAATATCACTTGGAAATCACCACTTCCCAAGCAAGATAAAATCCTTTCTTTATCTAATCCTGTATTCCACCTTTGACAGAATGTTATCCTGAATTTTCTTTACTAACCTGGGTGTGCGTTTTATTAACACCACAGTGCACCTATGTCGTTCCCGGGGGTAGCTTTCATCAGCACAGTCTTAAGGACTGATCTGTCTCCTGTTCCTCACCTGCTGGGGTCAGGTACCCTCACTGGTGACATCTCACACTTTCTTTTAATCCTCCTAAACTCTTGTCCTCAGTGTTGTTTTACCTGAACGCTTATAAATCCAAGGAGTTAATCACCCATGAAAAACAGTTTCCTGGACAAGAGGCTTTCCTGCACAGGTCCAATAGAGACCTTGAGACATTAACCTTCACCATAATATTGCCTAGTGTAACCGTACTAAAACTAGGGGTTTTCTGCTAATAACTGGGACCCTTCACTTTTTGGCAGACTGAAATATTCTGCCTTATTAGCAATTAAAATAAATTGAATGGAGCAGTACAGGGGTCAAATTATTACCATATAAACACTGATTAGCATTCCTTAAACTGTGTAAATCCTTAAAGCTTGAACGGATAATCTTCACAAATTGCAGTTGCTTTCATGAACCTAGAATCAAATGTCTCAAATAAAATTAGCTTTTAGGAGGGCCTGGTCCAAAGCCCACTGAACTCTATGAGAATCGCCTGCATCCCAAAGGCTTTGAGGAAACTGGGAATTGTTTCCTCTCCACCAGAATTATGGTGCTTGCTGAGGAAACACAATATGGAAGACAATAACAGATAAAGGCACATGTTTATACAGGAATAGAGAGATATGTGCAAATATATGCTGGCAGGCAAGTTCATTCTTCTATAGTAGTAAATTCACGCACAATGTACTTCAGGTAGCGGTTATTTAATTTGAGTCTCTATGCATCAAAAACATTAAAAGAAAAAGAGAGAAATCATTTCTTCACAGAAGAAAATTTGATAAGGACTGTTAATTTACAAGGTTGCGAATGACTAAAACATTATCAAAGAACTTCAACGAAGAAATAACACCATGAGAAGGATGGGGTTTCATGCTGTACATAAGTGGCTCCTGCCTTCTCTTACAGTGAAAATGCATGAAGAATGCTTTTGGACAGGATGTTTCCAGCACTGAGTCTCAAAACAGCCTTTTGCTTTCTCTCTGTTGAATATAAACTAGAAGTTGGAAAGTGACAACAAGAAAAAAATTATATGGAAACTTCTTGCCCTCAACAGCACTTTTTTTACTCAGGGAGAATTTTAGTTGTGGAAGAAAGGACAAGAACAAAGCCCTGTTGTGCAAGTGGAGCTCCTCAAAGGACTGACTCCCAAATATTTCCTCCTACGTTTTTATTCAGTCTTTTGTACGCTGGATGTATCTTGACCAGGGTTTCATCACTCATATTCCTGGCATGTTTTGAGCAGAGCAGATGTGCAAGAGGGCAGCCTATGCACCAAGCACTTCTGTCTGCCTGCAGCCTGCCAGGTGAGCCGGTGACAAGTGGCCAGATGGAAAAGCCACCTCCATTCACATATCTGCAGTAGCCAGGATTCATCCCTTGCCCGTGCAAGCACAAGGGCTGCTGCTTCCCAGGTCTCGAGATGTCAGCCTGGGGCTGACGGGCTGTGTCAATGAGGGTAAAAAATAAACACCCAAGCATCGCAGGCTGCTGCTGGGCACCCTGGATTCCCATGAGAAACTTGCAAATCTGGGTAATCTGCGTCACAGCAGCATGCAAACTGGGGGCCTGGGCGGGTTAAAAATACTGACTGCCGCAGATTTCCCAGGCCATATATAGTTCACACGTCTCACGGTAGCAGGAAGGAGCTGCAAAGACATACAGAGACACAGAGAAGGAAGAAAGTAGCAGGGGATGTGGCTGCCAGAGTACAACAAAAATAGGTTAAAAATAGGTTAAAAATAGCCTGTGGTGCAACAGCTCCGTGTGGGTGCCGGTGTGCTCTGCCTTCTCTGGGCAGTCTCTCAGCGACCTATTTTCTCTGTCGAGGAAAGGGGCAGGAAGGAAGCTTTCCTTTCCTGTGAGCAGGAGGAGAGAAAACTGCAGCTCTGCTTGTTCAGGCTGGCAGGTGCTTGCTCAGCATCCTGACAGACACCGCCTGGGCTGGGGGCACAGGGCCAGCACCTCTTGGGGCAGCAGCGCTCCGGCCACCTCACAGCACCCAGCCTGGGGTTGCGTGAAGGGGCCCGCAGCCTGCAGCCTGAAGGGTGTGTGAAAATGTGTCTCCTCTTCCTCCCACATGCCTGTTGGGTCCTGAGCTGAGGGCGAAGCCGAGCTGTCCGACCCTGCCCTGGTGACAGCAAAATGCTGGCTCTGCCCATCGCCTTCTCCCTTAGAATCATAGAATATCCCGAGTTGGAAGGGACCCACAAGGGTCATCGAGTCCAACTCCTGGCACCACACAGGTCTACCCAAAAATTCAGACCATATGACTAAGAGCATAGACCAAATGCTTCTTAAACTCTGACAGGCTTGGTGCCGTGACTACACCCCCAGGGAGCCTGGTGTTGTCTCTCTGTGACAATTTCCACCACCTTCTCCTGGACTGGTCCCTTGCAGGGCCAGCGAGACCGTGAAAGCCTTTGCCATCAGGCCAGGGCGCGTGGCCTCAGCCCCCCGGAATCCATGTGCTTGTTGGGATTTCCAGCAGCCAGGTGAGCACTGCTGGTGCTCCAGAAAATGCTTTAAAAAGTCACACAGTTTAGTGTGGGACCAGATTTAATTCGCTCGTAAAAGTGCTGGGATTCTTTTTTTTTTTTTTTTTTAATTTGTTGTCACATCCATCCTGCAGGCCCAGCTTCCCAGCCCACAAACAACTTCTATCAGCTCCCAGATGCTGACACGAGGCACCAAGGGGCACCCAAGCCAAAAGCCTGGATTCCAAACATCCCTGAACTCTTGAGAAGTTCAAATCAGAGCACACATCTTCAGCGAGAAGGGGAAAGCTGTAACGTGATCCCAGTCCTGTGCAATAGAGGTAACACTCAAGTGCAGTCTGAAGGTGACTTCCAGAATATGCGGTGCGGAGCCGAGTGGAGGAAGAGAAGAAGAAGCACAAAGGCATTTTTAATATGTGGAAAAAACAAATGCTAGCAGGGATCTGGGTATCTGCTGCCTGTGGGAGGGTGGGGAAGGTTGCTGACAGAGTAAAGGAGGGTAAGAGAGGTGAATGGACTCTGAATTCAAGAAGGAGTGATACCAAAGAACCCTGTAGGCTGTCAGAGAGGTGTCAAAAGTTGGGAAGGAGCAGAAAGACAAAATCATGAAGGGAGCAATCCACCAGAGCATATCTTGCATATCTATGATATCTTGCAACTGACAGCTGTTCAGGCTCACACCTGTCCCTGCCCTGCTCTCTGCCTGCCTTTGACATGGCCCCTAATCCCCCTTGTGTCTCAGCTCCAGTTCTGGCAGCAGGGGAAGGGCACTCTCAGCCAGAGGGATATCACGGGGCACTGGCTGTGTCCTGTGGGGGACATGAGCAGCATCACCCCCACTGTGTGCTGCTGGCAATGTTTTTTCATCTGGAGCACAAGAAGCTGCATGCTTCTCCTCCAGCCCTGCATCAGCCTCTCTTCGTCCATCACTTAGGCTCGTAAGCATCAAGGCCAGGCACTAACAATGTCAGCACGCACAAACACAAATGCTTTTTTCATTCCACATCAGAATATGGACTATTTGATTTCCTTTTCCAGAAGGGCTCCTTGGATGACTCACAGAAAGGCAGCAAACAGCTTAGCTGGGTTTGCCTAGTGCTATATTAAGCCACCAAGTGTGCTTGGACATAACAGCCCCTGGCTGTGCCGGGAACATGCCCTGTGTGAGCCTTATCCTGAGCCCGGAGGGTGCCAGGCGGCGGGACTGGATAGTCAGATAGGGTGGCCACCTTCAGAGATTACGCAGGGTTAGGGTTTAAGGTCAGTTTAAGGTGCTGGCTGCTCCAGCCGTGGCTGCAGGAGGGCGAGATGACAACCCCACACATGTGGTGTGCGTTAGGGGTGACTGTGTGTGCCTGTGCCCCTCCTCTGGGCCAGAGGAACGAGCTCCTGGCGGTGTCTGAGCTCCTGTCAGTGACTGTTTTGATGGCTTTCGTGCCATCCCGCAGCACCACAGAGAGTAAGGGATAGCTTCCTGGCTCTCACTTCCTCAGTTAACGAATCCCACCACTAATTAGCTGACAGTAACATGCAGCTATTCTGGACTGTAGGTGGATCTTACTGAGGTCATAATGGTTGCGGGTAACGTAATTTATTACTCTGGGAGGCGCTTTGGGATACAGTGCATGAAGACCACTCGGGAAGTGCCAAAGCAACATTACAAGTCAGGATTTTCCCCGGTAAGGTAATATGTTCCGTACTCGCCGTGCGTTGGAGAAATAAAGCATCGAAGTTGCCCTGGCTCCAGTGCAATGCTGTAAAGGTTTCCAAACACATTGGTGGAAACAGAGAACTACTGTGCTAAAGAGGTGGGTCCCTCTTTGGAGCAAAAGGAGTGCAGGGCTTTCATTTTTTTCTCCTTCACACAGCTCTGAAAGCAAAACCCGCCCTGCGGGACGGTGCCTGAGCTCCTGACAGAGGAATTGAGCTGGGGCTGCCCAGCAGCTGGGGTCAGCAGCCCGGCCACGCTGGAGCTCCAGCTGTACTCCGGGTGAACTCGACCAAATTAGCTGTACACCATGCTGCATTCCCTCATTTCTCAGAGGATCAAAGCTGCTGGATCGAGTCCCAGCTTTCTGCAGATAAGCAGGTCACAGGATTAGTTTGCACCTATTTGCTGCTTGTAATACACCGTGTTACAGATTCCTCTGTATTTCCTGGGTTGTACCCATACGCACTGGATGCTCGTGGTCACATTTTTTCGCTTTAGTCGCCTGAGCTAATCTAGTGACCCGAGATACTTCTACAGACTCCCAACATCACCGCAGATTCCCTGGCACCGTTACATCTGACTATAAACTGCTACTGCTATTCTTGCCCCAGCCCTCTTTATGATTCCCTTGTTTTATATAAAAAGCTCTTTCTATCACTCAAAAGGCTTCTCTCACAACCATAGCAGCACGGGGGCAGGTGCAGCAGCTCTGGCTTTGATTAAGCCTTTTCTGAATGGTGGAGGAAGAAACACGAGGCTATCTAGTTTGGTAAGCAATGAGGCATCCGTAATTCCTAAGCAAAATGCCTGTGAAAAACAGGGGGGAGAGGGAAGACAGTAATAATTGGAAATCCATTTCACTTGCATAAAAGTGTTAATTAGTTGTTTATCTGCAGACACGCTGCAGGCTTCACAAAGGCACACACAAATTACAGCAATTAATTACTAGCAGGGTCTGGGAGACTGTCTCTGTAATTAAAATTTGTGACCAAGCAGCAGCAATGAATGATTTGAAAGCAAACAGCAAACCATATATATAATATACAATATGTATGTTTCTTGAAAAAGATAACGTGGTTTTGTGTTGTAGGACTCGGTAGAAAAATTGACTGTCATTTTAAAAGTTGTTGTTTAAGTAACAGATATATATCTAATATGCAAGTGATACCTTTGAGTCTTTTTTTTTTTTTTTTTTTTTTTTAACTAAGCAGTGTTCCTGTCAGTACAAGCAGACGCATACTGAAACTATGCAGGTATGTATGTCAAATTTGGCAAATACATTTGGATGAAAAAACAGAGATAGAATTGAGGAAAAAAAATGTATTTTCAGGAAGATGTATGTAATTTTGGAATTCTAGATCATGACCTAATGTTCCTATTTTAATTGAAAAATAAAAATAAATTCCTGAGTCCAAAGTACTCTGTTGATTTGAAGATAAATATTTTTTCCAGTTCTCACACCCAGCTAGAGTGGTAATAGATAGCACATGCTGCCAGTATCTGTCCTCTCCAAAACATAAAAAGATTTCAAGGAGAGAATGAGGGAGATATTTAAACAGAGGCATCTGGACAGCAAAGAAAAATACATGGCAATGCTTTGGATAAAGCATTTAAATGTATTATTTCATTTGTGAGTATTATGCTGTGTATAATAATAGAATAACGCTGAATTAAACTTCCAGAACTCCAGTGGGACTGGAAGCATCCTGAAGATTTTGGCTTTGGATCTTTCTTTATGACATTTTTTTGAAAATATCTGATGGCCGGGGCAGTGAAGACCATTCCCAAAATAAAAGTGCTTCTTAGCATTATTTTCATAGGCTATTTTTGACAAGGCTGACTGATTGAAAATGATTTCCAGTGACTGGTTTCAAAAAGTGACACATTTATCTTTTGTTGTTGTGAACCATTCAGTTCACAAAGACTAAAAATTACTCCTAGCGTCTTTTCCAAAATGTTTTTGGTCAGGAGATTAAGACAAACTGTGAGTATTGTCCAGGCTCTATGTGAGCTGTGTTCATCACAGACAAGGATTGTGGCATCTTGTGTGCTGTGCTCTGCTTTGTGGCTGACTTAACACCTGCAGTCAAGGTTTTTGGAGGCACTAGAGTTAACTTTTGTTAACTGAAACCTCTCATCTCCACTTTCTGCAAGCCACCAAATGTCAACTGTTTTCAGTATTACAGCCAAGAAGCCAACAGGAAGGTTTGCTAAAATGTTTCCATGTAGAAAACAGAAAAATAAGCAGAATAAAGCACAAACTGCATGTAGTACAGTACAGCCTGTTTCTTACAGCTGTGTCCAGAGGTAAAGAAAATGTTTCCCTAGGTGAGGTCTTGGAGTACTGTTGGGAAACTTGTAAGGGCTCCTCAGAAGGGAATGAGCTTAAAGCAGAGAGGTTAACTCCTCTATGTAAGCACATCATAGCAGTGAAAAATGGGATCATATGGAAGTAGCTTGCTGTAGAAGGTATTCCCCTTTCATATGCAGCAAATCACAAATTCAAAGCAAAAAGTTGCATGAAATGGAGCTGTAACTCTATATCTAAATATGTAATTCAATTATAAACTGAGTATCTTGGCCATTGGCCACAAGAGAAGGAATGTTCAATTAATCCATTTATAAAAAGAGTTCATATTGAAAAACTGAAAAATAAAAATCAAACACCTGCCCTTAATTGCAACCCAATGCTGACAAAAGAAGAAAAAGAAAGGAAAAGGAAGAGAAAAAGATCATAACTAACATATTATTGCTTGATAGTTCTTTGGGCTTCTAATTTGGATGCTAAAACACTCATGATGTACACACGGGGAAAGATGAGACCAACATTTTTTCCTTTGCCGACAAACCCGACTTTGCAGCTTTTCTTGAGCAGAAGACTTTTTCCTTTCAAAATAGCACCTACCTAAATGACCAACGTTACAACATAGCTACTAGGAGCTAAGTTATGAATCAACAGGAATGATGGTCAGTCAGCATGAAAAAGCAAATAAATCTCAGATCCTGAAAAACAAGGCTTGTGAGAATGTAAGGATTTAACTTTCACCTTTCAATGCATGCTTTTTCTTTCTTTCCTTTTTATAGCTGTACAAGAGAGATAAAGTCAAATAACAGCAATGAATAACGGACACCCCGGTGTCAAAAATAAAATTAAAAATACTTATGAAATCGGGAATTTGGGCGGGAATTTACAGTTGTTCCTGAGGATAAATTAAAAAAAAAAAAAAAAAAAGAAAGAAAAGCTTACCACTAGTAGAGTAACAATCCACAGCAGGGAAGGCATAAAACTTTAAGCCATGAACTGAGGCTGAGTAAAAAGCCATTACTAAATTAGCAGAGCCGAATTTCAGTCAGCCAAGACTCCCCTTTCTACCAGTTAATTCAGACAGTCAGTCCTCTCCTCCTTGACAGCCATCTGCACCTCTTTAAGTTGTCATATTTGGTTTGATTGAAATGTTCACATAGTAAAAATAAAATAAAATAAAATAAAATAAAATAAAAAATCCAGAACTTTGAGACAGCAGGAGTCTTACTGACAAGATTTGTAAAAATCAAACCTAATAAAAATTAAAAAAGCTCCGCAAAGAAGCCAACAGATAGACATTTTATTGGGGTGGGCTTATTGAATTGCGAATTGCATAGTAACAAGTTTACAAAGGTCAGCCAACCACGTTATCCAAGACTATTGCAAATCTCACCCCAACAATTTGATAACGTGACTCTTTTGTAGCATTATGTGGAATCCCCCTCCAAATGGCCAAAAAGCAATGAATATTTTTCATGTTGGATCATCATCCAAGCATTGCTGTCATCTTCCTAATGTCACCACACTGACGTGTCAGTATGCTGTAAGGGAACACTTCTGCATGGCGGTTTATCAGAGTGCCTTGCACTGGAATATTGTAACTACCAGCAGTCTTGAAATGCTTTCTTGAGTCTTTGTATTCTTGCTATGCCATTTTCACATTCAGAGAGCTCTCTGACAGGAATCTTGCTCCTGTGCTTATGAAAACATTCAGTAATTTCACACTTAGGAGAACAATAAAAAAACAAAATACATATTCTCAGCAAGTGCACACAGGAAGGCATATATGACACCTGCCAATTCACTCACCCAATGAGATATAGACACTTCACAAAAAAAGCTCGTCTTATTTTTATAAATGTCCACAGAACCTTGTAAATTGATTATAAGTTTGCATTAAAATAGAAAAAATATTAAAGATCAAGAAATTGGAAACAGTATACTGGTGTCCAAATGAAGAGTCTTTTTTTTGGAAAAAAAAAAAAAAAAGATAAAAAAAAAGATCCTGTAAATGTCTGAACATTTTCTTCACCTAAAATAAAAACTTAGTTTAAAAGGCAGGTAAGTTAAAAACAGTGTGTTTCTGCACAGCAGAAATTCATTATGGTACTACAGTATTTGATTCCCCATATGAAAAATATGGGATATGAAATGAATGGTACCTCAGATCTGCTACAGAATACAATTCATAATACTGAAAAATCCCCGGAAATTTCAATGCTGCATGGCTGCATGTCTTAGCTTTAAAAATTTTTGAGGATTTATGATCCACTTGCAAAGAAACAGTAAAATTGTGGGTGTAAAGAAGCACTTCATAAAATCCTTGCATAATTTTTTACATATACCTAAAGAATGTGCAGTCAGCAAAGCAAAATGTGGAAATGTTAACATCTTTTTCTTTCTCATTCTAGCGTGACTTTTTCTAATTTAAACAGCACCGTATGGGAAGTTCCTCTGTTTTTAAAGATGAGGCAAAGGGGTGATATTATGCCTTTGAAGACACCCATGTTGATTTTTTTTTTGTGTGTGTGTCCTGTTACCTTAATACAAAATGTACACAGGAAAAAGATCTCCTTTCCTATCTAGATAACTTTAAATCCCATAATTTTTTTATTATTATTTTTTTTTTAATCTAATCAGTGATGGCCATGTCACTGTAGCATTAAATTTACAAAGTGTATGAAGATTTGACTCTGAAAGCTTTGTACTTCCAAAATATACATTATACTTCTGGTCACCTGTTGAACTCATATTTTTCTATTAAATGTATTTGAATATTAAATGTATTTGAATAAATTGAATTTGAATAATTATTACCAGTTATCATAACTACACTTTTTGTGTCTACAATACAAAGAAATATGGAGCTAAATTCTTCTACCACTAGGAGTTTTGATGTGATACCCAAAAAAATCACTGTGCATCTTTCTGTTGGTTTCTCCAGGCTTTGACGCTGGAATCAAACAACCATTTTTAAGCGAATCTGCAGAAATGTAGCCACAGCAGTTGATTATTCAATGATTGGCACGTTTTAGTCAGGTGTAAACACTGCAGTATCAATCATGATAAATGCAAAAAAAAAAAAAAAAAAGAGTGTTTTTTCCTCACACACACATTCACATATGTATATTCTCATACCTATGGTGTCATAGCACAGATTTTGATTGTCTAGTGAAAACCTGGACGAGATCTGATTTTACATGTAATGTAACAAAACTTCCATTTCCAGGTAGTAACAATAGATCACAGGGTGAGATAATTTGTGTCTTGAGCTATCAAATATGTCTTCTTGACATATGTGAAACCCAAAGAGTTTTGCTAAGCATTTGCAACCAACAGAGCATATGAAGCATGCAAACGAACTACAGTCCACTTAGGTGTGATCAGCTGAACAGCTGAAGTTCATGCTCACGGTGATCTCACCTCAAAGGTCATTAAAAAAGTAATGCAAGAAGCTCTCTTTCCCCCACTCCTATCAGCACAGCGTTTTTCAGAAGAAAGAATTGCACACACACAAAAAAAGTAAACTCATACTTAGAAAGTTTGTATCTAAACCATCCATGAGGCCTTTCCTTTTTTCCCAGTCTGAGTTCTCTTGGTCAGCTAATCTGTATCACGTAAGATCACAAATCACAACATTTCTTTTTCAATGCATGCTATTTTTCATGCTGTCTCAGGAGCCCTCACCCATGGTTAGCTCCTCTGGTCCCATTTCATTCTTTGTTCTGGCAGGTGGCTTAAACCAGGGAGAAGTGGCTGGACTTCGAATGCGCGATTATTTTTAATAAATATACTGTGCACCATATATACTCTGTTTCATAATCCCCCCACCTAGCCCCCATGTCTTCCTTCCCCATCTCCTCGTCGGGCTGAATTCTCCACCAGCCCCAAAGTATCTGCCCTGAGCTCACATGCAGCTGCAACTACTTGCCTTTGTGTCCGTGGCTGAGAGGGTGCACTCATTCACAGATGTTTAACTGTGCCAAAAAGAGAAGGAATTCTTCATAAAAAATTTGAGGCATAACCGAAGTTACTTCTCAGTAAAGAAATCTTGGAGAGCTGTAAACAAAAGATCGTCATATCCTAACCTCTCAGTGGCTATAATATTCTTCCCAGCTCGCCCTTGATAATGCCCCATAGTTTGTGACCACATTTGGCAAAAGCTTATCTTCCACAGTCTGAAAGTGGAAGAATTTTGCTTATCTCTCACATTCATTATTATGTGATTAGACAGTAGCCACCACACTCTGTAACTCTGATGTGAAATGAGGAATTTGTGAAGATTTACTGCTGAATGTCTAAATGCAACTTGGAAATATATTTCTATAGGAATAAACTTGATTTTTGACTTTGTATCGAGTACGCATTGCTTCAGAACACTGAGGAAAATCACCATAGCAGGAAATTTCCATGCTGACAAGCTCAGATTGGTGCCACAGTTGTGATCTAATTGGGGAAGGAAATGCCTTCCAAGAAAGGCTTACAGGCCGGGGTCAGCAGCCCCGATGAATCTGCATCAAGGGCATGAGGTGCTTGGGCAGGACTCTCCGTGTGGCAGGCAGGTACGTCTGGAGCACGCTTTGCCTTCTAGATCTGTTCCACTTTGGAAAACGCTGTCACCTTCTGAAAGGTGCCATCCATTGCCACAAGATGAACCACCTGTAAACCCCAGCAGGGCTTGTAACACAGTGTACAAAAGACACAGGTGGGTAGCATTTCACACAACAGATTTTGGGGAAGTGGGAGAGAGAGACAAGGAGCAGCCTCCGGCACACTTCCAGGTGGCAGGGTACAGGCCTCACTTCCAGCCATTTTGGGGCTGTGGAGAGGGAAGCCATGCCCACATCTCTGCCTCCTCACAGGCTGCTTGGACACATTGCCCGGTCTGGGTGGGCCGGGGCAGGCCCTCAGGGAGTACCACTGTGCTCTTTGGCAAGTCACAGCTATGCCCTGTGGGGATAGCAGGGGCCGTTTCAGGCAGTGCAGGATGCCAGAGCCTCACTGAAACGGTATGCAGACAGTCACACCATCTAACTTTAGCCACCGAACTGAGGTGGCTGGGAGAGGAAGTTAGTCTTGCATGGCTTCCCCTGTGGTCCACGTCCTCCACAGGGAGTTTCAGAGGCAGAGCCTAATTTAAGGAGTGGTGTTATGGAATGTGAAAACCCTCACATTTTCTGCTGTCAGAGCTCATTAGGATTTTGCTTACAAGTATCCTCCAAGCAGCGGCATCTCAGCAGCACAGGGTCCCCGCATCAAGACACAGCACGGGTGCCCCATGCTGCTGAGGCCACTGCACCGCCCGGGCCACCCAAACCCCTCACAGCTACATCAAAGGGCTCTCCCCAGAGCTCATTCACGAGTTGTCTTCAGAGTCTGCCCGGCTGAAAAGTGCGGTGGCATTAAACTGTATACACAGATTTTTTTTTTTTTAAACAAACAAAGCCTCTGAGTCTGACAGGCAAGGGCAGGGATGGGATTAGGCAAACATCCTATACAGACGGTTCCTCTTTCTGTCTGTCAGCTTGTAAGTGCTTTCTCTTCTGGAACTATACAGTACTAACTGAGCCGGAAACAGCTATTTAAAAAGTGATTATAATGTGACATTTTTGTTTGACCTAACATCAAGCCATGTGCAGCTTAAATGTCAGCAAAGCTATTTACTATCGGGGCAGACAGGCCCTAGCATGCTTAAATCTACCCAGCGTCTTAAAACTGCTTGCTGTCTCCACTCAGTGCACATGAATGACACTGAAGCCAAGATGTAAAGTATAGCTCTCCGTAAGCTGTGATGATTGACTAATATGCTGGGTGGCACAATGCATTCAGTTGGAGGCTCACAGAGAGGAAGACAAAATAATGGATAATTAAAGTCAATCTCAGGTTAGAAAGCAGAGGCCCGTGCAAAAGGTTTCCTTGGATTAGCAAGAGAATGCCAAGAGCTGGTGCATTTATTCCTGGGATATCTGAGGAGCTCAAATATTCGGACAAAAATAGCAAGTGGATTTTTTTTATTTAATTTTCTTTTTTCTTTTTTTTTTTTTTTAGTGCACACGATGCTTTAGTCACATGAGAGAGGAGGGACCATAGCCCCGAGCTGTCGCTGCAGATTGTGCCTTTAGCAGTCTCCATAGAGGCTGCAGCCCCCCAGTAGGGCATGGTGGCCTTGGGGCTATAGACCCACAGGACTGGTGGAGCACAGATCAGGCTGGCCAGCTGTGGCTGCCATGTGGGGTCGCAGAAGAGAAGGGAGGATTTGGAGCTGCCTCACTCCGTAGTCTGCAAAATAATAGCCCGGCGGTAGGGGAGCGTGAGGCTGCGGCTAATTGCGTGCAGCTCTCTGTTTGTGAGAAGTAAGAGGAACGAAGCAGTTTCAGGTCCTGCAAACATGCACGTGCACATACAGCTATAACGCCGCTTGCAAAGCTATATGGTATCATGAGCTCTCCCTGGAAGACAATGAGCTGGTTTACAGCGGATGAAGATAAGCATGGTTATAGGTCCTTAGTGGGACTGGAGGCATATATTTGGACAGTGTTCCAGTCTGACCTCCTTCTCAGAGCCTAAAATAACAAACAAATCAGTGCGCCTTTATTTTGAAAAATGTTGCTCACAGTAATAAGGGTGGGTGGGGGAACTCAACAGGAAGCGGAGCTGTGATAAAACTTCCATTTTGTACTTTCTTGTATGTCAGAAAAAAAAAAAAAGAAAAAAAAACAACATTATAATTCAAAGTGCCTTTGAGGGTTTATTTTTCTTTACATTGTTACATGCCTGATCACGTCTGATTTTGGAAGCTAAGCAGGGTCTGACTTGGCTGACATTTGGGAAACTGCTGAAAATGTAGTAAACTTTGAGCTTAAACTAAACTTGTTATATGAATGCACAGTACCTAACAGCATGACTCTGGGAGGGGGGACAAACTAGAATATTCACTGCTTTTCCATATTTTTAAATACTGCTTTGCTCCAGATATAGCAACTGAGATAACACCATGACCAAAAATAATATCATGATTCTTAAATAACCATTTTTTCAAATTAACAAAAAAAAAAAGAGAGAGAGAGACAATGCTCATCCATACTAGTTAATACTTTCTAAAGATCACAGAAAAAACCTTTGAGCAATCTGATCATTAGGTCATTAGAGATAGGAAATAAATTCTTTAATTTCTGTCTGCTTACTAAGTGTTGACAGTAGCAAGGGACTGTAAAAATCCCTTCAAAACACATTTAAGTATAATAAGTGAAAACAGTATAAGCTTTTTAACAGAAAAGAAATGAGAGGTAGCCAGAGTATTTTCTTTTAACATGGATTTTCATGTTGTTCTTGGTGTTTTCAATGACAAAGGGCTTAATTATACCATATAAAGGCTCCTTTCTTCTTGCTTTACCTTAGAGAATTCCAGAAGGTCAAGGCTGGTCTGTTATGATTTTGCTTGGAGGTTCCCAAGCAAAAGTTAAAACATTCACAAAAGTTTTCTTCATTGAAAATGTTCATCAGTCATTCATGTTAAAACAAATATAATTTTAGAAAATAACAAATAACTAAAACTCCCTTCCTCTCTTGCTTTCTTATCAAATGTCAACAGTGTGTCCCTCTCAGATCCTTAATGGGTCTTGTGGTCCAGGGTGAGCTTCGTTTTTTTTTGTCCTCCCCCAAAAACAATTAAAAAAGCAGATTATAATGAATGTATTACAAAGAAAATAAACAAAAAACATATCCTTGAGTATCTTTCTTCCACCTCAAAACAAGAAATAAATATGATATGGGAAAACAAAGCAAGCTTCACATGCTATAAGCCTCTCCCAGGTAGCGTCTGAGATGCACTCATTCAGTTTTGCATTTCTTCTTTGTTACACTGAAATGTGAGGGATTTCTAAATCCTGATTTGGATGCATCCCCTAGCAGCGGAGAAAAAATGACAATTACTGAAGCAAGGCAAGTTGTTTTCAGTTTAGCAGGTTTTTTCTAAGCCAGGCTTGTGGTTTCATTTAAAGTTTGAATGCTTCCATTCTCTGAGAAGCCCAGTGGCTTTTCAATAGCTGAAGATCAAATGATGTTAATCAGCCAGTGTGACCTAATCCTCTAATTCAGATGCCTTTTTACATTAGAAATGTTCTGCTTATGTAAGATTGGTTTGCTTTTAAACTGACTTTTTTTCCGTTAAATGTGCGATTCTCAAAGTTCTGTTCCATGCTCCTCTTATCTGTTACTTCTATGCAAATAAAGGAAGACTGTCTTTTCCTCATTTTGCAGGTTTAGATAGGCCATTCCTAAGGGTTCTAACAGAAAATCAGAAAAAAAGACAAAGATGTTATGCAACAGCAACGCGGGGAACATTTTTCTTTTTGGTAGTGGTCCTACAGGTCGCCTACACTGCCAATAGCTAAATCCCGTTTGCAATGTCCCTCAGCTCTGTGCATCTGCAGGTAGATGACAGATTGCAGCCACAGCGGAGGTGCTGGACCACAGGAGGGAAAACAGCCTGCTGCATAAATGATGGTGGACATTGCCTCATGTAAGGGTGCAGCTGGGTGACCCGCAAGCACAGCCTGTCAGACTTGGCAGGTTTGCTGACACTCTAACACTGGGAGAGCTCCTGAGCTCTATGAGCACCAACAGATGGACCATCAGCACAGGTTGTGTCTACTGACCTCCACAGCAGTTTTCAGTAAGGAAGGCTGCATGAGGGGATCCTAACCAATTTGTTAGGCCACATGCATTTAACTGCATTATCCACTTCCCCTTCACACATGTGGAGCTAAAACTTTACAAAGCCTGAACACGGCCTTTACTCCTACAGGCAACACATGGACATCTGAGTTTCTTCACAAGTCCAAAGGCCAGAACCTCCTGAAACACTAGGCTCTCTGGTCAAGTGCAGCCTTGAGTGTTAATGACTAGCACAGATGAATTCTTACCCCTTTTGCTTACCTCTGGGCTGGACTTAGTCAATATTTACACATAATAACAAGCCAATAGTCAACACCATCAATGTTGACCTCCTTCCTATGAACCTTGCCTGCTTGAACTATAGAGGAAGTCACAGCTAAAGCATGTGGCAGAGAGGAAAGAGCCCCATGGCACACACACAGGTAAGTTCATCTGTTTGGTCTTGTCTGTAGCATTACTCAGGATTCTTGCTAGGATTTTACTAGCTACTTCTACCTTGTTGCTAAGATTACCTCATGTAAATGAAGATATAATAAGGCTTGGAGAAATAAAACCTTTTACAGTACCTGGCAAGTGCTTATCTATCATTTTTCTCCTAAAGAGGACACCAGGGTTTATTGTTCCTGCTTAGTGGTCTGTGATACGCAATCATCTTACTATATCTAGCGAACTACACAACTTTAATTATTTATTTATTTGTTTGTTTATTTGTTTATTTAATCTGTCAGAAGATGCCAAATGAATCTAATCAATTAATTACTTTTTCCCAAGATATTTCACCAATATGGGTCTTGCAGAATCCAAATTGGCAGAACACACTAGAGGTTTCAAAATCCCAAGTGCTAGTATCGGCATTATGTTAAGTGAAGCACAAGCTGATTAAGATCCACCTTCAAAGTAGTTAAAATTTCTTTTTCCAGTCATCTGGCATTTGCAGAGACGATTTTCATATTAATGTGCCGAGTGTGTAAAACATCCCTTTTCCCCAGTGTTATTTTCTTAAAGAAATTAAAACATAATTTTATCCTGGCATTTGATAGCAGCTTGTGGTCGAAGTAAGGATTTGTGGGCAAAGTGCGCCATCTCCCGCTACTAAATGATAATTACTCATCAGTAGCAAGACGAATAATTTCTCATTTCTCCTTTCGAATTGCCATCTGTTATAGTGAAAGACGGGAAAAGAAAGCCATATGAGACTGATGGAAGATTAAGACTTAAACTTTAACATCTATATCCTTAAACCTTATCACAATATCCTGTATGGAGACTTGGCAAATCATTGCTATTTTCTTAATTAAATAAAAAGCCTGATTAAAATTGTAAGGACCTGGGCATCCCAAATTTGTTGCTGTTTTCAGGCTACTTAGTCAAGAATAAAATTACATTAGATTTTAAAAGAGCTAAAATCTGTACTATATTATGGTCCCCCAGCCCTACAGAAGTTGTATGTGTTTAATGCTATTCACAATGCATATGATTAGTACTTGAAAATACTCATGAATTATAGCTCTAGTATTATCCCAGGGTAGAAACCTAGGAGAAAGTACTGACAGGGTAGAAAAATACTGTAAATAAGCAGTTCTGTTTGCCTAAAAATTTTAAAGAATTACAAGGGTTGTATTAAGTACAAGTGTATCTCATGTATATTTTATCCACATAAACAGTATGTTCAAATGTACGTATTTAAATAAATTTATTACATGCTGAAAAAACGTAATTCATAACATTATTTTTAGCTGATGCCTGGGAAATTGTTCCCCATCAGTATGTGAAATGATGTTGTTGCCGTGTTCAGCAACCTTTACATAGCGGCTTTCTATTCTTCTGAATGTTGCTGGAAACTTCAGGTCTCCAGAGCATTCACAGCTCCAAAGGCTTCAAATGGAGCAGAGTTCTTAAGTGCAATAGAAAATCAAACTGTGTACGTGGGCATGCTGAGTTTGACAGCATTCTCTAAACCTATAGGACAGCCACAGCTGGGGACTGCAACATAGCCTCATTAATGTCACAGGAGAATTGGTTCCAGAAATGCATCTTAAGGACACTGGTGGCAAAGAAATTATCACACAAAACTGAAAAACATGCCTCCTCATGTGTATTGTACAAGACCTATCCATGTTAAACAAGTGTTAAAGAAATTGCAAAAGCAAGTGGGTTATAAGATTTAAAGAGCTGTATATACTAAACATTGAATAGAAACCTTCAGAAAGGGTTAAAAGACAAAATATCTGCTATTAGTTAGACTTAAAAATAGCACTGTTGAACTAGACACAACATCTTATTTAAAATACAAATTAAATTACTCTGTGTTATTTTTGTGTTTGTCTAAGTTCAGAAGGTATGCAACTACTGCTCAGAAACCAGAAAGAATCCGTTTGCAGCCAGAAAGACTGCAAGATAAAGAAAGTTGATGAAGCTCTGGTGGAAAGAGGCCTGTGAAGGACAAGAAGGCAATCAAAAATAGCTGGTATGGATTTATGAAGGACAAATCATATTTGACCAACCTGACTGCATCCTATGATGAAGTAGCTGGCTACATGGAGAAGGAGAAAGCAAATGGATATAACAGATCTTGACTTCAGTCCAGCTTTTGAAGTCATTTCCTGCAGCATTTTCACTCACAAACTGAGGAAATATGGCATGAGCAAGCTGGCTGTTAGATGAATTGAAAACCTCCTGTACTGCTGGGCTCAGTGGGTAGCAATTGATGGCTTGATAACCTGCCTGAAGGCCTGCAGCAAGCTGAATACTCTAGGGGTTGTTACTAGGGCTCACATGGTTCGTTATCTTCATCAAAAACCTGGACAGTGAGACAGGACATACCCACAGCCTACTTTCAGATAATGCTAAGGGAGGGGGAATGACTGACACACTAAAAAGTAGAGCTTCATTTCTGAGAGACTTTGAGAAATTTAAGGGCTGGGCTGCCAGAAGGCTTAACATGTTCAAGGAGAAATGTGCAACCCTGCACCTAAGGAAGAATAAGCCCTTCTGTTGGTACCAGATGTGAAGAAATGGAGCTGGGGATCAGCTCTACTGAGAAGAACCTAGGGTTATGTGAAACCCAAGTCCAATATGAGCAACAGCGTGCTCATCCCAAAGAAGGCAAAACCACAGAGTAGGCCTACATTAGGGGCATGGCCAGTTGACAGAGGGGGATAGTTGATCTGTCCCCCTTTACTTGCTGGTGGTGAGGCCATGCCAGGACAGTGTGCTGCTTCAGTTCAAGTGGAGTGTTTACAGAGAAGGTCTACCAAGATAATCACAATCTAAATCACTTCCCCTGGGGGCTGAGGGAGCTGGGCCTGTCTTGTCTGTTGAAGAATGCAAGGGGTCACATAGTAGCAGCCTACAGCTACTTGAAGGGGTTTACAAACAGGACAGAGCTAAACTCCTCTTGGTAATAGTAGGCAACAGAACAACAAGCAATGGCCAGAAATGGCTTGGGAGGTTCAAGGAGGATATTATTTACTTGGAAGACAGTTCACCCAGACAAATAACATGTTGTTGTTCTGTTTTCTTTGGTTTTGTTTTGGGGGGGAGAGCCGGGGTTGGATGGTTTTGAGAGCTGTCAAGGCAACACTGTAATCAGACCTACTTTCAGTGGGGAGGCTGGACTATGCAATATCCAAAGGTCCTTTCCAACCAACATTTCTATGATTGTATACAAATGTAAAACTGATGTCTTCCCTTGTTTATTGTGGGAAGATAGCTTTTAAATTGTGACCAAAATGCATCTGGGCTGTATTATTTATCTGGGAGTGTGTTTAAGTATACACGGGAGCAAAAAATAAAAATACTCTGCCATCTGTTGATATCTGGCAAACTGCAGATGTTCTTTTCTGAAAGCAGAATATTTAATTGCCACATTTAAACCATTGTCTGCTATTTCAATTGGTAATATAAAAATAGCAAAGAAATGCAATGCATTTTGAAAAGCTACAGATTGCAAAGTGTTTTTATTTAGTGTATTTATTTATTTAGTGTATTTTTTTAAGTGTATTTATTTAGTGTTTTTATTTAACTTGCAAATGTGAGGAGAAGTGACTGTAGCCAGATTTCAGGAGTCTATAACCTTAAATCTCTTAGTGCAGCAATTATGATAACCACACCCTTTTCTCTGAATAATTACATTAGCTTCTTCCATTTACTATGATGCTTTTTTGTTTGTTTGCTTTAGGGGAAAAAAAAAAAGGAAAAGAAAAAGCATGCTACATGCTTAAGTGGTCATTGATATGATCAGTTTTGACCAATTATGAGCTACTCACAGAGAAGGCCTCACCAAGAATTTTTGCTGTTGCCTATATCAATAACAGCCCAGCTTCTACTCCTCTACCTTCGTGGCAATTTTTAGATCTGAAGAAAAGCTTGTCGAGTGTAGGGAATTTAATCAGAAGAAAACATACTGATGAGCAAAGATTGTGCAGCCTGTGGTTACACTTCATTTCTGACCCTTTCATTGCAACGGAGAGTTATGTGACCTGTATGTATACTTGTGTCACATCGTTGGAGTAATTTAGGCTCCTGTCCCCTCTCACCACCCCCAGTACTGCTGTCTGCCCTTTAATTATTGCTGTTTCTGCACATCAGTTGTGTGCTGGACATTACACAATGAGTGTAAAGAGGCCATTCCAGGTCCAGGTCCAGTGGACTTAAAATTGAAAGCCTACTCTTAGTCCGTCTCTTTATTGTCAATTTACTGAAGAATTGCTAGCAATTTCTGAACATGAGAAGGCACTTCTTTACTGCGAGGGTGACAGAGCACTGACACAGGTTGCCCAGAGAGGTTGTGGAGTCTCCTTCTCTGGAGATATTCAAAACCCGCCTGGATGCCATCCTGCACAATGTGCTCTAGGTGATCCTGCTCGGCAGGGAGGTTGGACTAGATGATCTTCAGAGGTCTCTTCCAGCCTCACCCATTCTGTGTTTCTGTGATTTGGGTCAGGTAATTATCCCCTTGTAATCTTATCTACTCCTGTTCTTTCCTGCACGTGGAAGGATTTCTTCTTCTGTTTTTGCAGCCGTGGTAAGTCACCATGTTCCCGTTATTACAGCAGTCACATCCACAAACACCCTGACTTCTCCCGTTGCTTTCCTCCTCGGCCCGAGTTGTTATTATTAGAGTACTGCTTGCGGTTAATCGATTAGTTAATAGCCACAGAGGAGCCGGAGATCTGGGTGTAAAAACTCCCCGCTGAACCTCACGCCCGCCCGCCAGGCGGCTCTCCCCTTCCCCGGCCTTTGGGGAGGTGCCGGCCAGCTGCCGCGGCAGCCCCCCCGGGGCAGGCCGGGCTCCGCGGCCGGGAGGAAGAGGAGGAGGAGGAGGAAGAGGAAGAGGAGGAGGAAGAGGAGGAGGAGGAGGAGGAGGAAGAGGAGGAGGAGGAGGGCGCTCGGGAAGCGGAGCGGGCGGCCCATGGCGGCGGGGGGCAGCGGGGGCGGGCTGCTCGCCTTCCTGCGGCTGCTGGGGCAGCTCAAGGTGCCGGGCCGGGGACAGGAGGGCAGGGCGGCGGAGGAGAGGTGCCCGGGGCCGGGGGGTGCCGGCTGCAGATCCAGGCGCCTCGGAGCGCCGAGGTGGCAGCGGGGCGGAATTTCCCCACGTGTCGCTTCAAAACTTAAGGTTTCCCCCTTTAAGTGACCGCGGTGCTCTCTTCCCGCAGAGGGTGCCGCGGACGGGATGGGTGTACAGGAACGTGGCAAAGCCAGAGAGCGTGTCGGATCACATGTACAGGATGGCGATGATGGCCTTGGTGACCGAGGACAAAAACCTTAACAAGGACAGGTGAGAGAGACCCTCTGGTTCCCCTGCCTGGTGCTGCCACGGGGGAGCTGCGGGCACAGCGCTCAGAGCAGCCGTCCTGCTGAGGAGGAGCTCTTAAGGCCCACCGACGGTGTTTGAAGTGCTTTCCCCACATCCCTTCCCTCCATCCTTTGAGCTGTTTACCTGGAGAGGTGAACGGGATGAAGGCTTTTTATCACTAAAATCAGAGTGCTGAGGCTCTGAACTGGCTTTCCCTCAAGCCAGAGATAAGCAAGTTGAAGGCATCCAGGTAAAAGGCAGTTTGAAGCAACAGACAACAAAGGCAAAGACATTCTCAGTGGATTTGGGCAGGCTGAGTTAGCACTCAGCAGCAATCGGGAGCCTCATAAATCATACAGCATAGAAGAGAGAGCATCATTAGTATTGAACGAGTTGTCAAGTACAGTATGGGATCGTATTTGCTATGTCACTTCAGGAGCTGATGAAAGCAGTGAAGGCTTTTTTTTCTTGAGTATTGTGCTACAGGCTGACATAGCTGCTTAGCTGCAAGTATGTTTTGTCAGCTTATAAATTGAATTTGGGGTGGCGGCAGATTACATTCTAGCTGTTACAGGGGTTATGTGAAGTGTATAATGTAGGTAGCTCTTGTATGCTTGGTTTTCTGAGATGTGAAAACTACATACATTACTTTTGAATTGTATGCTCTTGTGCAAACTATATTTTTACTTGTATCTATATTTACAAGCAGCAGGAGATAGGAATTGGGAATTAAAATCATGTCTAAATGGAAAACAAGGCCCTTAGGCCCTTAGCAAAGAAGTGAAATGTATTATATAAAATCTCTCTATATATATGAAAGGGATAAATTATGGGGGCTCTTAGCTTTATGAATAATAAGACATAACTTAAAATGTTGAAAAAATGATTATTCTGTCTTTGCTTTTTGTCAGATGCATACGATTAGCGTTGGTTCATGATATGGCTGAATGCATTGTTGGAGATATTGCTCCTGCAGACAACATCTCAAAAGAGGAGAAACACAGGAGAGAAGAGGTATAGACATAAGCTGTGAAACCACATCTGCCAAGCGTTTCGAATGTTTTAAATGCCCTGCTGGTAGTGAAGAGACCCTCTAAGCAACCTAATACTGTCATTGGCATTGCACAAGTAGGCCACTAACAACCAAAGCTTTCAGCTTGTTTTAATATTTTTTTAATGTGTAACATAACAAAGTACAAAGTTACGGAAGGAGAATCTTTGAAGTAATCACATTGATAATTTGTTCCCAAGCTAGCAGGATTTTTGGTAGCCTAAGCTAGTCCTGCTGACAGCCTTATCAAGCAGGAAGGAGCAGGGAGTAGGTTCACTGATAATAGTATGTGGTGGTTAATGGCAGATGTGTGGTGCCAGATAATTTGATAATGACATACACTGTTTTTTTGTTTGTTTGTTTTTAACAATTTGCACGGGACTCCAAACACAGGTATCATTTCTTTTTGTCATTCATTCCTGAGTGCAGTGTGGCTAGAATTATTTTATTTTTGGCCTTGTACATATCCAAACTCTTCGCTTATCGTTTCTAGTTTGGTGTTTTATTTGAAGAAAATGTAAACCACTCCTTCAGTTACAGCTAGAGGGCAACATGATGCCTCGGAATTTCTTTTGAGGCTACCATTAGCTCTTCAAAGTGTAAAAAATGTTGCAGTGATTTTTTTTCCCCACTTTTATGCATACCTTTTTAAAACTTGGGAGTGAGGGTTATGATTAATTCTAGGAGCAAGGTTTTTGCTAAGGAAGTGGAACTTAAAGATCAAAGCAGTGTTCAGTGTTCTTGAAGTACTATCTTTACTGACTATAATTTTAGTTTTTCTTTATTTCAGTGTACTTTCTAGTGTGCCCTTACATTGAACAAAAAAACCACCTCTTTCCCTAAAGCCTTCAGGGTTCACATTCAATAGAGGAAATTCTAATTTGTATTTAGGAAATGAAAAAAGTGTTTTGATGCCTAAGAATGTTATTTTTTTCTTCAGTATTTGCAGCTCCTTGCAGCTCTCATTTAGCTCACTAAGGGCTTTTTTGTTGACTTAGTAGGAAGCAGCATTAAGCATTAAACACTTAAATTAACTGTGAAATACTTTGCTGTAAAAATACAGTAAGGGTAACAGCTTCATGAGCTTAGATATCTTGAACTGAATTATCCATATGCTGCTGCTGCTTCTGAGTTCTCTTTTTCCCTTTCACAACCAGCTCAGTGTAAGCTGTAGAGCAAACTAGTCTGCTTGTGCATTGTTTAATCAGCTAGTCTCCCTAAGGCTAAGGCAGCAGAAAATTAAAATAAACAAACAAACCAAAAAAAAAACCAACAAACAAAAAACCTACCTTTTTTCAGCATTACCTGTCATTTTGCCCTGCTAACATCAAATTTTGATGAAATCTGAGCTGAAAGGAGCTCCCCAGTGATGGGGAGTAGCTGATTCAGCTCAGTCATATCGTATAACTGTGTCCTATGTTTCAAGTGGAGAAACAATTGTGGCATAAAACCTTTGTCTTCCCTGTGATGTTGATCGTTTCAGAAGCAGCCCTAAGTGTTGCTAGGAAAACAGTAGAAACGAGACTGATTAGCTGGGAGAATACAAAGAGCATGCAGAACAATTTCTGCTTGCTGGTAATACCATCAGTTCGATATTGTGTTAAATCTTCTACCAAAACTGTTGGTGAGCAGATGGTATTTCAGTCTGGGAGTACTGTGTTTTATTGCTGCAGAGTATTAAATGGATTTTTGTTGTCTGTTTTTCAAAATCAGAGATTTTTTAAAGGCTTATGTTGCATTGCCTGTGTCAGTAGCTGTTCTCAGCACTACTAGTGCAAATGGGCTAGTTGTGAGTTTGGGTGAGGACAGTTGTTTGTCAGCACTAGGAGTTCGGATTTTGAAGCTACTTCTATGAACTGTACCTATAATCTACCCAGTAAGTACAAATGTTGCCTTGACTTGTTAAATCTGGAAGGCAGAGCTGGTGGCAGTTGCCTGGCATTTGACTTGCCTGTTTTGCTCTGGGCTTCTTTTTGGATTCTTGAAGATATTTTTATTTTTTAATTTTTCAGATTAGCTTTCTAGCAATTCACTTAAACAGTCTCATAAAAGATCCTCTACCAAGTGGTCCTGCTGTTCCTCTGGAAGATTTCATGTACGCATGCACTTTCAAGTAATATGTTGTGTAGTATATGTTTCCACAAACTTGGTAACAGGTAATTAATTCTTCAGGAAAAAAAGTGATAAAGTGAGTATATTTTCACTCACTCAAAAATGGCTATGTACAAATGGCTTCTATTTTTCAGGCAGCTATGCAGCAGCTGACCCAGCTTCTATCAGAAGACCTCAAAAAAGAAATCTATGAACTCTGGGAAGTAAGTTTGCATTCTTTCATTCCTTTGCTAAAATTGAGGGTAACCTCTTATGCTCTTTCTGTTGATCTGTGGAACTGTCATCTCTTATTTTGATCTCAAGCAAGGTAGATTCATTGGCTTTGGAGGTAAAGCTAGCTGTGAATCTAGGTCACTTACAAATTCCTTTTAAAAGGGAACCCCAAACTTTGGTGGAATAACCAGTCTCTGCCTTTGGCCTCTCGAAGTTCCAGACGGACCTGCCCTGGGCATGGTGTGTACAACTGAAAGAAGGGTATATCTTCTGCATCCAGCACTCTTGGAGAAAGATCTATTTATTTATTTTTTTGTTTTTACCACATTATCTCTTTTGTTGACGTTTGGCTGTTTTCAGCTCATAATAGAGGAAAAAAAACAATGGCAACTGATTATGTCTTGGACTATTTTCTGCTTTTTATACATGTAATAGTTTATGTGGCATCCATTTCTTTATTAGACATCCCATTAAGCTAAAATATTTGCTAATAGATTTTGGCTTAAACTTAAATGTGAAGTACTGACAAAAGAATAGTGCTTTTCTACAAACAGTGCTGATTGCTGGCTAGTCTTGGGTACCTTAAATGTTTGTATTGGAAAGTATCTTCTGTATTTGAGTGTGATTTAACTTTCTGATGTGAACTCATGCATCAGAAAGTTAATTGATAAGATCTGTTATAAACTAGGGGTGATTAGATTATTTCCAAAGGCTTCATGTTTGTAATTACTGTGCTTTATATTCTCCTGGCATGCAATCGCATGAAGACAAATGGATTCACAAACTCTTGTTCACACTGTGTTGCAAACAGTTATGTCTCTTGGCCTCTGTAACCTGAAGCTGTATTTTGTGCTGGCATTCTTACCTTTCCACTTGGGCTGTATTTAAATTCCAGATACTGGCAGCCAATTTCTGCCTTGGATTATAACCACCTGCTTGTTTTGCTTCATTTTTCTTGCTGTAGTTGTGTGGTGAAGCTGGCAGCAGGGTTGGGTTTTCGGTGCTGTACTTCAAGGTAAAGGGCATAAATCAGCACAACCAGATCTAGGAAATAGCATATGTGCATTTGTTTAGTAAACACTGGTTCCTTCTTCCTCGGGAAGCTGCTAAAATTGAAGAAAAGGAGTTTAGGAAAAATAAGATTAGTCTTACAGAATTTCTTTTCCATACTGTTTTTCTTTGCCTCAGGCTTCTGACTGTATAGGAGCTGATTCAGTATTCAGTTAGTTCTTCAGCATGTTAGTTTGTTATCATGCTCATTAACTGTAATTTAACATACGCATGCTTTTGATCTTTTGTTCTTTGTTTCTACCTTTAGGACAACTTATTGGTTTTGCATCTCCAATGTAGCAGTATGAGTGTAACCTACATAGCAATGAGTGTAACCTAAAAATCTAATATTCACATGCGGTGCCTCTAGTCTTATTTTAAGTGGAACAACTAAGTACTTTTTAAAAAGAAAAGTGTTTCTTTTGTTGTTTTTTTTTTAAAGGCAGAAAATAAGAAGCCCATGATCACTGGGTTTGATATGCAGCTCTTAGCTAGCCAGAGGCATTTCCCTCTCTATTTGTGAGTGAAGAAAGTTATAGCCCAGAGCTGAATAGTGGCTGGGACAAGATCTGTTGAGACTCTTACCAAGCTCTTCCTGTACTGCTCAGCCCTAGTCTCTGGCCCGTGTTCCCCTTCAGCCCTGGGAAGACTGCTGCTTTGGTTTGTACTGGTGGCGGTCTTCAAGTGCATCTGTGTAGTGCAGGGGAGAGGTAGCAGAAAGATGCCCCTGAGATAGTTTTATTTCCCAGCTTCTTTCAGGTTATGTTTGAAAAAAAAAAACATTAAAGTAAATAGGTGTGCATGCTTCAGCTCTGTCCTGCTTTTTTATTTTCAAGAACAAAATCACAGGAGTCATTTTAAAAGCCAGACTGTGGTGTTTGAAGAACCAGGTACTCTTTTTCCCAAGTATGCTTTCATTTCACATTCTTAAACACCTGTGGGGAAGAAAAAATAAGTGTTTGTTTGAGCGCTGTGCCCAGCTGCACATATAATAGCTGATGTTTCTTGAGGTTAATGTAAGCTGAGGTATGAATAAGATCGGGTGAGTTGTATGGCACAAAGATCAGTAACAGGTTGATACTCCCAGTTAATTCTTGGAGGTGGAACAGACCTTTACAAGCCATCATTCTCCTCCTGAAGTTGTCCTTTTTAATGCTGCCAGAAGTGTTTGTTCTTTTCAGTGGCCAAAAAAAAAACCAAAATAGTAGAAATAAATAGAAAATAACCTGCAGTATTTAAACAAATAAAATATGGGGTAAAGTTCAGATTGAATGGAGGAGAGGAAGGTAAAAACGCTGAAAATAAATTGGTCATTAAAATAATGATAAAAATGAATTTGAGAACTTAAAGAATAATTTAAGTTCAAGTAGAGTAGTGTATTGAACCAATCATGGCTATCAAAATCTGGATTTCTGACTTTCAAATGTAAAGCAGTAAGTGTAATAAATAAATGCGGCAGCACAGATGGGCCTGGTGTGTACTGAAGCCTCTGGTCTGATTATCTGTGGTGGGGATGATGAGTGGGGTCAGACCTGCTGAGGGTGTCAAGGCAATGATAACTTGTATGGAAAGAAGCCTTTTCCTGCAGCCGAAGTCAGGAGAAGACCAGTAGATTCAATAGTGGATTCAAATTCAATACGGTAGATTTAGAAAAGACAGGTGAACCTGTCTGCAACCATCACTAGAGGCAAATGACAGCAAAATTGTTCAAGTTGCCTAGAAATGTGAATGACTCACAGATACATACTGACAGTGAATGGGGTGAGGGTGAAGATAGCAGAGAGACTAGAGGACTTAAAGTCTGAAGGGGAGGAAACCCGTAAATTAATGCCCTCCCCATCTCCTAGGAGAGAGATAAAGACCAACAGCTCAGACGGATTAGACCAAAGAGATTAAGGAGGAGTGACAGGAAAAATGTGAAGAACAACTCCTTATAAAAAGAGCAAGTGGTGAAGAGAAGTGCAAAATAGGTCTTAGAAATAGGTAATAGTAATGCATAGGCACACACCATGGTAATTCATAGCCTTAGCAAGGCATAAAAAGACCTTTATGTAGAAAACATTGTTAAATGGAACCTGTTAATTAGCTTGTGTGTCCTATAGGGCTGTCTCCATATTCTTCCTGATTTAGCAAAGCACTTTGGTACATGTTTAAGTGTGATGGTTTCACTGTGATGGGCAGCTAAAAACAACCAAAACTGCTCTCTCCTTCCCCACCCTCAAAGGAAGAGCAGGAGAAAATACGATGGAGAAGGGCTCAAGGGTTGAGATAAGGACAGGGAGATCACTCCACAATTATCATCATGGGTAAAAGACACTGAGCATAGGGAGATTAATGTTATTTATTGCCTGTTTAAAAACAAACTAGAGCAGTGAGAACTAAAAGCAAACTACAAACACCTTCCCCTGTTCCGCCCCATCTACCTTCTACATCCTTCCTCTGAGTGGCGCAGGGGAACAGGGAATGGGGGCTGCGGTCAGTCCCTAACACTTCATCTCCGCTGCTCCCTCACGGTCCCTCTCTGGCCCTGCTCCACGTGGGGTCCCTCCCACAGGATGCCGTCCTGCCCGAACTGAGCCTGCGGGGGCTGCCCACAGGCAGCAGCTCTCCAAGAACTGCTCCCACACGGCTCCGTACCACGGGGTCCATCCCCCAGGAGCAAACTGCTCCAGCACGGGTCCCCCACGGGTGGGCGGCAGCTCCCCCCAGCCCCCCTGCTCCTGCGTGGGCTCCTCTCCACAGGCTGCAGCTCTGGCCCGGGGCCTGCTCCTGCTGGGGCTCTCCATGGGCCGCAGCCTCCTCCAGGCCACATCCACCTGCTCCACGGGGGGCTCCTCCACGGGGGGGCTGCAGCGTGGAGATCTGCTCCGTGTGGGACCCATGGGCTGCAGGGGGACAGCCTGCTCCACCAGGGGCCTCTCCACAGGCCGCAGGGGATTTTTTCCCCTTCCTTAAATCTGCTCTCCCAGAGGCCCACCCTGCGTCACTCCCTGGCTCGGCTCCGGCCAGCAGCAGGTCCCTTTTGGAGCCGGCTGGAGCTGGCTCTGATCTGACGTGGAGCAGCCGCTGGGCTCTGCTCACAGAGGCCACCCCTGCAGCCCCCCTGCAAACAAAACCTTGGCATGTAAAACCAATATGTTAAGCTAAAGTATGCAAAAATAATTTGTCCTTAAATCCTATTACATTTAATAGAAATTTACCATGTATCTAAGTGTTTTGCTGAATAGCATTCTTAAATTTGAGTGTGAAAGGGGTAACTGAATATTTATGGAGTGGCTTGTACTAGTGAAGAAAATTCTATATCTATGAAGGGCTTCTGACACTGTTTCAGACCATACAATTTTTTCTTATAACTGGTAATCTGCAAATCTGTTCAGGAATACGAAAACCAGTGTACTGCAGAAGCTAAGTTCGTGAAACAGTTGGATCAGTGTGAGATGATACTGCAGGCATTTGAGTACGAAGAGTTGGAAAACACACCTGGCAGACTACAGGATTTTTACGATTCAACTGCTGGTATGACACTTGTGTGTACGTTTGTTGTGGGTTGGTTTGTTGTTTTTTGTTTGTTTGTTTTTGTAAATGAAATATATGAATTGCCTTCTTTTTCTGATAGACATGCAAAGCAAATGAGATCTAGTTATTTTATTCATTGCTCAAATACCCTAAGTATATTGGGGGAAATTATTGCAGAGTGAAGAGACCTTGCATTTATCTGCATGTATTGAACCTGAATCTCATTTATGCCAAGTTCCTTTTATGTCGCTTTGGTCCTAGAGAGAGGCTCAGTTTTTATTATCCTAGGATTTGTTTAAGGATCTCCTTGTACCATCAGAGGGGTGTAAAGGAGGCTTCAGTTGTCGCTGGTGTTCTGAGAGCAAGTTGTTCCTATTTATTTAGTGTTTCACAAACTAGTGAAGTAAAATTTGTTATCCCTACATGAGCTGTGGTCTTGTGTGACCTGCCCAAGGTACATGTGAAAACCAGCTCAGTGAAAAGTCTTAGGTACAGTTGTACTACTTTTTAGCCTACTGCTTCTAATCCTTCCTAAAATAAACTAATTGTTAAAAAGGAAACATAGGTAAAATAGTTGTCTTTACGATTTTAGCAAGGGATTTGAACACCAGGAAAAGACTGACTACAAGTAACCCTGTCCTGGGGAAAAACAGAACAAACAAATGTATGGAGAGGACCTAACACACTATCCAGACAATGGCCAGTGTCACCGACAAGTCCCATTTATACCTTGGTGGCTCCTGAGGGAAATAAGCTCTCTGAAAAATGATGTAACTTCAATATCAACAGAGCTGGAATACTTTGTTTTCTTAGCGGTATCTTTGCCCTTCTATTAGATTTCAGTAACTTAAACTAAGCTAGTTTCTCAGTAGAGCCTAGAGCATACTCCCTGAGTGCAGCTGTAATTGGAGTAGTTACTTGTAGCAGGATATGTAGCATAGGATTGTCCTGGTCAGGGGGCATCCCTTTTTTAGTTCTTAAATTTCTTAATAGAGCAAAAATATCTGTATAAGCTTTTTCTGGGGTTGGGGTGAGGGGAGGGACAGGAGGAAATGACCATAACTAGTCTAATAGTTATTCCATAGTAGAAATAAAATGGGACTGCTGTCTTTCTTAAAAGAATGATTTGGACTTTATTCTGAGCCTTACGCAGCATCACTGCCAACCTTTCACACGCAGAAAAATGAGAGCATTTGTCATTAACTTGCTCTTTCTTTTATTTTGCAGGAAAGTTTGTTCACCCAGAAATACTCCAGCTGGTATCTCTGATCAACAGAGAAAGGAATAAAAAAACAGCTGCTACATGTCATCCACATTCCTGAGGTTTTCCTAAATACTGTAGGTATATTAAAATGCTCTTTGTTTTACATTCTGTGTGCTGTGTTTCCTCCAATAACATAAATAATTCTGCCAGCGGATTTTTTTTTAATGTGTATTCACTGCTGAAAATCCTGAGACCACTTGGCTAGGAACAGGTTTTGTTGTTGTTTTAATAAGTTTTGATCAATGCAGCCTCACAAATAGGCTCTCTGCTGGCAAAATTCAGGTAAGTTCAAAATGTAACTGATTGCAAACAAATCTGTTCATGCAGTGCACTGACTGGGACAGGTAGTCTTGTTCTGTGGCTTCTAAGATTGTGTGGATTTAAGGACACTTTGCATCACAGAGGTTAATATCTGTTCACTGTAGTACTTGGAAGCAAGACCAATTAGCACATTTCTCTGGAAGCTCTTGACAAACTTAAAGATGAGATTTTCTTTGATGTGTACAATCCTTAGGAAGTGATGGTGGATAAAACCCTGGTAATCTCATGGTTACACTTTCTCGATGCGTTTATTGTTCATACATTTTTTTTCTACTATGTGTTTTATCAGGGAATGGTACTGAGGTTTACATCAGACCAGTATGCCTAACTCCCAGTCACCTCAAACTGGTGACCTTACGGACTCTTGCAGAGATAATTGATACTCAAAGAACAGTTGAGATTGGAAGGGGCCTTTGAGGATGGTGCAGTCTAATGCAGATACCTCTACTTCAGTGTAAAGCTTGCCTTCCCTTGTTCAAGCTGTTGCACACCAGTACCAATTCTGCTGCGACATATTAGCGGAAGTAATAATGCTCAAGTACAGTATGTTGTCAAGTAAAGCTGTAGTGGTGTTAAATGCCAAAACAAGACCAGTGTGTGTGTTATTATCTGTTGTATTGAGTATGCAGCTGGAGATTAGGATGATGTACCAATTACCAGATAATGAAAGTTTGCACCTGGAAAAATTATATGGCAGAGATCTAGAGCTAGCTTTTCTGTCTATCTTCAGCCTCATGTCAGATGAGGCAGCATGAAAATAAATTGAATTGTAATCCCCTTTTAAGGCAGGTAATTTAGCTGAGCGCACGTCTTCGGGCACCATGACTCCAGGAGATGTCTCCTTGATGCAGACCTTTGGGCCTGACTGCATTCTGCGGCTGGTGCCTTTGGCAGAGACACAGAGCACTTCCCTGAGGGGTTAGGAGCTTTTGCCTCCAGCGACCTGCGCAGTTCACAAGAGCTGCAGAGTATCTTGGGCTGGATGAGGTGTGGGATGCCTACTCTGCTCAGGGAACCTCACAAAGCAGCACTTGTGCCCTGTGGAGACACTGAAAGAACAGTCTGCACTTTGCTGAGCAGTAGGACACTGAATAGTAGTTACTGGTATTTGATCATCATACTGCAAGGGAGGTGGGGTGGGCCCTGCGCAGCTTTGTCCAGGGCTCAGCGTTCTTCAGTATTTTTATCCCACTGAGGTGTGTGCAATCATAGTCTTCATTAGTTTGTATTGAATGCCAAGCATAAAGGCGTGCCAGATGCATTGGAGGACAGGATTGAGAGCAATCTTGACAAACCAGAAAAGTGGTCTTGAAAAGATGTTTGAGAACACACAGTAAGTGCTGCCCCAGCAGGAACAGTCAGTTCCTCCAACGCAGCCGGAGCCTTTCCTGGCTGGTGATACCCAGTTCTGCAGGGGAGCGGGGGGACTGAGCACTGAGCCTGAGTCAGCAGCACACTGCTGCAAGAAAGGTAAACATTATCCTGGGAAACAGCCATAGTTTGAGTGTGTTGTGTGGGATTTTGGTTTTGCTTAAATACATCTAGCATGTACTCTACGTAACACTACATTACCATCTACTTGCTGCAGTCATATGTCAGCTTTGGGCACTGCATTTTAATAGAAATAGGAAATTAGTTGGAAAGAGGCTGGAGAAGAAAGTGCAATCAGAAAGCCTGAGCCATGATGACAGGTTGAAAGAAAGGCCAGCAGATAGCCAGTGGCATCAGGCTTCCTAATACACTACTGAAGTGTACCGTTCACATGTAGGAAAAGCGTGCTACAGCCTGGATGTGTGACCTGTGTGGAAATCTCCTTCTCCCATATCTTTCTCGTGACCCATTCTTATCAGGATGGAGTCTACTCAGGGTGGTAGCTGTTGTAATGACAGTAACACGTAAGGCTTAATATGGAAGAGAAGCCTGTCTGGCCAACCTACCTCAACTAGTTGATACAAGGTCTTTAAATTGTGCTCTTAATGAATGTAGCTAAAAAACAATTTACTGCTTTCCCAGAAACATATATATATATATACACACACACACACAAAAATGAGGGCTAATTCCCTGTCCAGTCCACGGTCTTACCTTTTACCTTTACTGACCCTGCTCAAAAGTTCAATGCTTTTAAATGTTCTCTGCTGCACATTTCACATTTACTGAACACAGTTGAGTCATTTTTCTCCATTGAATCTCAAAATTTTCAAAAGTTGGGCCACAGATTTCCATGGGGAATTTCAGATCTGGATGGGAGTGAACAGATATTAAAAACTGGAGGAATGGCAATTTATATATTTGCAATTTACCTCGATACTCTGCTGTGACAGCAAGGCTTAGAAAAGAGATGAACAGTATTGCTTGTGAATACATGGAATTAAAAAGAAAACATCACAGAGTAAAAGAGTAAGAGAAATTTATTTTTGCTAAGAATATCAATAACTTCATTTACACAAACTAAGTGACCATTAATATTTTTATTTATTTAAATAAAGTTGTTTATGCACAAAACCACTGCAAAATAAGCTAGCAAACACACAAGAAAACTGTACTAAAGACCTAATTAAATTTGCTTCCATGCTAAAAATCACGCTAAAGAGGCATTTGAGATAGATGTCCAAAGTTCTTAATGTTCTAGTAGACATAAGTTAAAGGACTTCTAACTTTGTGAAAACTGTAACAAAAGCCACACAGGAAAAAAAAAAAATCACTTAAAGCCACATTTCCTCACAAGATTTTAAGCAGTCTGTAATGTCAAACTCACTAACACTGATTTGAAACTGGCTTATGCTCAAAACAAGCATCCATTTTCAAAGTAGCCAGACTGTTTTCCATTTTGTTTATGCTTTTGATAAAGTTGTGCTCATCTCAGTCTGGTGAACTGAGTAATACAACATGCAGACTGACAAGTGCTCATTAAGACAGCAAGACACTGTCACAAGTGTGCTGCTCTTTTCTTAAAAAGAAGTGCTAAAAGGATGCAAGAAAACATGCTGAATCAAAGCTGAGAGATGACTGGCTCTCGGTGATTAAGTAGATATAATGCAGTCAGTAGAATTATGCCCAAGAATGAAGCAGGACAAAATTTGGTGCAAAAACTTAAGCACTTACTCCTCGTGTGTATTGTAGGATACTGGAGTCAAGCTAGCAGCTCTACAATGTGGACTGAAGGCATGGACTCTCTAACCTATGGCACATCTTTACTCAATTGTTGGGTTTGTATTTCACTTAAGGCTGTATCTTGACTGAGGCTCATGCTGTTCAGTCATAATTAATTTACCTTCCCTTCTTTTTAAGGGGAAGATAGGGAGGAAAAATTAGAGGTTCCCCCCCTGCTCTACTTCTCTTTGTAATTAGCTTATACCGTTGAGTCTTATCAAACCACAGAGAGCAAGCAACAGAACGTACTTTTAAACGGAAGCTTTTCCAGCTTCAACGTTCAGCTTACATCAGCAGCTGTGATCAGCTTAATTTCTGTATGAATAACCGGGTGTGCCTTCCTGTCCTTAGCTCTGCTGACGAACGGATGGAGAAGGGCAATGCCAGACTGTTATCAGTGAAGGACAAAAAACTTTTCTGGGGCGACAATACGTGATTTTAATTCCATTAGGAAATAGATCATGTACAGACACTCCTGATCAAAGGGCACCTGGTATGGCAGGTAGACAGCTGGTCTACGGCCTACTGCTGGCAGCAATCTTTGCACAGCTCTAGGTCCATCTGTCTGATGTGGCACTGAGAGGAGGGGTAGAAACCAGCAGATCGAAAACAGTATATTTAACTAAGTAAGAGAGACTGAGCGATTTTTGGAAGGCAGTTACATTAAAATGGAAATTATTTTGGTCACATTATAGATTTTAGAGTGTTATGAGTCAATTACTTGTGTGTGGTTCCTATGGCGTACAAAATACTCGATGATAAAATGGCATATCCAAAATACAAATAGAGAGAATAAATGCTTCTCCGGCACTAGCCTAGGGACGCAATTTTCCAAAACTGACAAAACCTTGTTGCACAAATTGGGCAGTGAGAGAGGCCTAGAAACCATGGTCCGGACAAGTCTCTGAGCAAGGCCGCCGACCTAGCACTGGAGCTCTTCTTCGCTCTCAGGAAGCCGGGTGCCAGCGAGAGAGCTCTGGGCGCTGGCGTGGGCTGTAGAGCTGAGAACTTCTTCAAAACTGCCCCCAGTGTGACTTGTCCCACCAACCTTGGTCTGAAACAAGGCAAAGAAAGAACAGCACGTTCCTCTGCTCGCGCTGTAGCGAGTCCCATTTGCATTTCACCCCATGACCACAGAGGGCTGGGAACTGTTTAAAGCAGGCAGAGAACATGGGTGGTGGTGCTTTTTTTTTTGTTTTTCTTTTTCTTTTTAAAAAGAACAAAGCTATACAAAAAGTTAAATAAAGCAACCCCTTTTCTCCACCAGCTTTTAAACTTCTCAGCCACAATCGTCAAATCTGTCCAGAATTACCATAAACCTTAAGGAACTGTCCCCTAAGTAGATTTGAATTAAGATCCTATATCGTGCCAGTGACCTTCGTGTGGTTCTTTACATGAGTGCCTCACACTTGTTTTTCTGTTTTTTCCAGTTCTGCACAGGCTGAATAAGGGATGGGTATTAAAATTAACTGGTATATATACAGCGTTTTCCTGGGAGAAAAAAAAATCAAATTACATTAATGGGTATGACTGTGCTCACAAGTCATCTACTTTCAAAATGCTAAAGTTTGCTGAATTGGTAAATATAAGAAGTAAAATAAAAAAAAATAATTTAAAAAATATGGCTGAAAGTCTGAAATACAGTTTTCCTAAACAAGAAAAAGCTTTACCTAAATATTTGGAAACGATGAAGACTGTAAGAGGAGACAAAGCAGGTTTGATTGGGTTGTCTTGGTAAGAGAGCATTCTTTTGTGGTTTTGGCTTGCTGACAAGCCTGATATAAGTTGATTCATGCCTGAAAATAGGACAGAACTTTTCACTCCATCCTAGAACTGCAGCAGGAGTTAAGGAAAAGATGGCAATTTTCCAGCTTGCCAGCCACCAAATGCTTAGGAAGATTATTTTAATTAAATGAACACTGTGTCCTAAGTTTCCAAAGGGTTAATCCCATGTAATCTTTTGTTTCATCAGCTAGCACAGGAGCTCGCCTGGTTTGAAATTTCAATAAAATAAGGTAGTAGAATGCTCGATTATTTCCTCTGACAGTTTGAGTCACAATTATTAAAAGTTCCTGTCTCAAGAGGTAAGTCTCTATCCATTCTGTAAGTCAGCACAGTGGCCAACTAGAAAGTATCAGTTTATCCTTGATTTTTTCCAGTAACAGAATAATATATGTATATATATAGATATAGATAAATGCTGGTAGGCCCAGAACTTGCAATGAAAATGCAGCCACTGCCTAGTAAAGCTGTTAAGTTTTCATGGCAGAGCGCATGACTGTTTCCTAATTAAAATTCTCCACAAAAATAACATTGATTCAAACCGATCACAGTGAACGTGAAGGTAGAGACTATTCCTGCACTATTTCAAATGATTCCAATAAGGTGCATCTAAATTTGGGTACCTAAAAGCTATTAATGAAGTTTCATTTTCTGTTTGCATTTCTGCCTACTCTTCCATGAGAAAACAAGAATGACGCAAGTCACTTACTGAATGCTTCTGGCCAACACCCCAGTACTTACAACAAACATTTAGTTCATCAGCATTCTGATTTTCAGAAAAGTTTAAGAGTCAGGCACCCAGTTCCTGTTGATTTCCACGGGAAGGTAAACTAATTCACTCTCCTAAGAAAGCTGCAATCCAAAATCCACTCTCAAAAGCAAATAAAATCTAATTAGAAGTTTGACTTCTAAATGAATTAAATCTGAAAGCCAGTTTTCACTGACCACAGAATACTATAGGACACTGAAGATCTGAAGCTAACATGACCAAAAATAAAATAAATAAATATATAAAATGCTGCTGCTAGTCTCTTTTGCCGAAAGCCTCTCTAGAACGTTCTCCACTTTTTCAGATCACGGGAGGACCCTAGAATTGAAAGGACAGCCTATACTTTTCCCTCATAGGACTTCTTCCTCAAATCCTCAGAAGCCTCAGAAGAGAGGAAAAAGGATGAACAGTTCTGAGACATTCCCAATTGTTCACAGCATGTGTTGGTGGCACCCTAGGTCCATGACTCCATCTTCCTTCCTCCATTTGCCCAAAGAAATGAAAGAAAGAGAATACAGGCAGAAAATATTTGAGAAAATGTCAGTGGGTTTGCCAATAAAGCTGGACAATGAAATGAAAGTTGCATGGAATGCAGAAGCTGACTTTAGACTCCAGACATTTTGTTTTGTCTTGTTTAACTAAAGATTCCGTGAAGGAGGATCCAGGAGCACCCTGAGCACCTGGCAGGATAAGGGCTGGCATGACAAGGAATTCCTCTAGAAGGATGCATTGACTCAATCAGCAAAATACGATCAGGCTCCTCAAGTAAATCACTGTGAGAAGAAATGGTCTTCAGAGCCAAGCAGTTTGAATCAGATTTTCCTCTTTCTAAGTGACACGTGGAAACAGACACCCCACCCCACATGCAGAAACGGCATCACTCACAATTCTCCTTTAGCCCTCAAAGCAAGGTGAAAAGGCTTTGGGCTGCCTTCTCACAGGTTAGCCATAACTGTAGGAAGAATGGATTTGTGGAGACTGGAGGAGTCCAAAAGCAAGCTTGGGAGCTAAATGTACTGACAGCACTAAAAGCCCTAGAGTAGGTTTAGTGACTGAATGACTAAAAGAAAGTGCTGCACTTCTTCAACAAAGTTTCTTCTAACTGACAAGTGGTGGAAAAAAAATATTCCACTTCAGACCTGAGGTGTTCCAGTGAGCTGCATCCCTTATCTAAATGGACATAAGTAGAAGGAACACAAAACCATAAGCAAGTGATAACACCCGGCTGCAACAGGCAGGAGTTTGGATCTTTCTAGCTGCGGCACCCCACTGCATGAATGTTTTTTCTTACAAGGAGCTCGAGTGTAAAAAGCATTTTCAGTTAAGGTTGAAAGAATGAACAGGAATGTGTATAAAGGTACTGAGCTCAGTCCCTAGAGGTCAGAGTTTTGTTCTAGCTCTGCCACTAGACTTCCTTGGGATGCTGCCTCCCACCTTGGAATGATGTTTCTGTCTCTGACAGGGTGCAATGGAGATGCCATCACCCTACATTATCATGACTTAAAGCTGTCAAAGCAGACTATCCTAATAAAAGTGAACATGAAAAAGCTGAAAATGATAGTGCAGCTCAGCACTCTTTGATGCACATGCTGATTTAGGAACGTGAAAATAAATCAAGTTCTCTACTGCTCTGTATTTTCCTTAGACACTGACTGGCAAATATTACCTGCTGTATGATTTCACAGAGGTTTGGAAAGACAGACCTTGACCGTGTACCTGCTGCTTCAGTTCTAGTGGTAATTTGCATTTTATGTAACAAGGAACGCCCCTTCCCCAGTGGATGGCCATCTTCTTGCCACTTTAATATTGTACAAATTGTAATGCCCGCTGACATTAATCCAGTGTTGTCAGTTCCCCACAAAATGAGGTGATACATTTGGCCCTTGATTACTAAGAGACTGTACGTAAAATGTTAGAATCGTTCTATAGCAGGAAAATGCCATTTTGTGGGCACACTTATCAGATGAATAAGAACCATCAGGGGACAAAAACTCTTGTTCGCACTTTTGATGCAAGTTTGCCATTCTCTGTCCTGCCTTAACAAGCGTTATTAGTGATGCCTGATAACTTTCTCATCAGATGTTTCTGTCCTACAGCACATATGTTAAAATAGTTCTGAAATTTTAAATACAGATAAAACATTGAATCAGAGAGAAAATGGACACCTGCATTAAGGAAAGACTACTTCAGTGCTGAGAGCATAAGTGGTATGACAAACCAGAGCTACATGATAGCTCCCACCAGCTGAGTCAGGGGCACTCAGTGAGTACATCTCTAGTGCTGCAAGCAGAGTAGCTCCAGCCAGGACTTAAGTTCAGTCTGTAGACAAACAGTTGTGTCTGCCTGGCATGGCACAGCACAAAGCTCATGAGACCACACTGCTTTCAAAACTGGACCCTGCGTCTCCACATGGCTCTGCCTCACACAGCATAATCAACCGTGGTTACACCTGAGATGTCTCTTCTTTCCACTTCAGTATGGCCATATTTTTGGCATTTTTGAGACCACTTGTTTACTTTGGCAGGCAACAGAAGTAGCTTCACAGCAATAAAGCAGAGAAAGAAGATTTTTCTGATTTGTTTTCACTTTCTAATAGTGCTTCTGGAGTTGCATGATATTTGCATGAAATTCTTGATTCAACAGCAAATTCAATCACCTTCCTGTACAAAGGATAGGGACAACTAAGCTGTCACACTTCAAGCATAGCTATATAACTCAGTCTTCAACCATTACCTTAAGGCTTGTGACAGTGGTCTCAACCTTCTCTTCGAATGACTTGAAAGTTGGAGAATTCCTAAGAGAAAAAGAAAGTTGAAGCAAGTCAGTTGTAAACTTTATGAGGTAACCTCACAATTTCTTCAGTTTTCACCAAGCAACAATGGACCAAATGAAGGCTGGCTGGCAGCACAGATCTGTAGACTGATAGCTTATGAACAGTTGCAAAAGCAGAACCTGCCTAGTAACTGAGACCAAGCAGTGACTGGCCTGCCCATCCTCTGATACATTTTATTATGCTTTCAGAAGGAAGAACCAGAGAACAATGGCCTAAATGTTCCATTTCTATGGTTTTATCTATTTGTGCTTTGCCATAGTGCAATTAACATTTTTTTTTCATCTGATAAGTTTATAATTAATATGATTAAAAAGATGGTTGTTCAAACTTTTAACATTGCAGAGGCTATGATGATGGAGATTAAAACTACATAGGAAGTGGGTCCCAAATGCCTTTGAGGAACCTCGCCCCCATCTGTGATATTGTCACCTAGGTGTAAGCTGTTGCTTTCAAAGGAAGACTTTAGGGAGGCTGTGTTCCCAGTGTGTCTGTCTGACAAAGCTAAGCTTTGCTTGGCCTTCACTTCCCGCTGAAAAGAACACAGCTCTGTTTGTGGGAGAACTGTGAGCTGAACATATCTTAAGAAAAGCAACAGCTGTGATTTTCCTTCTTAAAGCATGTGACATACTTGGTTTGCTAGCTTGCCTTCCAACCTCATTCTTTTCTCCATTACTTGAAACATAGCTTCTCTCTCATTTTAAATGCATGCAACTTTTTTTTTTTTTTTTGCATTTCTTCCTGCAGACAGAACACACTGACCACAACTATTATCTGTCTTAATATTATGAACATAACATATACACTGTTCTAATGTTCTCAATTACAGCAAGCTTTGTGTTTCATTAGTGAAGAGTCTGCACTTCAGAAACTGCTGTCCAGCAGGCTCCCTCTTATACTTTCTTCACCAAACAAACAAAAAGATGTCAGGAACTACCTTTCCCTGTCAGGTGCCCATCCATACACCTGTGCCATCTACAGGGAATGGCAAACATATGCAGCAGCCTATGGTTTACTCTGCAAAATGATGAAGCCAATGGCTGCTAAAACTTGCATGTTCCTGTTTGCATGCACTGGGAACTTACCAAGAGCATGGTAGTGACCTCTATTTCTGCAAACACATTTACATCATATCCCTCATCAGATTAGAGTTAAATTGACTCTAATTTAAGGACAGGGCAAGCAGAAGCCAGTTGGAAAAACAACGCAGATTTACTTTTGGTTTCTGTTAAAGGGTCAAAGGGTCTCTGTTGAAGGGTCAAAAGGACCCTTCAAGAAATTGTTTTATGATTTCTGTTTGACCCATGGGTCACTCTGGTGAGTGTTTGCCTTAAACTATTCACCTGCCGAAGTTGAATGAAGTGGCATCCATTGTGTGGTTAGGAGGTTTGTTTTCCTCATACGCTTGGCAGGGAGCCAGAATATTAATATATTTAGAGACTGGGAGGATAAAAAGGAAGCTGGATCCTAATTTTATTGAAAACAGTAAGAGCTTTACTTGAAGAGACATTGATATTTGGCAACAGTCATGTAAAGCATGATTATAGCCATTAAAATATGAAAGCACTCATAAAATCCCTGCATAGGAGCATGATCCAAAGCTGCTGGAGTGGAAAGCATCGCTGACATTAATGGGCTTTGGATGATGTTCTAGAGACAGCAAAACAACTGAATTTCAGATTCAGTAATACAAATCTGATAACACTCAACTACCCAAATACATCTCAGAACTGCTCCATTTATTTAAAAGATCGAACAAGAGGTTAAGCAGTTAACGCAATTAAAAAGAAAAAAAAAAAGAAAACCACAGATGGCCAGTCCTACAGACCTTATCTACGTGAATAACCTTAATTGATTGAAGCCATCTGACTAAAAAACTGCATGATTAGGATCAAGGTATACAATTCCCCCCTCATTACAATGCTGAACGTCAACATAGCGAGCACAATATGGGTAGCATATTACCTCATTGCAGGCATGCTTATGGAATGGCGAATAGAGTAACTGTGGGATGAAAGCAAAAGATATGGAAAAAAAGCTGTAAAATCCAGTTTGCAAAAAGATCACAACATACTGTTTTTATTTTTTGAATATAACTATTTTTAAAGTTCACATAAGAGTACTGGCACTCCACTCCCGATGGCAACAGCTTGTCAAACTTACCTGTGAATTCCAGCTCACATTCAGCACTGAAGATCTTGCCACCACACTCTCAGGTCAACTGAACAGCAATTGCATAGGGCTCAAAGAGTAATGAAGTTCCTGGCAATATCCGTTTAAAGGACACAGAACCAACCCTGCTATCTACACAGACATGCAACATATGACAGAGGAACGGAAAGCTACCTTCATGTTCCTCAGTCATAGACAATAAGCTTTGTGCTTGGTGAATGCAGCATGCCTCAGGTCTGTGAACCTGATCAGAGCTGGTTCAAAGCACTAGGCAGGCAGGCAACTGCCTGCCTCTGTTGCATGTAAAATGCATATAGCCAAAATGGACAGTACTAGCCCCCAGTTTGTATAGCCTAACACAAGAGTTTTTTTCAACAGAGAAGCAAGCCACTCAGCTGTAACAGTTTCCTATCTCTTCTGGGATCACCAAGCATAGAAAGCACTGTTCTTCAAAGCTCTCATCCACCTCTCCTTGTCACGCTCTCTTCTTCCCTCCTCAGACTGCCCAGCAGTGTGTGTATCAGGATGTTGGAAGGCAGAGGATGGAGTCTCTACAACACTCAAAAAATCTCCTAATCCTCTTCTGCACCTCTGCAGCTGGCTTCCCATCCTAACCTCTTGACTTAACTAGCCCCATTCTTCTACCTGAGCCACCAAAGTCAAATCTCCTGTCCTAATTTCACTACTGCTGGGAAGCATCAACACTGTTCTGAATAGTCTTTATTTGAAGTGCAAGAACTGTCTGTAACTACATTTACATCTGAACATTATAAGTTGCACACTGCAAGAGTATGTGCTGTTTCCAAAATTCATGTGTGGCTACTTTCAGTGTTGAGTGACAGCTGCAGCTTGGTCTGATTGAAAAAAGGAAGAGTGTTAAGGGACAGCAACATTTGGTGGCAATCAAGCAAAGCATGATCATAGCATTAAAAATGAGAGCTCTCATATAAACAGCACGTTTGTTCCAAACTATACAAATTCAGAGAAGCACTGTGTTGATAAATACACAAAAGCTTTTTTTTTTTTTTTTTTTTTTACAGATTCAAGGCAGGGGGAGCTATTTGGCAAGAAGGTGTGACAGAGAGACTTATACGAACTGTTTTCTGTTGTGCGCATTTCAAGCTTTTGCTAAACTCAGACAGAAACTGACACCAGACAACACAGTTTTCATGTTCAATTTTTCACATCATATTTAAGGTTTATGAAAAACTAGCCCAAACATTTCATGAGTGCAGATCTTTAACAATTCTACTTAATTGAAACAAGCACGCTTGTCATGTTAGTCTTGTAACACATGATGAACAGGTAGAAAACAAGAGTTTGGAAGTATTTCAGCATACACTGCTCCTCTTCTAGCAGCAAAACATTTCAAATATGAAGCTCTGAATAAGAAGATTACACTGTGCCAAATTAAATTCGCACAGCTGAGAGATGGCATGTGACAGATGATCTGAATACTAAGTGAATATTTTACTAAGTTCATCTTTTAATTTCTTTAAGAAGGCGAGGATGCAAGTTGTAAGAACACTGACAATACATATCACGTTTTACTGGAAATTTAAAATACTAATCTTTTTTAAAGACATCCCTGTCTGTGATGATGAAAGATTTCAGGGGTTCAGTGCAGAGGCAGAGGACAGAGATCTTTCATGACAAATATTGCCAGATACTACGTTTTGGTTTCATGTCAGAGTGAGATAATAAGGTCAATCTATACCACATTTTGAAGTTTTCTCAATGAAGTAAGAAGCCTCATTAGGACGACACTTAGCTGAACAGAGAAGTTTTTCTCAACCTGCCCCATGCACTGGCAGCACTACCAGGCCAGATGGACTGCAGGGACTCAGGGCTGTTCAGCCTCTCTGTTGGGTGTACTGACATAAAGCCAAACTGCGTATAGAATCTCTCAGCATACATAATTCATCATATGTCGAAGTGCTTTACAGCATCAGTATATTCAAGCTCCAAAAAATACAAATACTTTCTTTTTTTTTTTTTAATTAGGTTAAGAATCAGTCTTACCACTGGAAATTTCCCCAGGGCTGAAGACTTTTAAACAGTCAGCATGTAGGTTTCATGACTAATGTAATTTTGCTTATTGATGAGGCGGTATTTTTTTCTTTTAAATAAATCTTTATAAAACCATGCTGGCTGAATAGAAATTTTGTGGTGTGCAGAGTTCCAACCTCTGACAGAAAATGATGGTTAAGAGAATGGTATTACATATAAGCAGGTTTCCCCAAGAGCATCTTTTGAATGCATTCATTATTTGAATTTGAGACTAATCTACTAAAGAGCAAGGCAAACATACTCTAGCCACATTGTCCAGTCCTTTCCTCATTATACTCAACATGTTGTAAAAATGAGGCATTACACTTAAAGTAGAAAATATTTTTATCATACATAACGAAGTTGAAAGGAGAGAGATTACTATATTACATTCCATAAAACAAATCCTGTTAAATACAGAGGCAGTTTTTGAGGACAATAATGTGTCTTACCTAATTGAATGTGATCTTTGGTGGATGCACAAGAAAAGAAAAGCAAGAGTTAGAAGTATTATGAAAATGCAACAAAAATTTACATATGTATCTGTAGTATGCCAAACTGCCCAAGGAGAAAAAGAAAATCATTTGCATTCAAATCTTCTTGCTGGAAATCACACTAGGCTGTGGATCAGTTCAGATTCCTTCAAGGCAAGAATTTTCACACACTCCTTCACTACACACAGTCGTATACTCTCTGTGCAACAATGAATGAAAGTTCTGTCTGCTAAACTTCGTGTCCTCTTGATTAGATCAGATTTAATCAATGTTAACTGGTTTCCCTCTCAAAGTCCTACCTTACCCTCATTAAGGAGGAAGTACAGGCTAACTGGAAATTTACATGTACATCAGCAAATGTCTTCCTCACTCCTCCCTCTACATCTTTTAATCATCTGAGTTGAGATAGATACAACAAAAAAATAAAAAGCTTTTTAATTCCTAAAATTGCATTTTCTAAAATACTTCTTCCTTGTTTAAATTAATATTTGAAACACTTCAACACTGTTTTCTAGCTCACAAGAAACTTAATGAAGGTAGCAGAACTGGGACAGTCACACTGATACACAATATTTAAAGGATGTCATTAAGGTGCCAAAGTCAAGAAATGATGAGGCAGACAGCCTCTCCTTCATCAGTGTATTATTGATGTAGCCTTAATTAACGACCACTTCAGGCAACACCTGCCTCATGCAGTGAGCCTGATAGGTGGCACACGCTTAATGAACATTCTTCAATAGTTATTCTTCACATCATTTTCCAGTGTGTGGTGTGATGCGTTATTTACTGCACACTATTCACACCGTGCTCTGAAGAAAAGCAAGGATTTCTTCACAGTTATTTACAGGGCTCATCACCATGTACACATGCACTTCTCATACATATATGGATTTATCTCCACAACACGTTTCTGCCTAGAGCAGCTTCAGCAATACTGTTGCCAGTCATAACCTTCTTCTACTACCTGCTGCCTCCCAGTACCAGCCACCTCCTGCTCCATGCTAACAGATATTTGCACAGCCATGTGATAAGGGAACCTGTGTTACTGCAGAGCTCTAAAAATCAGCTTGACTGAAGGGGCAAGTGACAGTAGAAATGAGAGAAAACAGCTGTTTCACCTGTCACCGAAAGAAATGCTTAGGAAATTATATTTTGAAACAAGATATCATCATCTCCTTTAGAGGGGATATTAAGAGACACTGAGGTTTAAGGATGATAGCTTGGTGTATGACAGCTACATATTTCAGGGAATTTAGCTCTCAGTGACTTCAGCAACAGTTTTTAAGTGTCCAGAGCACCCCTAGGTGATGGAAATGCACAAAGAGAAGGCACAGCAAGCATCCGCTTCCACAGCACTAAAACTGGTTAATGATTCCTGAGCCATCTTCAACAGATATTGGCCTAACCTGCTTCTAAAAACATCTAATGAGAGAGATTTTACAGCCTTCAGAAGTAACCTGTGCCACTGCTCAGTTTCATAGCTGAATGCTTTCTTGAACTTGCACATAAAACTTACTACATTACTACATTCTCCCTCTTCTTTCTTTATTCAGTCCCGTTTTTCTACGCCAACTCGTTCACACACTGTCACTGGCTGTATTTTCTGAAGCTCTGAATATTGCTGCGTTATTTCTCCACATTTCTTACAGTTCACGTGTGCACCCTGCACTGCCCTGGATACTCCAGCTGAGACGTTATCTGAACTGAGCAGAGCAGAGCAATCCTTCCCCAAATCTTATAGGCAACACTCCTGTGGAAGCTGGAATTAAGTTTGTAGTAGCAAAAGTAGCATGACAACATTGAATTGTGTCACATTTGCAAGCCACTAGCCTAGCACATACTAGGCCCTTTTCTGCAGGGCCAGTGCCCAGCTGGCTGGTCTGTACTCACCATCTCTGTTTGATTTTTTGCCCTCTGTCAATACAGTACCTTACTTTCCTTCATCAGTTTTTATTTCAGCATTTAATTTTGAGTTCTACTCCTGCTGTCTAAAGTTGCCTGGATTCCCTCCCACTGCAGTCATCTTGGGGTTAAGTGCATACATGATGCCATCACCTAAACCAGTAGCGAAAGTGCTGAAGAGCAACAGACTCAGGACAGATACCTGCATAATCCTATATTATGATGAGACCTATTCCCTGAATGTAATTTTCAGCTCCCTATGCCCTCTTCCTGCTAAAACAGTAACACTATCCTGTGCCTCCACTCCATCCTCTACTACAGGTGGTGCCAGTTCAAAATAATCTTCTTGACAAACCCTTTTTTGCCTTTGTCATTGTGCTATCTTCTAGATGCTTAGAAGGCAACAGGTTAACTCTTTCCTCCAGTATCTGGTTTGCATTTCCAGAACTTCCCTTGTCCCTTTCCAGAGGGATGAACTTTGCTTTCCTCCACCCCTCTGGGACCTCCTGTGCTTTCTATGTTGGCTCCAGCCTTCTCTGAGAGGCATGTTCATCTGCCTCATTCACACCACCAAGTTCTTCCTGACTGCCCTCTGTCTCTTTCCACACGTCCCTTTCAGCTGCTGGCAGGACTGAGGAATTATATTACCTTCATTCATTTTCAGAGTTTGCTTATCCCAGGCAACGAATTTGAAAGAGGTCTGTGTGATCATGTAATTAAAGAGAATGTATGAGACAACTGAATGAAGGATGTATAAACAGTATAACTGCTGACATCCTAATCTGCATGCATGCCTTTGTTAGCTTAATCTTTAAATGCATTTACTTGGATAGTAATGTAAGTGGTAGTGTACATATAGTAGTAATGTATGTAGTTTCCTTACTTTTGTAGTTTCCTTATTTATTTTTTCTTCTTTAAAAGAAAACAAAAAAAAATCAGAAATTCTCCCACTTGGTATGATGACTTGTTTCTAGATAAGCCATAAGCAGATCTGAAACTCTTAGACCCATACAAACAGCTGTAGAGTAGTCCACTAGTATTGCAGGACAAGATCCAAAGTTCACCATTATGTAAAGGAGCCGGGGTTAAAGACCCTCAGCCACATATCACATCTGCTGAACACAGCAAGAGACATGTTGAAATGTAATAACATGTTGAAATGTGTAACCTCTGCTTCTTAGAGATCTAGGCCCACATTGCTGCTCTATGAGTGACCTGGGACTCCCCTGTTCTCTTTTGCCTTCCTTAACCATGTCAGAAAATGTTCACAGAGATGATAGGAACTGAGAGTGGAAGGCAAAAAAAAAACAAACTAATGGCATCAGGATGACTGTAAGCTCTTTCAAAACTGTCACCACCCCAGGCAGGGGTAAAGGCCAAACACATCAGACTTCTCAACATATGAGGAATTACGATGATCATCTGGATTTTAGAAAGCAGTTTCAAGTGTCCATTCTGAATAAAAGCAGAACAGGGATTAGCATCTGGATGCCATTGGTGAGCATCAGCCTTAATGCCTAAACAATAGAATTAAGCCAGAATCTGATGTGTGTTTAAACCAGCATTAAGGGAAGGGTTCATGATAATCCATATGCACGATCACTGAAATAAAATTGTATGGATTAGCAAAAAAGCAAACAATGAAACAAAGGACGCATGCCTCCTTACAGCTTATTCCTCCAACCATGGCTAGCGCTGGAGTGGGAGAGGAGTAGAATTTGAACACGGCCATTTATGTGATAACATTTACAGTGTGACCCCTCACAGAACTGAACCTGCACCAAGATCTTACACCAGTTTCATTACTGGGGTGAACATACAAAGCGTTACTCCAGACTTAGGCTGTCCGGCAGATGTAGAATGCCCAGTTCATGCCATGCTTTATGTAACATGGGGACACTGGCTATACTGCTTGCTTCTTCATTGCCATGTGTCAAGAAAGCTCTCATAACTGAAAACCTAACTAAAAACAGCATGCTTCCACAAAAAATGGCAGTGCTAGTAAGTTCAAATTTTCCTGAAAAATGTTTTAAGGTAATCATTTTGATCAAATTAAGCTACTAGAAACAAGCTTCTCAATTAATCAAAACATTTATGGACTTAGCTTCTACTTTGAGCCCTTGGCTAAAGGGCTAATGAGTTAAATACCATCCATCTGCTTTCCACGTGCTAGTCAGAAGTGTGATCACCATGGGGGTAGGGGCTGGCATTGATAACTAGGTGAAAGAAAGCAGCCATTAATTAAGGGAAATATTAAAGGAAAAATGTCATTTATTATGGTGAAAACATTTCTGCCTTTGGAGAAATCTCACATACTATGCAAAGCACAAGCAATAGGACCTGAGAAGTACTAAATTGTTAGTCATCCTTCCCTCTAGCATCAAGAACCAGTGTTCTAGGTATTTGCACACCAACTCTTTGAGCACTGCTGTAGGATCCAAAGCATTGAAGCAGCAGCAGGACCTGTTCACTGAGCACTGGCCTTGTCTTTGTTATATGAGGAAGTGTTAGAAAGAGCAGAAGACAAAACAGAATAGATGTGTGCCACATGCTGCATAAACTTCTCATCATGAATTTCTCAAAAATACACAATACAACTGTGAAAAAAGGGAAGGCAGTAAGAATAAACAGAGGCAGAAAACAGTATTGTGAAAACAGCTCATGCAACTGGAACCTCAGCCTGGAAAGAGGGAACTGAACAACATGATAAAACCTAAGGAAATCGTGAATGACATGAAGGACAGCAGTAGGACTACAATATTTCAATATTTCTCATAATAGAAGAGCCAGAAGGCAAAGTAAAGACCAAGTAGATTCAAAATAGAGAATGAATGAACGAATAAACACACCTCACACCTCTTTATCACATAACTATCTGTTAATCTGGAGGGACATGAGGTGTTATGAATGTCAAAAGCTCATGCAAGTTAAATAAATAAATAGTAAATTTATGAAGAACAACCTGTCAAAGACTTTTAAATGAAAGCTTCCACCTCTGTTTCAGAAAATTTTCAGCTTAGATTGCTGGATGCCAAACAAATGTACCAGGAAAATGTAATTGCACGCTTTTTTACTCTTATAACCTTTCCTAGGCATATACTATCAATATCTGTCTAGCTTTATTAAGTCAAAAAGTTCTTAGCTTATGTTCCTAAGCTGGTTGTAAGTCACTCAATAGATTTCTACTTTAAACTGTAATGTGGAAAAAGACATTGTAAAGCAGATCATACCATGATGAAGTTTTTCCTTTTTTCACCTGCACCTAGAAAAACAGCAATAATTCTGCAGAGGGTGTGTTTAGCTGTATGTAAGAGGCAGATGCGACTCTAAAGATTTCTGAAGATTCAAAGTAAAAACGAGAGTGGTAAAAAATCCATTTGCATTAAAAAACAAGAAAGTATTTGAAATACTATAGAATGGATTCACACTGTGAGAATTACCAAAAAGTGAATATATACCATTATTGTTAATAAATGGGACCCTAATTCTGCAGCTTAGACAGTATACTGTAGTTATTCAAGTCCGTTTATTTCATCACAAAAAATAAATTCCCTGAAACACCTGAGACGAAATTCTATAATGCTGCTATTAAGCTGAAAATTTATGTGCTGATTTGCAGAGCACAATTTCTTCATTTATGCTTTCATTTTGAGGAACTTTAGATTGAACACTTTTAAAGATACACCAACATATAAAGCTCAGCATTTAAGTTGTACTTAAATGGGAATTATTCCCCTCAATTCCTGTTATTTTCACTTTTTTTTTTTCTTTTTTTTTCTATACAAACAGAATAAAAATTTGCCTCCTATTTTAGGAGGCCTGGACTATCAGAGTGAAGCTCAAAGGCAATAATCACACGCCTTTCAGGTAAGTAAAACATTGAAAGTTAAAAACACCAAGAAACAAATATATGGAAAGTATGTGGATAGTGACAAACAGATAGAAGACAAAAGAAAAAAAAAAAAGAAAAGACAAGGGAGTAAGATTTTCCTAAGTAACAAAGCCCGTCTTCAGGATGTGGTACTACTTTTGTTTTATCTTTTGTACACTTGAAAGAGCTGATATAAAATAGTCTGAAATGTTTATTTATTTATTTATTTAATATTATTTATCTTTCCAGGAACAGCTCCAAGGCAAGCTTGTTTTCTTCAGATACCTTTGTCTCCAGAATCTATGTATGAATAAAGCGTTAATAAAGATCTAACTGCAGTATTTAGTATTTTATTTGTATATTTCCTTGAGCTCGCAAAATTAAAATTATATCTTCATTCATCGTTATCCCTTCTTTTTGGTTCAGAACAATTAATGTTATAAACTAATTACAAACTACTTGAAACTTTAGAGCACTAATGTAGGTGGAAAAGAAAAGCTGAGGAGAAAAAACATAACAAGTCTGTCAAAGTAAGAACAGAGAAGAAGCAGATCCTTGTACCTCATATCTCCGAACTTCTTGCTGATAGCAGTTCCTACATTGCTGATAGCTGCTGTTGCTTTATGTCCTGCGTGGCTCAGGGTCTCGTGTGTTTTCTTGTAACTACAAAAACAAAGAACAGAAAAGTTTTTAAAAAGAAAGGCTATAATCCCCTGCTATTATTTTTCCTTATTTCTGCACCCATCTCACCCATACTCCCACCCATCAAAACTCAAGAAAAATAGTAACTGTAGCACAAACCAAATTACAAAGTTGCCCACTTCTGCACAGCTTTGTAAATGCAGTTTAATCCTAATGCAAGCAAAGCACTCTTCAGAGCAATCCTTCATCCTGTCTGTCCCCCTTGAAGATAACATCTTCAAAGACAGTAAGCACAAGCTGTTAGAAGCAGAATGGAGTGATTTGTTGAATACTTGTTTGATACAATTTTTGTAAATTTACATCAAATAAGCATTCTCTCCGCAGACACTGACTTTCTGGAGCAACCTGCGGTCTAAAGCACAGAATCAGCTAACATACGTGCTCTTCCATGCATACATACACATTAGATACATTTAAGAGATGCATTTCAAAATTATTTATTGGTATTTCAAATTAGACAACATAGATCAAATCTGTTTCCATATGCTACAATTCTACCTTTATATTTTTTATTTTTTAAACGTAAAGGAAGAAGGTTTTAGGAAAGAAAGAAAGATGAAAAAATCTAGACAGTGAATGCATATTCTAAATAGCACCGATCACTGATTTGTTTTTGAAGGTACTCATTTCACGCATAGCATATACATTCAAACACAAAATCATCTTAATTTACTGATTTGGACTATATGCTCCAATCCACACAGATCCTTCAGTATAGTTAAGTTGCGTTCTCATAGTAATCAAGCTTTTCTGTACACATGCTTTTTTTTGCTCAATAAACTAACTCTGAACATCTGGCACTGGGAGCAGTGACACAGACAAGTTCATAATTAGAAGTACTGGCCTAGTAAGAGAAGGAGAGCTTATTACAATCAATCTTGTATACTGTGGTGCGCCTTGGCAGACAAGGACTGCAGAAATGATCATGAAAAATTCAGAAGTACAACTCCTTTGGTCCTACTTCTCCTTTGAACAAGTTCTGTAAGATTGCAAATGTGTACCAAAATACACCAGAGATTAATACAAAAATCCCACTGCCTAATTCTTGCAACAGAAACAGAGTATTTTCTTCTAACTTTTATATATATGAATGCAATATAACTTGGTAGGGATAGGAGGAGAAATAAGAAAAGATTAACATTTGCAATAAGGCACATCACATTTTATGTCAGGCCCTTTTAGCCCTGGTAGTACCTACAGCTGGAAGTCCGTCAATGAGGCCTCTGCCATACAAACCATGGGCTAGAAGGCAGATACCAGGTAATGCTTTACTCTTTCAGACAGAATTCTATCAAAAAATTTTTTTCCCCAGCACAAATACTTTGATTTTATATTCCTAACCCCCAAAATACCTTAAAGACTGCCTAACAAGTTCTAAAACTGCCAAGTGAAATGTGTCAATCTGTGAAGGTGCTCGTCTCTGTCTCCACTGACTGGAATGGAAGCTTAAAGGAAGCAGCTGAGGGTACCAGATCTCCAGAAACCAGGAGTTTGTTGGATGACTTGAATTAATCTCAACCACTAATGCTGAATGGCAACAAAGGCTAAAACATTGCAAAAGTAACAGAGGGAGCACAAAGTGTAATTAGAAAGGAAGTAGCGCTGGTTATGCCCATTTTCTCTTTTTCAGGTGCAGAGCATGAACAAAACCAAAGAAATGTTTTTTACTGGGTCTCCTTTCTCCTCAGCCTTGCTGTTTTTCACAGGACACAGCAAGGTTGCAATGTTCTTATTTCACTGAGGCCTCATTCTCTAGCTTGACTAGTTAAATCTCTGTCATTTTCTTGATGTCAGTGGACATACTCTCATCTCAGAGAGTGGAATGAGACCCTAAAATAGATGCTGATGATGCCTCACTCAAACTACGAACATAAGTGTTGCCTATGAGAATAATTAAAAAAAACAAAACACCTTTCCATTACCTGCTAGTTTATACATATATATGGGCATTTGTTAAAATGCCCACATTATTGCATACGTGCCTTTAAACATCTTCCTAAAGAGGTTTCCAAATCTATTCAGCACAGTTCTGTTGATGACAAAAATGAAGGCCAAGATTTGACTTCCAGGTCTAAAAGGTCCTTGGTAGCAGGGCAAAGCTCGTTTCACCTATGCTCCATCCAGTCTGGTCACACCACCTCTAACCAAACACACCCAGCCTTGTCACAGACTTTGGGATGACCATTGGCTCAGCTAGCTCTACTATGAGAAGACAGGCAAGAGGGACCATGGATCTTTTTGCAAATTACTGTGTTGATATTCAGTTCAAATCTTAAGCCTGTTTTTAACTATCAGACAAATTTTTATTAAGTTGAACTCTTATCCTAAGTTGCATTTGCATAAGTAGATCTACCCCCAACACTTCCCTTCCTCTGTCACCTCCCCACCCTTTTATGGGGGGGCTCTGAGTCAGAAATCAGAAAGCATCAGGGATGGTCTGAGAACCTGGGCCATAATAAGGATTAGAATATTTTCAAGATCAAAGTGTCCCATTAGCCATACAAAAGTATATGCAAAATTCTATATATATGTTCAATGAAGTTGATAATCATATAAAAATATATCTAGGAACAAACGCTGTTTAAGTACAGGCTGATTGTACATAGTAAAGTATTTTGCAGCCTTCATTCTGAGTTTTTTGTTGCTGTTGTTCAATACACTTCATTTTATGCAAGGGCATACTTAGCTTTATGAGATGGTATCTCCATGTCCTGCCTTTGTGCTGCAGGTTCTTCACACCATGTAAAACCATTAAGAGAATAGTCCCAAATGTCCCCACACAGCAGACAGACATCCCTTCAACTGAGAAACAGTAGAGCCCCTTACGTATTTCTAACTTTACTTTGGTCAGAATACACCTTCTGGGAATTGGCTGAAATGACTCTGATTTGCATTTCCTCTGTAAATCCCCTAAGTGCAATGTCCTCCCCAGTATTTTTACCAGCAAGAAAGACCTGGAGACTGCGTTTATGTTTCTAATACTTTTGATGTTACACAATAGTGTAAATCCAGCTAAGACTGTTATGCAACTGGTCTTTTTTCAGCATCAACTTGCAAAAATGACCTTTGACATGCCTTCCCCCACCAGCAGTGCTGAAGAACAGTTTTAAGGGACAAAACCAACATAGGTAAAAATGCTGTGCAACTTCTAATGCGTGCAAGCAGAGACAAGAAATGATAACTTGCATCTTAGCAGCCCTTGCTGATATCTAGATTAAGAATCAACACCCCATCCCTGCCTCTCCACCATTATGCATATCAACATGCCTTCTTCATAAATTAATGACCTTTCCAGAGTACAATGCCTTACTGCATTTAGTTATACTCTGTATTGACACACAGCACAGTATTAGGTTTAGATATTTTTATTTCTAGATTGTATTTATGGCATTCATTCAGTACCTTCCCATTGTCACCACACCGGTATCAGTGACCTCCAACATACCCTTTCTGACCTCTGGGAACCTTCTCAATTGTATGTAACGTTAATAATATGAGCCAGCAATTTTCATATTTGCATGTAACACACAGCAGTTTGTAGTTTTGTTTTAAGACACTGAACAGCTTGCATAATTTTCAGAAACCTCTAAGTGTAGAAATGAAGTTTGCTATTCCAGTTAAGAACTACTGACATTCATTCTAGGGAATACAGTGCTATAGGTATGACTTTTCTCAAGGACTCCTACCAACTGCTCTGGTGTGCCAAGTGATGTACAATACCTTCACATTCTCATCCTTTTGGCATCCGTTAGTGGCCAGCATTAGGCAAGTACTGATCACTGAGATCATCAGGACAGGTAAAAGCATCTCAATAGTCAACCATTGGCTAAAATAAAGTTCGTGACCCTGAACCACAAGTCAAAAAGGCTCCAGCAGGAACTGGAATTCCGTGAATTTAGGGCACAGAGGTTCCAGAAATACCACCTTCTACCAAGCCCACAGTGTGGTGTATTTTACACAAATACATCGTCAGGCTCCATTCCTTTCTTTCTTACAGTCATACAATGTCACCATCATGGTCGTGAGTTTAAAAGCATTATGCCAGATGCCCAGTAGCATTAGTAAAAGCAGAAACAGGCTAACTTGATACAAGAGACTCTTGATTTAGGCAGTTAGAGTAGGAATGTCTGCTCTGTTTTTGTGGCAACTAAACATATTCCATAGCACAGGAGAATTTGTTATAGTGACTAATAAGGATCCAGATTTATGCTTTTCATTTAGCACTTACTAATACTTACAGTGTATTTTGTAGACAAAAAAGGTTTAAATGGATATGGTATACGTGAATTGCTGGCACAACTGTAAAATTGTAAATCAAACTCGTCATTTCAAATATTACCTTTTTCAGATAACTTTCAACTAAAAATTTTACCCATTGACTTCGATTATAAAGTCTTTTTTTTTTTAAATAAGGAATTCCTTTAAAAAAAGAAAATGTCTACAAAACTGATATTATTAGAAGTTATCATAAAATACATTGACGTGGCACAGTTATATTCTGACAACATGCTCTTCTCAACACACTTAAAAGAAGCTTTTAACATACATCACATCTCCAGTACTGTTACATACACTGTTGACAAAACAGACTTGCAGCATATTTTGACTGAATTTTTACCTGACAGCTTCATATATGGCATTTAGGTTGTATTATCTTATGGCAACCAAGTCTCACTGGCTCATTTTTACAGCCACTTAAAGCAAATTAAGGAAGATTATTATTTCCTTCTTGCATGAGCTTTTATGAAATAGTGTTTCATATAAAATATAGCCAAACAGCAAACATATAGAGAGGTCAGGGAACTCAATGTTTAAATGACCAACATCATCTGCAGGATAAGACAGGATAATCGTACTGCATGCTATTTGATCTCATCTCAGCTCAGTACAGAGCTGCCCTTTACATGACAGAGTTAAATCTAACCTTCCTTCATAAGCACAATATACGGCCTAATGACAGAAGTAGGCTACAAAGATAATATTCATATTTTGCATGGCAAGCTGCATATTTGACCTACTACAGTGAATAATAAAGATCTTAAAATCAGCTTCTGTAAAATATGACAACACATACAGCTAATTAGCACATCTTTATTCAGCGTTGTTCTTTTCCATCAATGCTTGCTTGCAAAATTAATCCATCTGTGAAATCCACTTCTGTGATGAAGATTACATAAGATGCAACAAAATGCAAACAATTAACAACAAAACCATATTGTAGAGCAGAGCCTGGTGGCACAAGCCACATCCTATGGAGCTTGCTTCTTTTTTCTTTTCAAACTATTAGTCAGCTTAAGAATGTTGTTTTCTGGAATCAACGTAAAGCATCTAAGTCTCTGAGAAACTCAACCAGAAAACTCTTTTGCTGTTATTTTTCTGTGAAAGAGAAGCTCAGTATTAATTAATTCTAATGCTCAAATGAAATAAATACATATATGAATAACAGATAACATATACTTAAAACATTCTCTAAGAGCATTCATATTCCCAAATGTACTCTGAAGTGTCTACTTTCTCTAATTGCTCACATGAAATTCATTCCAACTTTAAAAACAACAACAGATGTATTTTTTAGACATTCTTCCTTTTCCCAGATATGCTGAGAATCGAAACTGTGCTGGCACTTGGATGGGTGCATATGCCTAAACCAGCCAAAGGAACTATGCCCCAGGTAGTTCCTCTCACATAGAGAGAAGGGCAAAGCTGAGGGAACTGACCCTCTGCAGGCCGCAGGAATCTGCCTCTAGCCAGAAATCTGTGTTCAGCACACAAGATTTGGCTGTTCAGCAGGCTGGTGAAGAATCATGGGTGAGGGAAGATTCCAGGCAACAGTGACAAATATTCTGTGCCGTCCTGCACTATAGTCTTCAAAACCATGGAAAACACTGGAGATACAAATGTGAAAGGCATTACTTGTGTGGTGTAGCATAGAATGAGAGAAAAAACAAGCAGTTCTGATACAGTTAATACCTGGGTAGAAAAGCCATAATATGTTGGCTTATGCACAGATGATCTTAGGACATTCCAGGACAAAATTTCACAGTTTATCACACCTTAAATTGTGCCAGTCTGTGGGCTCTGTACTGTAAACTACATCAAAAAAGAAAAAAAAACAAACCTATGCAGATTAAACGTATCTCTGCCTCCCTTTTCCTTTCTTCTCCTTTTGTTTCTGTTTTTTCCTTTTCATTTCTCCCTTTCCATTCCCTTCCCTTCCTTTATTTTTTTCTACCCCTTTTTCCCTTGACCTTCCCCTGGATATTTTAAATCCTGGTCATTTCAGAGATTCCATTTTACACTCATGCCTCCTCTTCTTATCGTAAGATAAGAAATTTACAGATATCTGCAATATATGTGTATACGTTTTCTGGGTCAAAACCATAATCAGAGTGGATTTTTCTCTGAGAAACTACCTTTACATTCAATGATCTGGAACAGATCACCTGAAGTCACTATGGAATTTCCATTAGCTGAAGCTTCTGGTGTAAACAAATGGCCATATAGTTTTCAGGAATGGGACTATGAGAATAGATTATGTTAACTTCCTGAAGTCCCTTCTCCAACCTTACTTTCCATTATGGCTCCCTTCCAAGTTCAAGGCCATAGGTACATGTAGAAAAATGGCCAAAAAAAGAACGTCTTTGAAAAAGGCACGAACATTGAATGGCCTGACCCAAAAGACACCAAAAACCACTGGAAGTTAGAGGCTTCCTTTATTTCCATATAGTTCACACCCACACACAGGTAACGCGCTTGCTAAAGCCAACACACCTATTTCTTCACTTACACAACTGGTGCATTTACTTGCAAATTTAGAGAAGAAAATGTCAAAAGGTGATTACATATTGCAATGAACAGGAACACCCACATTTCCATTACTACCACTCATAACAAGCATGTGTGTGGGAACATGGTATACCAAGTTCTTAAAAGTCACAGTAGGCCTGTGGCTGCCCACAAATTATAGCCAACTTCCTGAGAAGATTCTGATCCTCTGGCACACATTGCTATATATTTAATGTTATATTAATGGAGACACCAAGTACTGTAGATTTAAAGTCCAAAACACATGCAGTATAACTATTACTTTCTATTTTCTTATCACCTGGCAGAAATTTGAATTACAAAACACAAGTTCCCACTATTTGTGGAAACCCATACAGTTGTCCTCAGGTTCCCTATCAGCAGAACTAAGCTTGCACATATAGCTTTCAGTGAGTAGCTGAAGAAGAGATCCTTATTCTGCTTCTGTAGGAAAAGGCCAATTTAAAAATAAGAAAAAGGTTCCTCACAGTAAGGGTGATCGAACACTGGAATAGATTGCCCTGAGAGGCTGTAGAGCCTCCAGCCTTGAATATATTCAGAACTTGACTGGATATAGTCCTGAGCACCCTGTACTAGTTCACTCTGCTCTGAACGGGGGAGTTTGACTAAATAATCTCCAGACTTTGCCTTTGTAAAGCTTTAACCTAATTTTGTACAGAATCACAGAATAGTTGAGCTTCGAAGCAGTCATCTTACCTGTATGTGGTACACAGTGAAAATCTCAAGTACCAAAGGGTAGAAAGCACTGTGAAAATTTTATAGAAGCACCACCAATCAAAAAGATTTAGCTAAGTAAACACGCTGCATTTAGGTTAGATAAAACCTTTCCTTTGTAGCAGAATGTTAATTAGAAAAGCTCAGTTGTGGTCTCTAAATATCACTGTAAAGATATTTTTAATGACTCCTTAAGCTAAAATAAATAACCTGGAAATCTGCCAACATTATCCTGCTTCTAGCATCTAAATAAATGAATTATCTATGTTTAAAACATAAATGAAAACCTGAATTGCTTGAAGCTAACATAATATCCACCCACCTCTATTCACTGAAACCCTGATCTGTAAAAAACGTGTGTGTGGGAAATCATACCAGCTGAGCCTGCTACCTTCCCTAACACGCGTTATACTAAATATCAGCGCATTGAAGAATAGCAGAAGAACAAGGAGCATAAAAAATGTATTATGATGCTGGTCAACATCATAAGTGAATGACTTCCATGTGTATTTCATAGAAGACTGAAAATGCAAACAACGTTACAGATTTTCTTTAGAGAAAAACAAAGCTGATTAAAAAAAATGGTTTAATACAGGAGAAGCTGCACATTACTTTTGCAAATACAATGTCTTACTAGAGGTGGTTAGAATTGCTTTTGCATACACCAAAGCATGCATTAATGACAGGGAAACAGACTTTGTGCAGAACTGTATGTTGAGCCTGCCATAATCTTGAATGAAGGACGTTAGTCTACTTGACCTCAAGCTCTGTCTTTCCTTTGCATGAAAACAACTGTTTTTTTTTGTTTTTTGTTTTTTTTTACCTTTTCAATCATAACAGAATTCTTTAATGATAATTCCTGATATGTACATACCAACCATACTTAGGCTAACTTTTAAACTACCTGGCCAACCTTTTAAATTGTAAAAACTTAAAAATAATCAGAATCTCAAGTTTACATTCAGTCATTCCAGGTGGCATCCACCCTTTGAGTTAGGTACCGAGTCTCTAAGTCCACTTTAGCCCTAAGAATACGTTCCTAAATAGAGGGCTTTAAAAGAGTATTAATACTAAGGGGAAAAAGGAAAAAAAAAGGCACCTAATTGTTTTTTGTGGGTTTGAAAAGCTCTCCATTAAAGAAAAGTGGTTTTAATTTCTAGAAAAGCATAGCTACTACAAAACCCAGTAAGATTCAGCAAAAGCAAAACTAGCCTCCTTAAAAACACATCTCTTTGGAATTTAAAATGACTAATTGTGGATTTAGAAGCCTAAAATAAAGGAATGTAAATATTTTGAACTTTTATTTTTTAAAGCAAGCTTTTCAACCTTACTAAATCAGAGAATATTGGTGAGTAACACTACCCCATTGCTATTTTGGTGTAACAACGATGAATCACCTTTATTACTTAACACATCCATTCTTAAGAATGCTGAACTACCATGATTTGTACAGTAAGTGTCAGCCAGAATTATAGAGCAGTTGAACTATGGATAACAGGATTTTCAAGGGCACAGATGAACTCCTCCTGCTCAGTTCTAAACACTGGTGGCCTTGAGGTGGACACTGAGCATCTACTGGCTCATTGTTTCTGAAGCTCATCTTTATTAGTATGGTATCTGCTACTCTTTAAGTCTATTAAAGTCCCTTTATCCTTCTGGAAAACGTCAACACTGTGAAGGGAAAATGAAAAGTTGTCTTGGAATTTGGTAAAAAATTTAAATTTATAGTTTTTCATTTTGAAATTCTGCTATCTGCTAAATCGTGTTTAATATTACTGGACCTGCTCTGCTCTCTTTCTTTGGGTCCTGTGGGACTGCTCCATTGTGGGTGCTGCCACTGCCCTACCTGCCTTGCTGTTGACTCCCAGTTCACCTCTGGTGTGGAGCAACTCATTCTTGCTTCTCCCTAAGAGTCTCAAATCCAGTTGTCAATTGCGAAAAATTAAAAAAAAAAAAAAAAAAGTAACTTTTCAGACAGCATTTCATGAAAGTTAAGTTCTTCTTTCTACCAATGTTGTTATTAATTTGGACAAAAAAAAAGTTTTAGAGGAATATAGAATATGGTGTTTTCATATTTATAAGTATAAAGATCAGTACTAGCTGAGACCAACCCCTCAGTAATTATCACGGCCTTCTTGCAGCTTCGGAATTCACAGTTTTATTTGCCATACCTCTTGCCATATCTCTCAGTGATGCTCTATTTCTCAATCAGCTTTTACATAATTGACACAGAACAGAACGTGTTTAAAACTTAGAAAAAACACTACCTATTCCAGGCTCAAACATTTTTTTGGAAGATTCAGGACAGGTCTTATCACTATTTCCATATGTGTATTTTTAACTACTTCTTTAACCTAGACAAAAGGTTTGTGCTAAGAATTCTTGGCAGCAAGATGCAACTCAAATAACATCCCTCCCCAGCTTCCTCACCCAAGATTTCAGACTTTTTTTCAAATGCACCTTCCTGGAAGGCAGTAACTGGGTTAGACCACAGACTGCCACAATATAATTGGTCTTGTTCTAGAAGAAAAAAAATCAAGTTAAAAGCATTTCAACAGCAGCAGTGGAGTAACAATTCGCATTTCTACATTACCTTTCACCCTGGGAACCTAAAGTTGCTTACACATACAAGACGAGTTTCATTGAACTCTTGTGGACTAGTTACCCACACTGCACAGTGGTAAACCGAGGCTGGGATATGCAGCTTGCCAAAGAACACAATGCTGGCAAATAACAAAATACTTGATATACATAGGACTTAAGAAAACCTCAAAGATAGCACAGTTACCCCAAAATCTATTTTGTTGTTTCTTTTGGGCAGCCAAAATCAGGAATTCAACGGTCATACATCAACTGATTCTGTCAGTTATTCTTCAGAATTCAGATGATGGTACTATTTTTTTTTTTAATAGTTGCTAATATTTTAGTAGTCTTTCTTTTATGTTGTCTGTCTTGGAAGTTCAAAAAATATAACACACTGAGATCAAGAAGGATTCTTTCTCTCCTTAGTAAGGACTCTGTAGGAACGTGTCATGGGACATGCAGATGACCTTCTCAGTTCCATAAGAGTTTCAGTTTGCTGTGATTTTGCAAGGGTGAGATGTGACACAGTAGCAAAGCATGTTGCTGCTGTGGAAGGTTTTTTTTTCGGGTCTCCTTGGTCTGAGAAGCCTGACATATTTGTCCCTGTCATCTACTCCCTCTGGCAGGTATTCCTATGGATACATTTCATACCAGGGCTCATCAAGGCAATACCCCCAACATGCTACACAACACATCACAATGAATTTGTGCAGTCTGTACTCACGCAGAAGTTGTCTGCATGTCATGCCAGCTTTTGCTAAAGTTCTGCTTCAGTTCATTCATCAGGCTTATGCCAAGCTTTTGTTTAATTTCAACCAGGTGCTTTTCTTTGGCTGCTAATACTTGCCGCAAAGTTGAAATTTCATCCTCTAGCTGAGAGAAACAAAGAGGGAGGAGAAAGGAGAGACATGTTAGCCTGTTCTCACAGCAAGATAAACACAGACTATGCTAGAAGATTAAATGAATTTCACACAAACTTGCTTTTTTTGTAGATGCTTAGAGAGGCAGATATATTCAAGTGCTTGTGTAGATCACAAGTGTCCAGAACATGTTTGACACTACTATTCTAAGTGACTTACTCTAACTGTGCCACTCATGTGCACTACTGTACACATGCACCTGTTAAGACAGAGAGAACTCTCCAGTTGGGTATTCACTATTCAGCAACTTGATCAAGATCTGTCTTAGGGCATCACGAGTCTCAAACATCAGCCTTTCATTCACAAATAGAATGGGAATCAGCAGGACAAAAGAAGACTGGATAATTCAGGTAACCTTCTGTCTTTGAATGCACAGGCTTTTAACTTCAAATGTGCATTTTATTTTAGTCTCTCACACTTATCTAAAAATAGACATAAATTCTTAGGAGCAGGTTAGAAAAAAGATCATATTATACCATATGAGTTAAGAGTATCATGGGCATAGGGCATAATGCGTTTTATCCCTATAGCTTAGGCCTTACATACTTGAAAATTAAATTGAAAACATACAGCAGGTGGACTGTTAACATGAAGAAACAGGCACTACCTGAAGTACAGAATCATTCAAAGAACACAGTAAATTAATGTTTTCAGAGCTCCTAGTCATTAACCAAACCACGTAAATTCAAGTTGTAACGAAGACATTCAGCCCAAACAATTCTCCCTGCAATGGATGTTATTTCAATCATATTTAAACCGAAACTGAGCTTTAGCATGGCAATGACCAGAACACTTGACTAAGAAGAGGGACCAGTGAAAGAGTCTGCCATTGACTCAGGATGCTTATCCCTTGGACAGCACTCCTGCGAGCACAGGTTTGAATTATCCTAAGCCAATTGTACAAGCAGCACTCAGAGGTACTGAAGTTAACAAGGGTAAGCGACATGAGAGCAGCTGCCTTTCACTTCAGGTTTTTAAGTTCCCTTACCAACTGTGCTCCTTCCTCCATGTGTTAATAGGATAACATATGGTAACGTGTCTGATTACCTTATGTTAAGTTCCCTGGAATAACAGTTTTCCTGTGATTTAACTCCATAGGCTGCAGGGAATGAATGAGGCAAGCAGCAGTAGAATCAGTTGTGACCTCCAGGGCTATATTTAGGATGTCAATACCACCATTATTTTTATCTTACACACTCATGCATTCTGCTTCCCTGTAAAACTGGCTGCAAACTCATTGTTCTTTGAAAAATCCCACCCTTTAAAACACCAGCTACCAGTTTCTCCTTTGTCACTACCTACCATCTAAATTATTCAAGGAGCTCGGGAAAATTAAGCAGCAAGACTATGAACACAAAGCAAAATCATGACCTCAGCAAAGCAGATAGCAGCATACACCAAGTCTTGTAAGGCCAACACTTCACTGACAGAATACCAGACAACCAAAAATTGCTTTATTCCTTCCCCATATCCTTTATGCTCCATTATATCCCTAATCTGCAAATGAAATGCTGTCAAGAAGGCAGCATGAGTTTCTATTCTGAGAGGATAGCTGGTTAAAATTCTTATAGAAAGAAGAAATCACAAATTTCAGCACACCTAAGATGGCAGTTTGCAACTCCCTTTATTTGTTTCTCACAAGTTTGCCTGAGTAACACTATTAAAGAATTTAACATTAATGCTTTCCATTTGGGGTAGCACTAGGCTGATCATTAGGTACCTGGATATATAAACATTCAAAGGTTTCTATTAAAATATCCTTCCACCTGTTCACTTGAATAGACACACAAAGCTGTAAAGCCCTAAGCAAGCATTAACCCTGTGCTCAATGGAGCAACCATGAACATTTTTGACTGTATTAAAGATAAAAAATTATTTTCCTGTAGAAATTAGAGACTGGTTTAAAACTGACAAAACCCTCCTCAAGTTCCATCATTTTAAACTAATGGTGGACACAAGGCCTCCCTGAAGTGCTCAGATATTAGTGATTGAAAACAGAAGTAGGTAGAAAGGATTAGGGAGGTATAGTGGGATCTTGAAAGCATTTAAGCAGGTTACATACCTAACTCCCATGGAAGTCAGGAATCACCTGTTTAGGCACTTTTGAAAAGTCCATTACTATAAATGCAGGTTGTATTATGAAAACAGGGCTGAAGTCAACAGAAACACAAGCTTCTAGTCCTTATGCTTTCCTTCTTTCTAAGTGCAACAATCGGAAGGATACAGATGCATCCTATGGGGAAAATGTTCCCTTCTCTCTTTTTGTGGTCTTAAGAAACACAGTTAATTACTGTTTTTCCTTTCCTGTATTATTGTATTGATCATGCATAAAAACAAAGAGTTGACCACCTAAGAAATTACAGTTCCCATGAGTAGCTGAGATGACTAACATGTAAATCACACAAAGGTGTGATCTCAGGAACAGATCCACAAAAACAGACATCTCTCTGAAATCTGGAACTGGCTAATAATATGGAAGGAAGACAGTGAATTCCAGCACAGAAACACAAGAAAACATTTTCCCTTGTTTTGCCTTTCTTGATTATTTTAGGGCAAATTATTTGCTGATGGGACTTGGTAGGTCAGGTTGATGGTTGAACTTGATGATCATGAAGGTCTTTTCCAACCTAAATGATTCTATAATTCTGTACATTTTAAGGAGTTCAACATCCTTTTAAGATGGTGGAATGCCTGAAAAAACAGCAAACTAATTTTCCAACATAGATCCTTTCCCATTTTTTTAAGTAGACATTCACAAAACAGCTCCAAAAAAGTACTTAGGCAGTAAAATTGAACATTTTGGATAAACTGCTATTAATAAAGGAATTATGTAAATTAGCATTATCTGTATTCTGAAACATACATAGTACTATGTAAAATGTGGAGGTGGAAAGATTCAGCTACTGTTTGTAAGAATACAGATGAAAGGCTTGAATGGTAAGTTGAACAGTAAGCTGAATATTTATTATGCTAGTTTTAACAATCAAGGCAGTAAGTGATTAAATATTAAGGGGCCCCAGCAGAAAACACAAGACAGCATAATTAATCATGTATTTCTAAGTTAGACTAAGCATCCTTTTTTCCTACCACACTACCACCCAATGTGTAGTATCCTGTTCTGGGCATTTGCACAGCCCTCCTCATCAGAGGAAACTGAACTATGTAAAGACCATCAGACTAGAAATAAGAGCTGCTGTTTTCAGTCACATCAGTTCCTATATCCATTGACGAGAGGTGCACAAATACCTGTGCAGCACGAGGGGCAGAAACAAGTAGCTGGAGATGAATGATAAATGGAAAGACAACAGACAGCAGTAAGTGGAATAACTCAAAATCTCAGCCCTTCTCATGGGTCAGGGGTCACTGTACCACACTCCTGACACCAAGGGAGGAAAAGAAAAATCTGTTCTGCAATCAAGCATTTGGCCTTCCATAAAATTTTTGGGCTACAATTTTCTGCTATTATTCTGAAGTGCCAGGCTGACCTTCGTTAATTCACATGCTTGTTATAAGTTCCTACAACAGGTATTCATTTTACTTGTATTGTAGAAATGCCAAAGCCCGATTAGAGTCAGAACCCTGCTGTATTAGCCACACTACAAATACAAGAACTGAGTTAGTCAATGCTCTGAAAAGCTTCCAGTACAAAAAGACTACTAGCAGAAGAAAAGAGGACACAAGAAACCTGTCAGAAAAACAGTAGTTTCAGTTCCCCTCCTCATGCCAGGGAGGAAAGGGAACTAGGGGTAAAATACAGAGAATATACACAGCAGATAGACAACACAGATGCTTATTTTGCTGTTTAAATACAAGCACAACAGCTCTCTATTGTATCAAATATTAAGTGATTGCAGCATTAAGGAAGATTTGGACCTTTCAGAGCAATAAGAGGAAAGGGTGATCCCACAGGCTCAAAAAGACAGTCTTATACAACATATAAGGATATGGAAGAAAACAAAACTACCACTGGTAGTGGTAGCTCAGGGCTTGAAAGTAAAGACAAGCATCTTTTCAAAAGGAAACATTATCCAGTTGCCACAGAGGTTTCTTTCGGAAAGAGTCTTACCAGTATTTGTAAGTCTTTTCTAAGAATCATAAGCCTCACTTAAATATAGACTTTGTTCACTAAGTTGAAGTTTCCAAACCTTTCTTAGCATAATTATTGGTTTTATTTTGTTTTTAAGCATAAATCGTATGCCAGTAAACTGTTGTGAGCAAATTAAAAAAAAATATTCTAGGTCAGCCAGGATAACAATATTTGAAAGGCAATCTCTCACTTGTATGTTGGTACAGGAATTAAAGCATTTCTATCATGAGCCATTGAGAACTCTCAGCTCCCACAGGAATCTGCATGCACAAGTTATAACTAGAAACGCTAGAGACAAGTTCCCTTGAGAGAAGCATATCTTTCTCAGATGTCTGCAGGAAGTGTTTTTTTTTCCTTGCTTCTCTAATATACCTCATCTGTCCCTTTCAGAAAAGGGAAGAAAATAAAAGAAGGGTTAAGGTTGCAAGGGACCTCTGGAGGTCAACTGGTGCAGCCCCCCTTGCCCCCTCAGCTCAAGCAGGGCCACCCAGAGCAGGTTACCCATGACCATGTCCTGGTGGCTTTTGAAGATCTTCAAGGAGGGAAGCTCCACAGCCTGTATAGGCAACCTATGCCAGTGCTCAGTCACCCACCAGTTAAAGAAATTCTTCCTGATGTTCAGACAGAACCTCCTGTGTTCCAGTTTGTGCCCAGTGCCTCTCATCCTGACAAAAGGCCAATAATGAACATGCCAACTCCTACCTCATTGCTATGTGATGAACTGAGTACATAAAATTTCAGCTTCCTCTTGTAATTTACTGAAGTAACAGGATCAGCAAAGTAGTAAAAAGTAACTAGCAACTCAGAAACAAGGCTCAATGTAACACTAAAGTGAAAAAAAATCTTTTTTTTTTTTTTGTTTCACTAGAAAATCCTAAATCAGCACCAAAGGTAAATGACTTGAGAGTCATTAGGAATATGACTTCTTAGAGTATTTAATATTATGACTTAACAGTAATTTAAATATTTCTGTCGTACAAAATACAGGAACTATTCTCAGTAAAAGAGCTGTCTTCTGGATGAGTCCATTCCACGTACAATAGCAGCAAACACTTCACAGAGCACTCTCTCATCATAAGCTGAATCTAGACAATCACCTTAACCTTTGTAATCAAAAGACCACAGAGTTCACACCTTTTTTCTCCCGTTATTTTTTTTATTAAGTACTATTTTTAAACTTTTTCATGTTGTCCTGAAGTTCTTTAATTAGGCAAACAATAAATGCAAATCAAAATTGCAACCATCTCCAGATGCAGCGGTGATGAAGAAAACAGAATCATAGTGAAATTACTATGCCAATCATCATCAGTCTTGTCTGTAACCACCATCATCAGCTTTTCCTTTGAGCACCATACAAAGAATCTTTTCCATCAGGTGTCACACCACCATAACAACAATTTCATGGATCTGATAAGAGGAACACCTTTCAGTCTTTGTAGACGAAGGTATATAAATAAAGACAAATGGCTTTTGTTGACTAAAATGGCATATTTAACTTTATAATCATCAGGTAAAAGATAGCTAACATTCCAAAAACATCTAAGGAGAATTGTTTCACATCATTGTAGCCCAGAATAGTTCTACTTAAAGGAAGAGCAATTTTTATGATGTGTACTTCACCCTACAATGAATATATTTCAGTTAAAGGAAGTAGAAACATTAATACTCACAGAAATTCAAATTCATTACCTTGGCCAGCTCAATTTTTAACTCTTCTTTTTCTTCTTCAGAGATCATATTGGTGAAATCAACATCAGTGACCATGTCTTCATCTGCCTCATTCAAAGCCTGGGTTTCCAACAGACCTTAAAGTAAAGAGTTAAAAAGTTAAGACAGCTGCTATCAGTTATTTCAGCTGTAATACTATCATCCTCTAAAATCAAAGAATGATGTAACATTCACCCACTAGGAAAAAAAGAAGTGAACAACAAAACAATGCTTTCCTGCTAAAGGTCATGTGGATTCTGTTTCTCCTTACTTTTGAAAAACAATTGGAAGTATTAGATGGTAACTGCTGTATAAAAGCAATTTAATACGTTAAAGCACCACTCATTCCAAGAAGGCAATCACCTTGGACCTCACTAGTCCATAGCAAGACTTTTTTTTTTTTTCTAACAACACAGCAAAACAAACAAACAAACAAAAAAAAAAACAGAGCAAAAACTAAACCAACCAACCAACCCACCCCAAACAAAACTGTAACTAAGAAGCACTGGTTTTCTTCAAAAAAAGGAAGTTGATTAATGCGGATCACTGATGTGAAAAGTGGCAATAGCACATTGAGCAATATAGGAAGTATATTACCATGATTTACTTTAGGAATACCTCTGCAACAATTTGAGAACCTTGCAGATGGACACAGTTTGCAGAAGGAAATGCCATACCTCCTGCTTCCAAATTTCTAAATGTTAGAGAGAAACATACCTTGATTCCTCATCTAAACCTGTAAAGGGAGAATAATTATACTATATCTCCAGTCACCATCTTCTTCTGTGTGTCCAAGATGAGCATCAGTATGTACGATAACCAAACTATTCACATAAAACGTCTGTGAGACCTGGAACTGGTATATTACATTCAGAAGAACCACAATATAACCTGTCTCCCAAACACTCAGTGAAGAGAAGAGTGGCAGCTGGGATCTCACTCAATAGCAGCCTTTCATTCTTCATTGTCTGCAAACAAAACAATGCAAAACATAACAGAAAACATTCTCTCTCCTTTAGAATTTGTTTTGAAGTTCTTAATCTGTTTCTGTTGTAGAAGAAAGTTTTCCTCCTGGCTACATCTCAAACAGCACTTTTCCCTATATTTCAGTTCTTCAGCTGGCTAACCAGCCATCTCAGCTGACTCCTGACATCTGTGTGCTCTTTAATACAGGAGAGACCAACTTATTTTAGGCCTCCACAGAGGTCTGTATACTCTTTTCCACAGAGATTAGAATTTAACTAAGTTTTTACATTAGGGTGTAGAGGTTACAAGCAGCAAGCCTAGAGTATTCAACAACGTGAAACTCAGTACTTCATTCAGTATGCAGAAAGAAAAAGAAGAAAGCAAAACTCCCTCAAGCCTTTCATCATTTCTTCCATATAGACTCCCACAGCGTACCTGGATTTCCTCCTATTTAACAGAATAGAACAGATTTGATTCTTAGCAGCAGCTTCACTGCAGAGCACAATGTGGCAAACTCAGTCTTTCTAATTACAACCTCCCATGAGTGGGAAGATAAAGAAAAGTAACACAGGTGCTGAATCCCTGTCTGGCACCATATGCAAAAGTTGAGCTCCACCCTTAGGCACAAAATGCTTTAAAAAGAAGAAAGCATTTAAAAAGAAGTTCCTACCTTTGCTATTACCCAAAAATCAACTTGCCAGGATATCCTAGATTGCCAAAGTCACAACAAAAGAAAAGCACATTTATTCAGTAGAAATGCTCCCAGATTACCTTTATTAGCCCCACTCCATCCTAAACACAATTGTTTGATTTTTTTTTTTTTTTTGAGGATTAACAGGGTTGCTATGGGAATCAGGCTAAACTTACTCCCCTGTGGTCTTGGCAGCAGTCTCCTTTTCTTCACGGATGGGGGAGCAGCAGTACAGGTACAGCTCTTGGAAACATTGGGGAGAATCTTAGGGCCAACAGGGTTAAGGTTGAAAACCCTTAAGGAAAGTCTTGGGGCTGAATTAGTAGAAGACATGAGATGAGGAGATCTAGGACCAGCTGATACTTAAGCTAAAAAGGAGACAGATCTGTACTTAAGGGATAGTATTAGTTTGGGATTGCCTAGGTAAAGAGGCCAGAACTGTTAGACAATGGATAGACAGATATGTGGAAGCCATCGCAGACCAAAATCACCAAAGATTGAGTAAGATTTAATTAGACCAAATGGTCAAGTTTGATCTTCAAAATACTACTGAAATAACAATCCATTCCAAAAAGAAATAAATGCATCTGCATGTCAATCTTCTGCATGATCCTCTGAAACCTTACCCAGTGCCTGTCACAATTCTTATCTTGTTTCTCATATAAGCCTCAAGTCCCCTAAAATCTAGTCTGATCCTTCAGCCTCCATTTTTTTTCTAAAGCCTCTACCACAGTCCTCCCTAACGGCCACTGTCCTTCTGCATTGGCTTTACTTCAGTCACCTCAGACTTCCAGTCTGAACATCTCTGCGCCATATTGTGCGTCTTGGTCTTCTTTCAACCAGTCTCAATTCTTAAACTTCCTCACATGAGCACAAGGAACCTACTAGCAACCTATTCTCTGACGCCTCCATTGCTGTTCTCAGTCTCTAACTTTCTTTCATGATCCTTGGGTGTTTTTGTTTGTTTGGTTTTGTTTCCCCCCCCAGCCTCACCTACTAAAAGCCTTCAGTCTCCAACTTCACATCCCACTGCCATTCCACTCTATGCTGAGGACATCTTCACTGGTATCCCCTCACCACTTATGACGAACCACGTTAGTCCTGGGGCAAGCCTATCAGCACAGGTAGGGTGTTTCAGTTCTGGTGCCACCTCATCTGAACTTCCCAGTTCATTCCCCACTTGAGCAACAGAAACTCCCTTCTTGAATCTGACCTGGAGACACCTCTTCACTGTCTGGGGCTGCCCTCACAGACTCCCTCTCTCTCGTGTCTCTCTTAGTCTTCAGCTTAGGACATGGAGGAATAAAGAATAAAATCTCTAGGGGTTAAGTTCCTTTAGTGTCCACAAGCAATTGCAAGGCAGTCTGCAAGTAGGGTTCACAAGACTTTGTTCCTTCTTTTCTTTTTTTGACTTAAGTGCCTGTCCCTATTTCCCCTCTAATAACCACTGAGTCCTGTATTAGACTTCAGACAGCGTTAGAGCTCTCTTACAACAAGCTTAATGAAAACAATCAGTTGGTAGAGAAGATTTAAAGGAATTTCACAGACAGACAGAATACTAGATTTGCTCATTCTTTTATAGATATCTGAGAAACCAAACAGAGAAAAAAGGTCATTCACAGTATCTCTTTTATAACAACAGAAAAAATGGCCAAGTTTGTGCTTCTGAGCACCACAGCATCCATTCCGCCAGAGCACGCCTCCTGTGAGGTTCCTACAGCACCTGACCCAGGGGAGTTCATCGCAGTCCCTGGGGAAACTACAGCATTAGCTTGATTCACAGGAAATTACGCTATAGAGATTTTCCTACTCATAAGACAGCTTAATGTTGTAGTCCCCAGGGTGAACAGGAACCTGCAGCGAGATTCACACCAATACAAGTAAGGGTGACTATTGATTTTGGTAGTAAAACAGCTCCTATTGCTAGTATTGCTGAGCACAAAGCATTCATACTAGCCCAAAGCATTCTTCCACCTTCTGCTCTGTGCAGGAAGCGCAGCCTCCCCTCCACCTTCCCTGTAGGGTCCTTTCAACTAGGTAGCAATACACCTTTCAGACATTGGTTACAGACGTACCAGATACAGAAGCATAACAGAATTAGGAATCTCAGTGAGCTCCTGTATTCTCCAATTAACTGCCTGAGTAATTAAGAATCAAGGAATGAGCTAGGACCCTATTTAGCGTGTTAGTTATCTAGCTATACGTCTTGTTAAACACACTTAGTCTAGCAACTCACGAAAAACACATACAAGGATGAGTTGATTCAGATAAATAGTTAGAGCCTAGTATTTTTCTACAACATAAAGTGCTACATTTAGTCACCTAAAGCTAGAATTTTAGGATAACGTTGCATTTTTATACTTCATCATGTACATTGAATTCCAGCAATTATGTACTTTGCCCAAGAAAAAAAAAAGGCATTTTATTAATGCTGACATTCACCTATATGCATGTACAGACATACACTTTATAGAGATTTGCTGCAACCAAGTATACAATACAGAGCTTTTCTTGGTTGTTTCATGTTTTTTTCTTTGGCAGTAGAATGAATTTAACTGGTTTCTAATTCACCTGGAATTAAATATATCAAAATCTATATAGGTACATACTATATTGATATATCTACACAGTCATTGACGTCTCATCTTTTCCTTTAACTTTAGATTACCTTAAATAATACTATTCAAATGATCACTAGCTGCTTATTAAAATATCAGTTAACCCATGGCTATTTTATATGACTACAACGAACAGTTTGTGCAATATACAGGCAGGCTATTTTCTATTAAACTACCCATGTTTGCTCTCAAGCCTCTGGAGACCCTGTCAAGTCTCATTCCCTTGCAGCGGAATCCTAGACCCTGAATGGTTTGCTTTGATTTCGGTTGTGCAAGACGCAGACAAAAAGACCACTTGTTGGGAGGTCACAAATCCAGTTAGGTAACATTTCAAGGCTCTGCTTTCACAACAGCCCACTGAAAGTATGGGGAAGCTATTAAGTTAATTTAAGTTACTCCTTCTCCTAACTTACAGAATTAGAGAAACACCTTTTACTTATTAACTTCCAGTGAGGACCCTATCTGACAAAAGATAGAAAGCACAAAATTTCAAAGTTGCAAAATTTCCCAATAGCTAACAGTTTTCCACATGAAGTGACAAATAAATGCCTAGTCAGAATCATTATTAACAACTTGCCAACTGGTTTTATGTGCAGGAAACTAAAGCTGTTGTAACTGCATGCTCACAAAAGTAGACACACTAAAATAACCCTACTCTACTAGAATTCCTAGTCTGATTGTTAAAGTTAACTGTGTTGTGGTTTAAGCTGGCAGGCAGCTAAGTAGACACAGCCATTCACTCACTCCCCCTCACCCAGTGGGATGGTGGAGAGAATCAGGAAAAAAAGTAAAAGCTTGTGGGTTGAGGTAAAGACTGTTTAATAGGACAGGAAAAAAAAAAAAAAGTAATAGCAATAATAAAGAATATACAAGGCAAGTGATGCACAATGCAGTTGCTCACGAGCCATGGACCAACGCCCAGCCAGAGCACAAGCAGCCCCCTACCTCCCACCACCAGCCAACCCCCCAGTTTTACTGTTCCACGCAGCACCACCTGGTGTGGGACATCCCTTTGGGCAGCCTGGGCCAGCTGTCCTGGCCATGTCCCCTCCCAGCTCCTGGGGCACCCCCAGCCTCCTCGCTGGCCGGGCAGCACCAGGAGCAGGAGAGGCCTCGGCTCTGTGCGAGCACTGCTCTGCAGCGACTGAAACATCCCTCTGGTATCAGCATTGTGCTCTTCCTAATTCCAAAACACAGCACCATACAGCTACTAGGAAGAAAACTAACTGTCCCAGCAGAAACCAGGACAAACTGACTTCACTGGCCTGAAACTCATGTAATTCTATGACCATAAGATCTGATTCTCCCCAGACCAGTCCATAGCGATGCATTATGCTGATGGATTAATCCTGCTGAATGGAAGTCAAGGTCTGCGTTAGCAATGCCATCAATTACATAGCTACAATAAGCAGAGTTGTTACAATTAGGACATATTTATTTTTGAAATGGAGCTCAACATATGGCTCTATCAGCCAGCTTAAATTCAGGCTACAGCTGCTTCAGTAGACTTCCCTTCTTGTAGTTAGTGACGCTTATCAGCTCAGGCGTATATATTATGACAACATAATATACTGCTCTTGAGTCTTGAACTTCTGCTTTGGATCAAGGTACATACCAGTTGCTCAGAGTTTGTGGGCATCTCTGCATTGTACTGCTCTGCAAAGGATAGCAGAAAATTTCTCCCAATTATTGCTTTCTCTCTACAGATTCTGCCATCTCTCATATTTGCAACTAGAGCCTCCACACAGAGGGAAATACTGTGAGTGTCTGATGATGACCGAGCCATCCTCCATGGGCAGCTTTCCAAGAAGCAGCCTATCACCCTCCGGTACACTCTAAGGGTGTCATATAAACCCACCCACAAGTACTGCTCTCATAAGGACGCACAGCTCATAGTTATGAGCCATGGAGTATTGGTCACTTCGGGGAGTGAGCTGAAAGTAGCTGAGATTAAAATCTAATTTTGAGGGATATTTCACAGCAGAATCAAAAAAAAAAAAAAAAAGAAATGAAAAGACTGGTCTGGATTGGTCTGAGGTTCCCAATGTTCTTCCTTTTCCCAGCTAGGATATATGTGCTTCCTCTTGGAGGAATTGCATTCATGCTGCATTCCCAGCTCTCCTTCCCCACTTTTTCAAGAAACACCAAATACCACGCCCTGTTTCTAGCTGTGGTTTATAAAAGGAAAAACTGGGATTGTTAAGGTTATTAAATTTGTTCAGAGGCACAGCTGGTATAATTTCAAAATCATACCAATATCCAGATTTGGACCTGGGAATGAACTTTCCACCTGCATAGAATGGCAGAGGTTGTTGGGAGACTGAATGGCTTTTACTTTGCACAGGTGTTGCAAGCTTCCCAGGATGAATTTGGAGCTTTACCTAACAGATTACCAGACAACACTAGAATCCATGGCATCCTGTATCTCGTGTCCTTTCCCAGCAGGACAACAATTTAGGCATTGACCTTTATGAATTCATCTAATGTAAAGGCTCTCCAAGTCTCATTCAAGCAGGCCACTAACAGGTTGCACATCAAGATAGAGGTATGGTGAGTCCACACAGCACCACTTACTAGCATCTACTTGCTCCTCTATCTTGTCCAGATCAAATCATTCATATTTCTCCTGAATTCAATCTTAGTTGCTGTGTCTGGTGCCCAGCAATTCTCTTTCATGGGGAAAAAAATAAAATTAAAAAAAAAAAATCACACAAGACATCAAAGGAGCAGAAGCAATCTTGGAACCTATTCTATGAACCTACCATCTCTCATACTCCATGGTCAGCTAACAAGACCCGCTGCCTTCTCTGTACTTCTTCTGTTTACTATCAGGCTCAACAAAGAAGCTCGATCAAGGGAGCTTCTTGGAGCCACCACCACTCTGGGAGCCACCATTACAGGCACTATTACAGTATAACTATTAGGCTAATTCTTGTACAATGACCTTGTTAAAACAAAAACAAAAATGCAACAACACATTATTGGCAGTGATGTCTGCTGAATTAACCACGGTGACAACAAAGTTAAAGGCAAGAACAACAATTTTTTGCTTGTGTACATTCCCCAACATTTATTTCAGAGAAATAAATAGAACATGATCCTTTACTCTAACAAAACAGTCTAGTATTGAAGTCCTTTTACTGCTCTAATCTTTTGTTTCATGACCTGTTAAAAATAGCATACCTACCTCGTTATCTAGTATTCATATCAAAGGAAGAAAACATCTTCTATTTATGTAACTCTTAGACTAAGCAAAACAACATTACAGCTTCTTTTGCCATGTCATTACATTGCAGCTAACAGCAAAGCAAGGTATGCACAACTCCATCTTATTTAATATTAGAAAAAAATTGTTTATAAATTTAAATTGCAATTAAAACTTCAAAGGGATGAAATGGTAAGTAGAACAAAGGCACTGTCCAGACATTGCATTAGTGTCTGATCTTCTTTATAATGTAGAACTAATGCCAGATATAGAGATTAAGGGGAGGGGGGTGGGGGTGGGAAAGGGGGCCTAGAAGCACTTACAATAAAAAAACTAAACTGATTAGAAAAAAAATATATTAAAAATCGCAAAGATTTCCAGGACCCTTTCTATGCTCCCATTACTACAGGAAGATCTAAATGGGAAGATATGCTTTCATTTAATCCAACTAGAAAAGAAAGAACATGAAGGAGGATCTCTTCTGTGTTTGGTTCAATCTGTGGAAAAGTCTAAAACTGCTTGAACTCCACAATTACCACACAGACTGTCTTTCTCCTAGAGGACTCAGAACTCAAAGTAGAAGGAAGATTGGTTTTGAAGCTACGATTGGGAAATAAAACTAGAGGCTGGGTTTATCTTGGTTCAGAGAGGGAAGAATTCAAGCCACACTGGTCACATTGACCAAAGGCATAAAGCCCCCTTCCTGTGAGCAAGGGGGCTCAATCTCCCTTCTTCAAGTATGCTCCCTGTAAGAGGAGATATAGATGGGCAGATCTCTTCCTCTCTCCACTGGGCTTTGGGCCCAGCATAGTGTCAAGGAGAAGGAGGGAGCACAGCTTTTGGGTGTTCAAGACCTCCTGGATACAGCTGACCATCTCAGAAGAAATGTTCTCAGTCACTCTGGAGCAGCCCACTACAGACCTTAGGCTTTCCATCCCATCTCTTAACTCCCTCAAACCAGGCATCTATCCTTAACTATGAGACAGACTGTCAGGTTTCCAAACAAAGGAACACTTTTATTTGAAGTCCCTGGATAAGCAGCCAGTTGTAGTGTGCTAATTCTCTATTTTCATTTTTTTTTTTAAACAGGAAAGTAATTATACTTTGAGGATCTCACTGTGTTATTTTTCCCCACTAACACAGTTAGCTGGCGGAGGAAGACAACCTGTGCAAAAAATAATTGGCAGAGAACCATCTCCACAGCTTGACCACTACACTGAGAAGCCACACACGTTGGTAAAGGGTGTTTTTTGAGATGATAATCAAAAAGTGCAATAGGTAAGAGAGAACAGCAATAGTGGTAAAAATACATATATCACTTACTAAAAAGTAGGTACCAAGCTTCAACCTAGGAACTGATCTTCCAAACAAAATAATTAACTGAAACATCCAGAAACGCTTGGTTGTCATGTTATTAAGCATTTTATCCAAAAATGTGTAGCTTGCTTTGTATAAAATAATAATCCTGCCTACCCGGGGAAGACAACGGGGACATTGCTTTCTAAGCTGTAGCTATGGAAATACAAAGCAATTGTTGTGAAATGCAACAGTTTAAAGACAGCAGATGCTTCTATTATGTCAATACTGAAAGTAATGACAGTATTGTACCACTTACTGTGCTTTCTATTGATCATTCTGCACAACCTTCCATGAGGTCAAGGGAGAGAAAAAGATGCCACAAGTGGAAGGGCTATCATCTCTTCCCTTTCTTTAGGCAGAACAGAAAAAAAAAAAAAAAAGAAAGAAGAAAGAAGATGAAGTCACGATGGAATAATAGGGAATGAGAAAGTGGATGACACTGAGTCACAAAGGAGACTTGTTCTCTACAAATTAGGTACTCTAGAAACTCTAACAGACTGCATAACACAAGTGAAGGAATAAAGCATACATAATCAGACTCGAGAATAAGAAACATAGGGGAAGATAAGAGCTATGACATGGAAATGCTGACAGTCAGAGGTGGAAGTTGTCAGTTAAAATTTTAAACCCACCCTTTCACACTAAAAATACACAAAGGTACATTTTTCCAATCTCAGAATAGACAGGCATCTTGGGTCCCATCCTCAGCTGGTAGAAGTGACTGTGATGCCACCAACTGTATAATTAAACTCACACATCTGCTTCACTGAATCAAAAATCACAGAAGCTTAATGGCATGATTTAATAACCTTCCTCTCCCAAGAAAGGATCAGTTTGCTGTACTTTTCTAAACCCAGGTGCAAAAGAGTATCACTAGATAGCAATCTAACTGCAGTATAATTAAACACATGAGTCTCCTCAATTAATTTCCAACAAAGTATCTGTGTTACAAGAAGCGATAAAGTGTTATTTTTTAATTAAAAAAGAAATTCCTCAAGTAGCTGTAATTTGTATCCTTTAGATCACAGAAAGCATAAGTAACAAGATCTTTAGAAGTCTAATTAGAAATGAGAAGAATCTTGCAGCCAGCAGCTTTTTTTTTTTTTTAAACAAAATTAGCTATCTCAACATATAAGGCAGATATGCCACTTCTGATCTTGTAAACTTCCTATGGAAAATACACAGCAAACAATTATAACTGGGTACATGACAGAGACTTATTCTCTTCAGGCTCAAATTCATAATTCCCATTGCTTTAATACAGATTAAATCTCAGCACTTTGACATACACTAAAACACAGAATTAGGAGTGCTGAAAGAAAAGGGACAAATTATCCCTCCTGATATCTGCTCAGTCCCTCATGTTGGGAGAGTAAAGATTACAGTTTTTAAGGACCAGGACTGCCTTTTTGCATACTGCTTGGCACATAAGGTCCATGACCTGTGACTCAGCCTAGTAGGCAGTATCACAGTTATAAATTACTGACAGTAATTCACCCACAACGTTGGGATAAAGGCACATATCCTGCCACCAAAGTTTTTCTTAAATACTGATGTTAAACTACATAAGAGCTCATGGCTATTCTGAAGCAGTAGCGAATCGACACAGGCCACATACCAGGCAGCTCTTGTGTCCTTCCTCCCACAAACCTGTTTTTAAGCATCACACCAGCTTTGGTTGGAGTAGCCCTTAACTTCCCTGGGACTACGATGAGCTACTTGATGCCAGTTCACTTTTGCCTTCCAAAGGGGTGATTATCTGATAGGGTAGACTTCCACCAGGCTTGCCTGGAGGAACTTGACCTACTCTTGGAAGCCTCCATCTGCAATACAAATGATTACATACAAATGACCCTTTAAAACCAACAAAAATAAAGATTATTTTGTCAGTATTATTTTAAAACTAACCATTTTATCATGCATTCCCTTGCATAGGCCCTTTAAGATAACATTATTTGTTAAAACAATTACTCCAAATCTACTGAAAAGTAGCTTTAACCTGTGCCACCTCACTGCTTGCAAATGCACAGCCTTACATCCAGGCAGTCATTCCTACTGATGGTTGACCTGATAAACCTGGAGTTTCCCAATCAAACATCACTGGAGTTAGTGGTATGACTTCTTTGGACACAGCCGCCACAAAATACTCCTCAACCAGAATAGCACCATCAAGCTGAGCCTGTTCAAACCAAAGTTTCATTTGTTTTTCCTGTAGTCTTTTAGCCAGCACCTTGAATTGTGAAACAGTGTATTTATTATTCTGCTCTTAATGTTCAGCTCCACGCTAAGGTCCTCACAGTTTTTGGCATCAGCACTTTGTGCCTTTGCCCACTCAGTGTTTTGTAGCATGCAATTACAAAGAAACGTGTTGGCTTTGTGAGCCTGTGGGTGGAGGCATCTGGGGCTTAGGGCCCCGGGTGTCTGTGAAGTTCCCATAGAAACAGATTGCTTGGCCTTTTCTCTTGGGTAGGGTTTGAGGACAGGAGATATGCCTCTGTAGGCGGCCTGGATTACACAAATGATGGTGTTCCAGGACAAGTGACTACTTACCAGGCCAGGATACGGAGACTGGCAGGCACTTCCAGCCACCCCGTACAGCCTCCATCTTTGAGGTCCCTGATTCACACTCAGGTATCAGCCACAGTGGCCACCATCACAGACAAAGCTTGTTCTTCCTCCTTGAAGATTAACAGGGAAGATAATCCCCAAACCAAGGAGGGACAGCTGCTCTTGGTACAGCTAATGGCAAGCAGGTTGACAAGAGAAGGAAGGGGGTTGGGAGCACCACCTGAGTATCTACCCCCTCACAATTGCATTAGATCACAGTTTTAAGAGCATCACCCAAACCTCTGCCCCGAGCCACACATATTACCCTGTCTGCTATCATCCCTATTGCACCTTCTGTACCTTAAGAAGGTCTGAGAAGAGACCAACGGAGAGTCTGGGTCTTTTCTGCACTCTTCTGCTGCCTCATATAAGAAGATTCTTCTAAGGATGTTGTTGTAGGATGGGCATAACACCATGTCATTTTCTGAAATAAAACAGTATTCCAATGCCTGTGTCTCTGCTAATAACTTCAATTCATGCCTTTATTTCTATTCATCTTAAACGTTAACATTTCATTCTTGCTTGCTCACCTTTCTCCAATCCAATTCTCATTTGTGGCACTTCACTACAACAAAAATACCACTCCTGCCATATTTCTGTGTTGACACAGACACAACTAACTAGCCTTTCAATTCTGGATCTAGATCATCTTTGAACCTCTCTGGAATGGTACAGACTATTACACACACTCCTCCTTTGCTTTTGCTTAATGTAGACTTTGCATACATTGCTCATTATCTATGCTTCTCTATTTTTTGAAGCAATTTAAAACCACAGGGGACAGAAATATTTTTCTCCACCCATAGTATATGTCTTCCAGTTTCCTGACAATGTATGTTATTTAATTCTTCAAAGACTTTACTTAAATCTTCTAAACTGAGCTGTGAATCAGTTTATAGGAGTAACAACATTCAGCAGACATTTTCTTTTTTTAAATCAGGCTATTCAAGTAATTGTTCCTTCTTCACCGTCATCTTTTTTCCCCCCTCTAATCAATGTTTCTGCACAATCTGACCCACAACATGACTGAAGGACCTACTCTTGTACGACCACATGGTTTCACTGGTTCTTCAGTGTGCTCAGAGGCACATAATAGTGTACAGCACCAGTTAGTTTAATTACATGGCAAACATCATTCTCCCTGATTATGACTTTGATTCCTTCCTCCCACAATAATAAGTTAATAGCTGCCATCTGCCTATTAAAATACTTTGAACAGAAGATAATCTTCTGTTCCTGGCATAATTGCCACTCTAACTCTGCAATGTACATACATTTTACTTTTCTCTAAGGAAAATCTGCTTGTGTTTAAATACAACTCTCTCTGATCACTTTTTAATGAAAATTTACCATGTACCAACCCAGTAAAGAAAGAACACATTCACTTCAAATAGTCATCCTCTAAAAATCTGTTGGCTTTCCCTAGAGTGACTGACCTGAGATCTACTCAGTGGAGTTAATAACATTTTAATTAAAGTGTTGAACATAGAAAGAGGAATTAGATAAGCTCTTAAAATGCTTAAAGCAACATCAGCACAAGTTATTAGCAAAATCATCTAATTATATCTATCTATCCATGATATCTGTCAATCTATCACCTAAACCATACTGAAAGCAACTATTCCAAGGAAATTATGAAAACGTATTGTAAAACTTTAAGATGGCTACGAGCAACCCTTTTGTAACCACAAGCATCCACCACCTTAGTTTCACCCAGGTGACAAGGCAATTGTCCAGGGAGAGAACTGGTGAACACAGAACACCTGAACAAACAGGTGAATGCAGACCCACCTAAATTTTTCCTAAAGAAGCAAACATGGAAAGCATCAGCTCTCTTCAGACACTATTTACAAACATTTACAGAATATAAATCATACAGCCTTTTAAATCCATATATGTAGTTTTTATCATGTTTTCGTATTTTACTTGCAATTTATAAATTAGTAACTGGCAACAATGTATCTTTACAATGAGGCACAGTTACTAAAGAGAGAGACGACATATATTTGGATGGCTAAAGAGGGACAGTGTTTCACAAGTTAAAGCAAAACCAAGGCAGAAGTTGGGTCATACAAATGAAAACAGAAAACAGAAAGGATAGCTCTTAAAAGATGAAGAAATAGTATGAGCAAGATCTGGTCCCTTGGGGCCTGGGAAAGCAAATAATAATTTCACTTACCAGCAAACAAAAGTAGTCCTCTCAGCAAGAAAGCACATGAAAATAAATTAAAATTGCACTGTCTGCTACAAAAACATTTTGAACAAACACTTTTCACTGGGTAAACCAACACCATATCAATAAAAACTTCATTCTTGCATAAATAAATAAATATATATTGAGGTTTCTGGTATAATTTTATATCTCTCTGCCAAAAACACCACTAGAGCCTCTAGTTCTTGTGTCACACTAAATGCCAAATCCTGAGTTTGCATTTTGAGGAATCTCTTGTTGTTAAAATCACTTTAAATTCTATTAACTTACAAAAATGTTAAAAGTCCAGTTTTGCCTCTAGAACAAAGCTGAGGAGCGACTGCTTTCCATTACAGATTTTAAGTACTGTCATTGCTTTAGAACACTTTAACAAGTAGGTTCTTGGTGAACAGCAAAGATGGCTGCGTGCTAAGGTAAATTAATGGTGACAGCAGAGCAACTTGATAAAAAAACAAACCCTAAAAAAAACATTAAAAACAAAACACAACACTAAAAGCAGAAGCAAGCATTTTGTCCTGACAGCCCTCCTTGCTTCAGAAGGAGCCAACTGCTCAAGGCATATTGTCACCTTCCCTTTTCTGGATGTGACACAAGGTATTCGAGCTACTTCTGAGCTACCCACTACCTGCTTATCTGAACTCCCCGGATCCTCCTTCTGTGACTAGAAACACAAAGATGTAGAAACTGCATAAGAACCTGATCCCTGACCAGGCAGTTCCTAACCATCTGTTAGTCCATTAGCTGGACTAAATGAGAGAAGCTATTATATCTGGTCACAGGACATACACATGTAACCATGCTTTTTCCTTATTTCTGTAAACCTGTATTTATAAATTTTGCTGTTGTATTATTCTTATTTGGTTGTTGTAAAAACTCTAGCTTTCAGCTGCAGAAATTAGATGTCTTTCAGCAACCATCCTTAAGTAAAAAAACTCCCTGACAGATAATGTGGAGAGAAGTCCAAAACTAGTATTTTATGCAACTATTTACAGTGGGAACTGTATGTTCTTAGCATAAAGGGGAGCTTAAACTACAGGGGATCCAATAGTGGATCATTCATTTTACTGTGCCATTAATACAAAAAACCAACACCTTGTTACTGAAATAAGTGAAAAAAAAATCAAGAAGTACAAGAAAATCTACACAAAAGTAATTAACAAGAACAGCATTTCAGAAGCATTTACTATTATCCAGATGGTTTAAGTCCTACAAGCAAGTAAAATGTGCCAAGCAGAAGAAGGAGAATGGGAGACCCAGTGTAAGACCTTTATAATCATTATAATGACTGTACTTGGGGCAGTATTACTTCACACATGTCCAGCTCTTTGCATTTATTTTGCATTTTCATATCATTTGCAGAAAGATCCTCACTGCTAATATTCAGCTTCATTTTACAAATCAAAAGAGAAAGGGAATGAGATGACATGAGAAAGAAAAGTAGATTTAATGCTAAAGTGCAACACAGGCACTTGCCAAGTTATCATGTCTTTTACAGTTATCCACCTGCAACACTAAACCATACCTGGATGCAGAAAAGTAACGATGGCCTATCCAGACATTACAATATGATTTTGATGCATGGATATCAAAGATGTCCATGCAGCATTACCTCTGTCTAAGTGAATCACACAAACCAACTACTGTGCCTAAGGTTTTTGAGAAGGTCAGTGCAATGCAATAGAATCCAGATTTTTCAGTTCCCTCTCACTTTTTCTAGTATGTCAGGGGTTTAGAGAATGCTGCAGTCAAAATATCCATTTTAGAGAGCACCAGTAGACCCCATTTCTAAAATTTGTCATTGCAACTGTGTTTCTACAAGATACGAATGATACCAAACAAAACTAGCCTGCCCAGGTCTAGTACTTATGTATTACTCCAAGAAGTACTTTCTGATTAGTAAGATCTAATTTTACCCTTAAATTACTTTCTGAAATGAAGGCTGACTACAGTTTTTATAAAACCAAATTTCAGGATTACCCTAGAACAAACTACTGAACCACAATTACACTCTTTAATACGTCCATACAGAATATACTTCAACCACTCCGTAGTCTTCTGACAAGCTTGTGCTACATCTTTGAGCTTCAAGCAACACGCGCCCTAAGCACAGCTCCTTAAAAGCTCCACACTTTCCTGTACTGTACTGGACAAGTCAGCAAGGCACATCAGAATACCATTAACAAACTAATCTTTCCACAAATGCATTTGAGAAGACTGACAGAAAGTAGACTCAGACTGTACTTGAGCTGCCTCATAGTAAGACTTGTATCAGCAGTCCAGTGAAAATAAAGATATAGGAGAAAAAAATTGAGCAAGCATTTAAAAACTTGTTTTGGTGTCTGATATATTTGGTTTCATATCTTCTGCATTTTGTAAATTCATCATTGTAAAAGTGACAAGGTTACACTGCCTCATAAGACTGGCCCTGGATTTTAGAGGAGGTGTCTTTTTTTCTTTTCCAAATCCCACCATTGTTCTATTCTCAGTTCTCTTGTGTAGCATGAAACCACTCAGCTTTTCTCAGCCTCAGCGAACTGAATCTCTTCTTGTGACAAGTGTCATTAAGCTGCAAGTAGTACAGGTTCAAAAGGGTAAAACAGCAGCACTGCATTTTATTTCGGACATTTATTTGCTTAAAATCTGATATTACTGATAACTCATTCCATGCATTCCCCTCCATCTAGCGTAAAAATGGATGAATGATACAAGATCAATTATCTCAAGCTCTGGGCACTCTTGTTAAATATTTAACAATCCCACCATAAGTTACAGCCCTATCATTTTCACTTGACCTCATCGTCATGCCATCGTATTAAGACAGCAGCTGAGACTTCCACCACGCAGTCGTACGTACAGGTTATTGCTGGCCAGTCCAATTATCCCAATATCCTCCTGACCTTTTTAGTAAGTCCTCTCTCCTGCTTTCCGAAACTGGGCAATGATGAGCTCCAGAGGGCAGCAAGGAGATGGCACAAACTCCTGGATAACAGAGTGGATGCTGAAGCCTCAGAGGCAGGCACACCCAACCCTTGTAAAGGTAGGTGGGGAATATAAATGCACTGCTCACAACAGAAGGAACTAGCAGCTGCTGCTGGGCAAGAAAACTGAGGTTCCCCTTGCCTCATCTCATGTATCAACACTGACAAACCTATATGCTGATGGACTCAACAGAGTAGAGGGATTTTCTTCTCATAGAACAACTGCAGTAAATCAGCCCCAAGCCAGTGATTTGACTCAGCACCTAGAGGAAAGGTTAACACAGAACAAAAGTCAATGCTCCTTGGTAAAGCTACCAACCTCAAACACGAGCTTAAGGGAAGCTGCTGCCCTTCCCAGTAAGCCTGCCCTTTGGTGAGACTGTCACAGCACAGAGCTGCTGCCAAGCAACCTCTCCCACAGTGAGATCCTCTACCCAGATTCATTATCTTTTTATTAGTAAGTGCGTCACCATCCCTGGGGCGTTCAAGGAAAGGTTGGACCTGGTGCTTAGGGACATGGTTTAGTGGGTGACACTGGTTGTAGGCGAATGGTTGGACCAGATGATCTTGGAAGGCTTTTCCAACCCTAATGATTCTGTGATTCTATTTAGGAGCAAGAATGGAAAAGAATGCTGACCAAGCTGCCAATGCCCTGTTCCAAGGAGTCTTGTACACCATACCAGGCTAACACCATCAGACTGAGATAGCACGTGCCAGTATGACAGGAAAGGGCCATAGTGTTAACACTGCAGCCTCTAATGACTTTCTTCTGATCATAAGCCCCAGACAAAGGGCATATGCTGCCTGTCCTGCTCTGTAACCTCACGTGCCAGATGTGACTGGTCTGAGGACCATAGGTGGAGCACATCAGCTGGAAAGCAATGCTGTGCTACAGGCTTATGAGACACAGGACTCAACGAGGATGAGTCTAACTTACAAACTTATTACAGCTCTCACCCCAGTACTTTACGGGTATTGTATTTTACTCTAGATGGGCACACCACTATGGCTAAAATGCGTAACTACTGGCAACGGATGTGCCAGGAACAGCTGTAAGAAGAATTCCTAGGACAGGGAGATGCCCTGTCAAGCATAGGCAAATACTTTTCAGTGGTGGGAAAGAGCACATATATGGTAGAATAAATTGCAAGTTAAGAGAAAACTGAAAAGGAACTTTAGCTGCAGTTTTCTAATGTCTTTCACTGGAGCTAGTACCTGTCTTCCTTGTTGCAAGTTCCCAGCATGTCATGTACTTCAAACTAGATTTTATCATTTGACCAGGTTTTGCCAGAGATGTAACAGCAACAGCTGCAAAGATGTTGAGTAGGTAGAAGGGTAAAGAGCAGAAAGATGCACCTCAGAGCTTCATCAGAGTTTGAGTCAAGAGAGGACACAAGAGGGGTATGACAGGAGGTAAGACTATAGCTGGATACAAGAAAAAAAAGGAGAAGCATTGCAAAAGGAGAGAAAAGTATTAAGAGCAAAGCTCCAGCATTGAGTAACATGGAATCCTCTGATAAAGGACAGACGAAAACATCCATGGTATTATCATAATTAGAGGACATTTACAATTTTAAACTAGAAAGCAGGACTACACAGGACAGTGAGTTAATCTAGACCTGAAGCAGAACAAGTATCAAGAGACACAAATACACAGTTCTGATCTTCCTCTCTCTCAGACAGGAGCACTGCTCTTCTGACTTCCAAAGTTTTCTCTTTAAAAATGCCTGATAGCCAGAAGAAAAACAAATAAATTGTTACTGAATTTTTAGCACATACCTATGTATAGCTGACGTTCCCAGGATCACCTAGCTCCAAGGACCGTTCAGAGGAAAAAGTGATGTAAGACAAGCAGCCAGAGGCTTAAAGGTACAACTTACGTAAAGTACAATTTATGATGTTTATTATGTGTGAATTTATTTACATGGAAGGTATGGTTATTTCTTTAGAAAATAATTTTAATGTCAATTACTAATATTCTCCACCTGGTAGTCTGTCTTATCTAGTTGGCATCAAATGCTGCAAGACATATTTAGTACACTTAAGTATAACAGTAATTCCGTTTCAGTCCATGAAACCTTGCTATTGCTTTTGGCTAAATATCAGAGCATTTAACTTTCACAATCTTTGGACCATAGGCAAACGTGCTGTGCCTTGCACCACACAACCTCCTGATACTTGCTGTGACCTCTATGCAGTACCTTGACTCAGTTACATGGAATAATACTTTCTTTCCCGCACAGCTGGAGTAAGATTTATAAGGCTGATTCATGCCAGTATGTAAAAATTCTGACAAAACATATTTTCCTGTTATGAAGAAATCCACGTTTTATATTTCTTGAACATGAAGTTGATCTACCCAGGCATGGCCTCCCTTCAGAAGGATATAAAATGGCACAAACAGATTTATTTAGAAAAGTCCTTTTGAAGAAAGTCTTCAAAATGCTAAATAGGAGCAATTCAGCAGTGCTTTCAAATGTATAGATTTTACTTTGTCTTTTCAATTGCAATGCAATCCCCCAGCAGAGCGCACTGGAACAAACTATTCAGGATTCATTTCTCTGTGGGTATTTGAAGGTTCTTTAGAAGTAATTCATAAAGTCATTAAAATGTATAAATATTTCTCCAGCTGCTTAAGCAGCTACTTGAATTCAGTAGTTTTGTTTGTTTGTTGGTTGGTTTTTGCTTTTTTTTCCAAAGCAAATTGCTACTGTTTTGCTAGTAACCTCCCATAATTGTGCTCTGAAAAAGGTATAGTGGAATTCAAAAATTCAGATTTTTGCACGGTGCTTAGATGTACTTCATTGAATTCAACCGTATTAGAGACATATATATTAAACTCTTTTTGCCAAAAGGCTCCGTAACTGCAGTAGCATGCACTGAATTAAGTCTACAAGGAAAAAAGGACATTTTGGAACAGAAACTTGCTGACTTGCAAATACTTACCACAAAACTCTTAGCTTGTGCTGCTAGTGTATCAAAGATTATTTTTTTTTTAAAAGTAATGGAAGACTGTTCTGACAAACTGCAGGAATAAAACGAACAGTTGAAAAATAGAAGAAAAAAGTGACTTAAGAACTGAGAAGAACTGACTGTATAGCCTCGAAGAGGCCTGTATTCATCTTTCTGTCAACTAAAATTAAGTTTAAGATTACCAAACAAACAAACAAACAAACAACAACAACAAAAACACTGCACTGGTAGTTAAGAATCCCTAATTAGATAAACCAAGCAATACAAAATGCTTTTATATTCCCCCAGTATCTAACAGATTCTCATTCATATGAAGTTATTAAAGAAAGAGACCTTCCTGTGGCAGTAACAGAGCTACTGACCACAACATAGATTAGGAAGACACATTTTATTGGCTTGAATTTTTAACACATACTAAGAACATTAAGAATACTAACACAATTAAGAACATTTCAGGTTGGAAATGAGGAGACATTTCTTCTCAGAAAGATCAGTCGGACATTGGAATGGGTTTCCCAGGAAGGTGGTCCCTGGGGGTGTTTAAGGAAAGGTTGGATGTGGTGCTTAGGGACATGGTTTAGTGGGTGACATTGGTGGTAGGGGGTTGCTTGGACCAGATGATCTTGCAGGTCTTTTCCAACCTTAATCATAGAATGGCTTGGGTTGGAAAGGACCTCCAAGATCATCTAGTTCCAACCCCCCTGATTCTATGATTCTAACATATTTACTTACATGCTTATTAGTCAGGGAAAGGCAATTCAAATGAATATATACCACTATCTGGCTAATTGGAATCAGATATAATCTTCCACCAACTCTGCAAACCAAGAAACGATCAGAACTTTTGCCACACCAAGCTCCTGCTCAAAGAACAGGATCTCCCGCTGTTGTGTCTGTACAGATGTGTTTGGTTTAGATAACAGCCTTTCGCTATAATGTTTATGCTGACTTCTAAAACCACCAGAAACTGAGCAACACGTCTATTTATTTTGCCAATGTAGCCACAAAGAGACACAATTTTGCATGTAGCCACGGCACACACAGCATGGTTTAGCCAGAAAGCCCTTCTCCTTCCCAAGCACCAGGAACCGCACCTTCCCGATATAAAACCTTTACGCACAACAGCACTTGCAGTACCCATTTGCCTCCTTTATTTTTGTTTAATGCAATTTTTTTTACCTATCCTGGAAGAATGTTTTGACACTTAATTTCAAAAGGGAAATGTCTCCCCCCTTCCTTCTTCCCCCTACTTATTTGACAGATGAGATAACACAGTTTCTAAGCATTCTGTTTTTAAGGAAATATTTGTTCTACCGCCTGCTTAGTGCTGTGGGCTTGTGGACACGCGTGATGAAGCCAAAAGGCTTTTCAGAAAACACATGCAAGACCTTGAGAGGAACGAGATCTGTGCAGGCTGCACACCTCCGTCCGACCCACACCTCACCCAAACCTCGCACGAAAACTTTCTCCTCTGATCAATTTCACCCAGAAAGGGACGAGCGGTTGCCCTGACCCCAGGAGCCTCAGTACCCAAAGGAGATGCTCGCTGCCAAGTGGCGAGAGCCGCCCCGGCTGCTGCCTGCCTGCCTTCCCCCGGGGGGACCGCGGCTCCGGGCTGAGCTCCCCCTCCACCAGGTCCAGCCTCCCCCCGCCCGCTGTCCCCGCTGTCCCGTCGCCGGCCGGACTCACCCCGTGCCTGCGGCTCCATGGCCCCGCACGGCCCCACCGGAGCCGCCGTCGCCCCGCGCCGAGCAGCGGCTCTCTGACGGCGCCGGGCCGCCGCTCCCCGCCCCCGCGCCGCGGAGCCGGGCGGCGACACCTGCCGGCACCGCACGGCACGGCACGGCACGGCCTGACACGGCCTGACACGGCACGGCTTGTGAGGGCACGGTCCAGGCGCCTCCTGGGACCCCGCCGGCACCCCGAGGCCGGGGGCAAGGCTCCAAGGCCTCCGTGTCATAGAATCATTCAGGTTGCAAAAGCCCTCCAAGATCACCTGGTCCAACCATCCCCCTACCACCGATGTCATCCACTAAACCATGTCCCCAAGCACCACGTCCAACCTTTCCTTGAACACCCCCAGGGACGGTGACTCCACCACCTCCCTGGGCAACCCGTTGTGTATCTGATACTAACAGATGCCTTCCAGGACACACCGAGCACACTTAGCTTCTTGACACCTTTAATATCAAAAGTGACCAAGGAAGAGAGTAAAGACACCTAGGAAGCATTCAGCATTTCTCTGTGAATTTATTCTAACAGGTAACATTTTAGATGAAGAGAAGCAAATCCAAAAGAAAATGATTATGCAGTGAGGTTAAAGAGGTAGAAAATAAGCTCTTTGCCTTAAAACATTGTAGAACATTGCATAGTGTCAACTTTACTTATTTCTCAACTTTGTTTTTCTAACAATTTACAAAATTAAGGCCAAGGCAGCCTTGATTTCTATATATATTTAATAATGTTTTGTTTTAATATGCATGTGCTGGTGGTTTTGAATTTGAATTATTGTAAAATATGAATTATTTTCTCTAGGCAAGCCTCTCTTCATTGTGATTTGACATCTCCTTAGGCTGGAATTTAGCACTTACAAAAGCATATCAGAGGTTGTCAGAAGAATGAATTCCTGTACTCGTATCATTTCAAATAACGAGACATCCTACCGTGACAAGAGTTGAGCTCGGAAATGCCATCAGCTTCTGCATTGAAAAACTCAAACCCAAGTCCAGCAATAAATGTATGAAACAGCTTGAGAAGTTTCTCTCAACAGGTGAAACAATTGGTATAATTACAACATATACTTGCCTGTAAAGTACACTTCTGTGAAGTGTGATGGAAATTGAGCAGCTGATTTACTGACAGGGCTATAACAATAACAATATTAATTGGTAAGTGATCTCCCTGTCTTTACCGTGACCACAAGTTTTTGTTGTTGTTGTTGTTGTTGTTGTTGTTGTTTGTTTGTTTGTTGTCATTATTGTTTTGTTTTGTTTTCCCATCTTATTTCTCTCCCCTGCCCTGTTGATGAGGGGGAGTGAGAAAGCAGCTGGGTGGGTGCCTGGCACCCAGATGAGGTGAGCCCACTGCAGTAACCAAATACTAATCCCTTCCTCAGGGATGCAGGAAAGACAGGGCAGGGGCCAAAGGCACAATAGAAACAAGAAGCATCACATTAATTTTCTCACATTGCTATGTCTGCCCTGGGACAATGTCGTCTTTTACATGACTACTGATTCATAAGAAGTTGTTAAGAAGCTGCAATTCTGCAGCATGGTTTTTCTTATCTGTCTACCAGACTTTCCTAAAGTTTCTTCCAGGCTGCACAGGAAGTGCTAGGGACATGTAAAATCATACAGAATGCATTCAAAGTATGTATTTATTTTACCTTCATGTGAATCCTGTAGTACCTGGAATTGGATGTCAACAATTCTAACCAATAAAAATGCCTGAAAAAGTTGCTCTTTAGCGATTTAATCTGTCTTTGAAATCTTACATTCTTACACTTTTATCAGCAGAATTTCACGACTGTTCTAATAGTTATGAAACTACTTTCAAAATTAGCTTAATGGTCTGGTGACAAAGTATTCAAGTAGTTTATTTTTTTCTTCCTATGAAATGTATTTTCTCCAGCTGCTACTAGCAGAATGTAAGATGAAGATACAAACCTTCTGTTGTTTTGAAGTTGTTCCAGTGTTTAGCATTGTATGAAGCATGATCTGTGGTGGAACCGTGTGCAGAAAATTATTTTCTTCTTATTAGTAAGAATTAAAAATGCCTGATTCTTCTATAGATCAATTTTCTCTTGAACATCCTGACTTTCTCGTAACAGGGATCTGTGGAACTGAACTTCGTATTGGCTATTTGGCATTGATCACTATACTGCTATCAGGAGAAAATCAGCAGCTGCTTCCAACTACAAATGCTGCATAAAGAACCTGGATCAAGATCTTTATCTGATGTCAACTGACATCTCTATTATAAACAATAATATTCTGATTAGCCATTGAGGTAGTCTTTGATAAACGGCTAGTATGACAGTCAATAACACAGTATTATGGCAACTAGTAGAGATCAAATCAAAGATTATTTAGAAGCAAAACAAATACTTTTTTCCACCACTCAACGTATTTCTGACTGTCCTGTCAATGGAAAGTGTCTCTTCCCCACCTTCTCAATTTTTTCCCAGTTTGTCTTAGATAAAATGTAAGGTGAACGATGGATGTTGAGCAAGTAGCTAAGCACACCAGAAAGCTCACCAGAATCCAATAAAATAGAGAGATAGAATGTGAAGATTGTATCAGACTAGAATTTTTGGACAAACTGATCATATAGAATTGAATTCTAATTTACATTTGTAATTTTGAGGAAGTGGGATTTTAACCATAATTTATTGCTGAAATACTAAAAACTTGGAGACTTTTGGAAAGAAAAGCTATGAATGCTGAAAGGTGATAATTTTTCCAGAAGGTACCATTGTGCCTACAATGCATTAGAATATAGAAGCTCAGAAATCTTGGGCTGTTGAAAATTGTATTACAAATGTTTTTATATGGATGGAGAGCAAATGTGAATGCATAAGAGCAAAATACCATCAGGAGAAGGGCTATTAAAATGGCATGTGTGGCTGACACCTATGGGTGTCAGATCTGAAATAGAAACAATGACTAAATCCCGGTGACTCACACAGGTTGGACAAGATAGAGAGATTAATCACAGTCATTCCTGAAGGGTGTGATAAGACATCCAAAATCAGCACACACCTAAGAAGAACCCACAAAATGTGGGGAGGAGCTTCAGAACTGATGCCTGAGATGCCTACACAGAGCTGCCATGTGATCTATGGGAGATCTGTGAAGTGTCATCTTGGGACAGGCAGGATACCCTAAGATATCTGAAATACCACTAGACGTCCAACTTTAGGCACTGGAGTTATTCCATACAGAGAGAATTCAGTTACCTACAGATAAATGTCCAGTGTCATTTGGCAGTCCCTGGGGGATTTAAGACACCTTCACACAGCAGAAAGATGCTTTAACTGTTTAAAGGTTGTTTCAGAAATTATTTTCCCTGTTTAGTCTGCAATTTGAGGCATGTGTCCCCTGCTACAGATTGTTTTAAAACCCTGATTGTATTGAACCTGGTTTTCCTTTTAGATCAGTGGTCCAGGGACACTTGGAAAATATGTCTAGCACTGTCAAGATGTATTTAACGCCATGCTTTGTTTGGAAAACTTACATATTACCTAGTCTGCCAGTCATTGTGCATCCACCTCTGCTACAGTCACCTTGTTTCTTTTCAGAAGTATTCTGGCCACCTCGTGTAAAACGTAGGTGCCATGGTTTGCCACTCAGGTTGTCACTGGGCTTCTGGTCAGACCAGCAATTGACCCCCGAGTCTCCCCAAGGCTCCCCACCTCCTCAAGAGCACAGTAAATGTCTTTTAACAGAAGTGGTGGCATAGATGTGTCTACTGACACACCGCTACTACGTACATCAGAAATGAAACGCCAATTGATTTAACTCAGGCAGACAAAACCTTTGTATATACTGACCTAAGGATAAAGAAGCACACCTAGCCCCAGCTTGCACCCTGTAGTAGTCTCACAGGTAGCTGTACATTCCCCCACAGCTGGGGACAGATGAAGGTCCCCCTACCAACCACCCTTTGTGAAACCTGAAGCGTAACTTCTGATTCATGGCCCTAATGGCTGGATCTCCTGGTTCATGTCATCTTTTTCTTGGATTCCCTGTTGAGCTTCCCTGCACTGTCCCCATGCACATGTTCTTCACTGACAGCTTGGCTGTGTTTTGCAGATAGGGTTGGCCGTGTCCCGCAGCACCATACAAAGCCTGGAGACTGCCCAGTGACACTGCAAGTATCAGGTATTAATACCCAGAGATAAGATCCTTCCTGAGCCTCCAGGCCAAACAGTCCTGGTGCTCTGGGCCTTTCCTCAAATAACAATTCCTGTCATCTTCCTGACCCTTTGCTGGACTCGCTCCACTGTGGCGATGTCTGCCTGGCACTGGGTGCAGCACTCCAGGGGCAGCACTCTGAGTTTGGCATTGACGGTGCTAATTAGAGGGGAAGGATCCCCTGCCTCGACCTGCCGGCACCACACTGGCTCAGGCAGCCCAGGACACCGCCGTTGTCCTGTGGTGTCCCTGTGCTTCGTGCTGCTGATCACACTGCTTCAAGGCCAGCAGCTCAAGACAGTTTTCAGTCCACTTCTGAGTCCATTTACCTAGCAATGTGTCACTTTTGCTATACAATAAACTCTCTGTTTGAAAAAATACTGCACAATGGTGAATCTATATTAGAATTAAAATTTTAATGGGTCAAAACTAATCTCTGACAGAGAGATCCAATGAAATTGAATTTTAATTCAGCATAACTCATATTTGCATCTTTGTTAATATCCAAAAGATAAGCTATCCTAAAAGCAAGGGCACAATTTATTTTACATATGTAGCTAAGAAGTGGGATGTGTGACTGGGACTGTTTAGATTCTTTATGGGATTAGAAAACATTCATCTGTATGTATGCACTGGGAAGCTGGTACACAAGATACGTTTGGGAAGCATTTAATTCAGCCTCTTAAAGGAGTTCTCTCTTTGAAGCACTCTTGATACTGATGGAATGCCTAACACATTTAATTATTGCTGTATTGATGGATTTAATGCACATTTCTGGGGTTTAAATCCTACATCTCCTGACTGAAGTGGAAATGCATCCTGCCACATGATGAGGAACGACTGAACCAACTGGAAAACATTCCTGCCTATTATCTGGATCACTAAAACCAAAATATAATACAATTACATCACAGATTACATCTTTATTTTTGAGATGTCTGTGTACTTTTGTGTTTTTCTTAGTGGAAGCAGGGTCCTCTGGTTAATCCATGTTTTTATCCATGCAATAAATGTGACACCCCTGCATGCTCCGTGGTGTTGTGAATTCTGCATGCAGGGAGAGTCAAGATGATGTGAGGATCAAATTGGAGGATGTGTGATCTATAAAGCACTCTCCTCTCAAAGGCCTGAAATGAAGCACTCAAATTCTCAGAGTATTCCTGCAAAAGCTTTCCAAGGCAGACAAGAAAAGCTGACTTGCCTAGCTTTCAAAGAGTTTATAAAGGCTGTGCATGCTCTCTACTTCCCATTACCAGAATCCTAGGCTTAGTTAAGAATAAGAAGTAGAGAACTAACTTTTCACCTGTTAATAAGATATTGTGCTTATGTGACTAAAGAGTAGATTCACAGAAAGGAATTTAAACTGTAACAAAAATCATTTTATTTCCTTTTGTATCCACAGCAAAATGTTGAAATGTTCCCTGCATCAGATATTTCTCCTCAGATAAACATGAGGAGTCAAGCCAATTAAATGCCTTGAGTTACTCAGTGATGTCAGGAAAACTATCTTTGATGTAACATAAGGATTTTCTGTTCACTGTTATTCAGGTTGGTTTGCCACAATTTTAATCCCCGCCTGGCACAAATTATCTCCATCTCCTTGTCAGAGACCTGCCTGTCTGTCTCTTCTTTGTCTTTAGTTGTGTGATCTCATCCCCTAAGGTCTGTTTCTCATTAAAATGAATTTTTCAGAAATGAAAAATGTGAATTTAATGGGAGTAAAGTTTTTTTTTTTTTTTTTAGCACAAAAAAAGGTCTTTTTCATTCTTATTTGATAAGCACACACTGACAAAATTACAAACATTTATGAAACAATCAACCAGGATAATTATAGATCATTTTACCCCACAGGTAGGTCAATTATTTCTTTAATCAAGTTATGCATATATTAAGTGTTACCTGTATCCAGGCTGGTGCTAATTGAAATGATGCATGATTACTGCATAATTTAAAATCTCATCAGATTGCAGAATTGGGTTTGGCCTAGCAAAGGACTTTGTTGTTGTTATTCATCTACAGACAAATTAACTGTGCTGATTCAAATTCTATATTTCATTTCTACTCCTTTTGTCTGTCTACAGTTGTTGCTTTTGAAGACAGATGTCCTTTACCAGTAGCCGCCTGCATTCAAGCACATTCAATGGCCAGTGGGGAAAAATTAAGCAAGACTAATGACAATGCAGGTTACTAGTTCTGTTCCCATTTTATAGAACTTCATTTTTAAGGCATCACAAAGAGCAGAATACGTGAGGAATCAATACCAGCTTTTACCTTAAAACAAACATTATTTCCATGTTGATCACCTGTAAATAAACTCAGCGTCAGTACTTTAGGCTGAAAAACACCAATATTGAATACTATAATACATTCAAGCAGAAACAATGATTGATCCAAGTTAGACTGGCTGGAAGCACAAGTACTTAAATCAGGAACTTTTTCTGAGAAAAGCTCAGGAACTTCTTCATATAACCTCAGTAAACTGTATTCAAAGATTCTTTAGGCATATTTGTAATATTCAACTATATGGTTGTCTGCTTTTTTAATTATCTAGACTGTTATGAATAAGCAGTACACCGTTTTACCACTTGATGGTGCTAAATGTTTTACACTCTTAACCAATGCTATAAACACACATTAAAAATGGAGTCACCTTTTGAAATACAGTTTAAGTTGAAGCTTAAATCGTATTTCATTTTTGTAGGAAACATACACTTATCATTTGATATCATGGATATTTAAAGATTAAGCATTACAGTTCACCTGTTGTAACTTTAGCACTGAAAGCTGTTTTAAATGGGTATGTGTGCCAGTGATTCATCTGGCCTCCCCCTCTCAATTCCCCACCGACTGGGTATTTACATCCAGTAGGTAATGACAGCCAGGCACGTACAGCTCTCTAATGTGCTCCTTTTGCACATATGCATCCCTGCCAGCACGTCTACCCCATAGTTATCATCTCATTTCCAAGATCAGCATCATGTCCTCACCATTTGCAAGGCTCTTATTTATATTTAAGTCTGGGACAAAATGAACATACCTGAGCAGCTTGACTCACCCGTGGAAGATGGCTGACTCAGTCCTTGGCTTAGCAATTAGCTTGAGCAGAGTTGGAAGAGAACAGAGCAAGATTTTAAGGGGGGTTTTAGTCTTGGTTAGCAAAATCAGTTGGGTAGATTTGATACGGGACAGTGAGCGGTACTAGAGTTTAGGGGCAATTAAGCATTAGAAGAGGAACCGTTGTGGTAATTAGAAAGGGTATGGGTGGGGATCCATGCTTGCCTTGTAGGACTTGGGTGTGGTAAAAGACAGCAAGGATGGAAGCAAGAGAAGGATCTTGTATGTACTCATGTTAGGGAGGACGGAGGCAGGATTTACGGACAAACTGACATTTTGTTGTAGGGTGGTTGCTCTTTGGAGATGTTACTGGAAAGAGACTGCCCAGATGCTGCTACTCGTAGCCTTTTTATATTAGATCTCAGAGAAAAGGTGTCCATAGGCTTGCTCTGCTTCAGTAGAACATGAACAACATGTTCACGATATTCGTAAAGGGAAACTGTGAAAGCTATGTGAGTGCAGAAGAAGGAAAACAAGGAAATGTAATGCAGGAAGGTGCAGAAGGCTACTGTCTTGAGGACGCCTTGAAGATGTTAGGATGTTGTCTAGCTGAAAAAGAGTTACACTCAGGTGCAGGCCTAAATGTGTGTGCACCATTCTATGCACAAGGTGAAATTGTCTATCAGACCTATGAAAGATGCCTTTTGACTTACTGCAATTTGGGAAAAGGATGCATGACTGCACTTTCTGACCTCTCCACTAAGGTAGAGGTGTCTCAGCCATGTGTCTGCAATCATCTTTACTCCAATTTACTTCTGATTCTGATTCTGATTTTGGTATCAGCAACCATATTCAGAAATGACAATAACTTGTACAACTTTTGGAGTATCTGCAAAACACACGTTAGCACAATATTCTCACTACCATTATGCACACTGTATCTGTCTGCTACTTTTGTATGACTAAGCTGCGTCACGGAAGTCTAATCAAATCATATTAGAATGTGTCTGTTCTCAAGCACTGCCCCAACCCAAGAGCTTGAAGACACAAGCCTGCCAGAGCGCAATTAGAATCAAATTGCAAAATCACACTACTGCCTCCCAAACCCTGACATGCACACAAAGCACTGTTCAAGGCAGGTTTTCCTGGAAAACAGTTCTTGTTTCCAGCTTCTAACTGTTCAGTTAGGTCCGCTTCTTAATCTGCTGCACTGAAAACAGCGTGTAGTAATGACAAGCTCAGTCTCTGAGGCATTACTTCTCTACATTTTATTAAAAGAACACTTCTGTCTGTTCAGTGGAAGACCTCCACCGTCACTACTTTCCTACCCAATTCTGCCTTTTAGCATCCACCCTGCTTAGCTCAGATGGGATCCTCAGTTCAGGCTAGCACTTCCAATAGGCACTGACATGAAAAGCTTCTGTTCTCAATTAATAAATAGAGCTGGCCTAACCTTAGGTCATCTGCGGTGGGGAGGATCGGTTAGCATAAATGTTTCAGCGTAATTGCATGTACAGTTCGATGCAGCCTTGTTGCCAGTGCTGCTGCTTAAACATGAGTGAGAACAAACATAACCCCATACAAATGTAGTGCAGTCAGATAGATAGGACTAAAAAAAAAAGAGTTCAATAATTAACAGGATTCAAATTATATACATACACATATAATAGTTATGTAGTAACATTTTAATATTTTAATGAATTCTAAAACATGTAATAAGAATATAGATATAACCTATAGGGGAAAATAATCTGCACATAAGAAATATATTATTTCATTATTTTACTAATTTGCATAACCTTCAAAGCAAAACAAATTGCTCAGTCTGAGTTTTACTGTACATATATGTCCACAATGTCAATAAGCAGGCTGGAAGTTTTTCCGATGAGTTAACTTCCTAATGTGGGTGGAGAAAAAGACAAGCAGGGAATTTTCCTTTTGGAAAAAAAAAATCTGTAAGGCTGTATAAAAAGTCTATGGATAGGTAAAAAGAGAACTTTTTGAATCGTTTATTTAAACAATCTTTATCCCTATAGGTGAGAGATAAGTGGGGTTTGAAAACTGTTTGAATAAACAAGAATATCAGAACTCTGAAAAAGAATTGGGAAGGACCCAAGCTCTCTTCCACCTGAGCACATTCTGGTCTTTTAGTTACTGCTGTTTGGAAGGAGGATTTTTCCTTTTATCAGGTGATGTATCAGCTGCCCACTGCAGAGTTTCTTCTTGCTAATCTGGAAGTAATAATCAAGAGGGTTTATCTCTGCTGGAGAAGGAATAGTAAAACAGAAGGAATAATTGCTTTACTCTATTAGAGCTATTCCTTAGATCATAATACTGCGAAGACAGGATATATATATATGCATATATAGTGAAAAAATCTACATGTGAGAAAATGTAGTAACAAATAACTTCATTAAATAAATGGTCAAAACTAATTTTCTTCTTTTTGCATGGGGGAAATAAAAGATTCAATGAAGGAAATTGAAACAACCTCCTTCCTCTATTGTCTCTTCACTGTGTTAAGGATCCTGTCCAGTTCTCAGTCTAGTAAAGACTAAGTAGGATTCAGAAATGAGATCTTGGTGTTACAGCAGATGTTTTAAAACTTTTACTTCCTTGCTCATTAGCAGTCAAAAAAGCATCACACATAAAGAATGATTAAGCCATTATAAAATTCCAGTTTCCCAGAACTTCAGTACTATGTGTACCTCTCATCAACCTTCTGTACTACACTGTCTATCTCAAGAACAATCTGATGGAATCAGAAAAGTTATGGAGAAGAGCAATAAGGACAATAAGAGCATTGTAAGACCATCTGTTCTGTGAGCATCTCACAGGCTGGGGTTCTTCAGCTTGGAAAAGCCATATTGGGTGAGGGAGAACAGGGAGAATGATAAAAAATGATATATACAGCAGGGAAGTCTCACGAGTGACATGGGGCTGATAGTTCACTGTCCATTCCCATATAACGAGTATTGGCAACTAAGCTTGGTATAAGGTCACAAATTCCAAATAAACGTGAGTAAATACTGATTCAAGTAACATGTACCGAGCTGTGCAACTCTTTGCCACAGGATATTTTTATTAATGAAAATTTGCATTTGTTCAAAAATGATTGGGAAACTTCACTTAAGAAATACCTTTATTTATACGTTTAATATACCTTATCCAAAGGAAAAGCAGGAAAAAATTATTCTTGTGATGGACTAGGTCAAATCTGCAGAAAGCCAGAGCTCTGTGCTGAGGCAGCAACATACCAAGGACAGGGGTACATTGCCCCCAGTGAAACTCAACAGAAATATGTAGTAGGTGAAAATATCTTTCTTCAGTTATGCATAAAAAAGGGAGGTAATTCTAACATCAACTACCTTTGAACTTGCACAACAAAATGCAGAGTATGCATCTGGCTAAAATCTATTTTGAAAACATAATTATAGTCTCTATGTAAAATCTTTCGAAGATGTATGCTTTTACCCAACATTTTTCAAACAGCTCCTTCTCCTTTAAATTGCGAGTCTGGGCAGCATTCCTGAAAAAGATAAGCTGATGCTAGGCTCCCAAGTACGTGGCATCTTTTCAAAGATACCTCACATCCATCAGACCCACTGAGGTTGCACGGAGACACTATCCCATTTCAATGCATTTCTGAACAGTACTCCAGTGATTATGTCTACTCCAATTTAGTTTTCTGTTCTTGGGCAAAGAGCACAATATCCTTATTCAGTGCAATGGCTGCATTTTTTCCTTTTCATTACATGCAAAATGTCTCATAAAAATTCCTTAATTTGATTTATAATAACAAATACGCTTGATGTGCTGTTCTTCTACTAGTTCATTTTTAACTTTCGTTAACTCCTGCACAAATTCATTAAGTGCCTGGTAACAGAAGACCGTGTCATACAATATCACTTAAACATGATGTAAACCACTAACACACAATAAATCTCATGTCACGTCTCTTAACCCACTTGATCATTTCCTTTTTCTGGCATGGTGGGCTGTCAATAAAATAAGCAGGCACGAACATGACAGATTTAGCAAAATGAAGTGCTTTGTCTCTTAAGGCGTCATGTCTTTGCCAACATAACCAGGCTGAATCAGAAAGCTTTTTCCATATATAGTTATATTTAACTATACTGGGGCTTTTGAAAGTGATCTGCTTTCCTTACTGAAGTTAAGCCCCTTCTAGGTAAGGGGACAGACTTAGGTGGACCGCATGGCTCACGGGTGGATACTTGGATATTTTGTGGATACTCAACTGCTAGGTGAAAATGAAGGGTGAGGCTACCATCACCTAATAATTCCACTGTCACCAGGCTGGAATAGAACATGTAAGTGAGCACTTGCTTCAGGATCAACATTACAAGAAACCACATCTTTTTTTTTCCAAAATAAAGATTTTTCCAAGATAAAGTAACGTTACTCCACAACAGAATGCCCACAAGGAGCACTTACACTGGCATAGCTACAGAAAATAACTGTTCATTTTTAGCTATGCTGGTCTATTGCTTTTCCCTTAGTGTCTTTAAGTCCCTAGTAATTAACTGTGGCTTTTTCTTTTAATAAGAGAAATGCCTTAAGAGAACATCAGGGGAGATAGCTGAAATCTGTCTTTTTCTCCAACATCAGAAAATTTCAGAGGAAACTGTTACGATGACAGAAAAAAATAATTTGAAGAAAGCTGAAAAACACATATTGGCAATAGTGTTTGTAGCATTTAAGCTTATGACAACAGATATACTTCAGGGGAAGACTGGAGTCTTCAGTCTTCTTATCATTTGTTCAGTTTCAGAAACAATCCATGGCTGAAAATATGTGGGTCTTTTAGTCTGTGCAGTGATGCATAAAAGTGAAGTTTGTTAAGCAACTTCTAATTTGTTACCTAGATTTCACTTCTTTTGTTGTTGTTGTTTAAATCTAAAGAAAAATATTAATAACAAATTAAATATAATATATATTTTATCACCAGCTTTTCTTTGATAACTTTCTCTAGCAACTTTTTGGCTGGTGACATACAAAGCACCACAAAGGAATTAGAAAATTCTAGTTCCAGAAATTGTTACTGGAGATTCTTGATATATTCAGACCCTATGCTTGAAGAAATAGTCTCCATAGCTGTGAAAGATCAGATCAAAATTATCTGTACTTTTCAGTTCCCAGATCAAGGATTTATTCTTATTGTGTTTTTCTGTTTACCTCTTCTCCTCATCTTTATACATGTTCATACCCACCAGTCATAGTAATATCCAGCATACGGTTGGCCCACTTTCAATGATCTAATTACCATTGCTGTGCTTTAATACTAATATTCAAAAAAATGAAATTTCACACTGAAGTTAAAGGGAACGCTTATACATGCAGAAGGCCATGCATGGAAATCTGCATATTTTCTTGGGATTCTAAAGAAATGGGGCTTTTAACACCACATTGCACAGTGGTATAGAATAATGAACCTTAAAGGTATCAAGTTTCTACATGGGTTGTGAAAAATCAGTACCTGGGCAAGAGAGACTACAGTAGGAGTGCTTTCAATAGAAAGAAAGACTGCAGCACTAGGTCACCATTACCTGGCCAGCCAGCCTGCCCACTCCTGAAAACTGATCTGGCAATCAGCACAGCTGTACTAGATGATCAGCTGGCACATATATACTTCTGAAAAAGGTAGAGCACTTGCTACTTCTTGCTCAGCTGGAGATGGTGTCAGGTGAGAACTGTCAGGTTCTAGAGATTTAATGAGGAGGAATAAGGTCATATAGGATGTATTAGGTGAAGGATGTATTATAGGATGTACATATAGAATGTATTATTGTGGAGAGACAGCAAAAATAAATACACAAGAAACCAGATTGTATTAATCTTTCTGTTCATGGAACAGCTCATTTTAAATATTGTATGCCCAATATGCACAGTAACCAGCAGAAAAAATGGCTGGTCTCTGTTTTTCATCAGTGAGTTGTGTTAAGTTTTTCACTTCTTATACGTCTAATATGCTTTGTCTCTAACCTAAACAACAATGTACAATTATCATGAGATATGTCTTCACAACAGTCATTTTCCTTTCTTGGAAATCATCCGTTGGCACCAACTTCATAACTTCGAATCCTTTTTGTAGTTCTTGTTTCACTTTAAAATATCTATATGTTCACATCCACAACAATCTTCCAGTTCTTCCTGTTATTTTAAAGGTAGTGGATAATAATTATATAAAAAGGCAACTGCTTAAGCAAAGAAATACATTTCCACACCAGAATGTGGGTAATTCAGTGCCAAACACTGCTGTTGAAATGAGCTAACTAGCAAAATAATAATGACTTTAAACAGCTAGAAAAGTATACGGGTAAGAAAACAGGCAATGGTGAAATTATTTCATAACAATTCTTTTGTTATGTAGCATGACAAACCTTCAAGGAATGAAAAATGATACCGGTTTGCAGTTTTTACCTATATATGAAAATATAATGTAATATAGAAATTATTACAATACATAATTATCATATTTTGCATATGTATGTATAAAAACAGGCTGTAAGAGAGCAAAAGCTTTCACACCACACTTGTGATGCTGTGTGTGACTTGATTGCACATACAGGCCACAAACTGCATAATGTGTGTTCTTATAAAACGCTAAAGCATTTAATAATTTAACTTATATTCCCTAAAATCAGGGAATATTAATCAGCTAACTTCATAGTAGACATACAACCTCTATTCTGATGGTTCTGAAGGATGCACCCATTTACTTATCTACATAGTGGTCTGAAAAACCTGACATCCTAAAATGATACCCATCAAGTGACGCACATTTACAGGAGCGGGTCCCACACCTGCTTCAGGAGGTGCAGAGTTCTCAGTTGCCTGGCCAGACCTGTGGTGCAAGCAGCAGCCAGCCCATGGAGGCACTCTGAGCCCAGTGCTCTGCGCCCATGCTGACCTCTCAGGTAATGAGGGAAAATGGAAGCTAAGGATAGGCAGCCACCACCAAAGCAGTTACTGCAGCTCACATTTAAGCTGCCTTTTTTGGGGCACTCCGCATCTGTCAGGCTATCAGCTGAATTAATAGCTTTGGTAGAGGCAGCTGGTCCTCGCCTATCCCCTGCTCAGGCAGAGGCCTGCCACAGGCTCACAAGGGGACCCTGTGGAAGACCAGTGTTTATGAATTACAGTTCTGACAATCACATCTAGTCCTCGAATGCTCATTGTTGGTGAAGAAAAGTCAGTTTTTCTCTGTCTGGTGTCCTTTTACTGCTATAAGAAAGATAACAGATAAACATGATTTAATAAATGATAGTTAAATGGAGGCCACATGTTGCCTGTCATCTAAGTAACCTGTCCTTTAAAAATATCATTGTAAGACGAGTGGTGACATAAAGTGCTTGTTGTAAAGGAATTTGAGAAAAAAGGCAATGGCAGACACTGCAGGTCAGAAACACTGAAGGCTTTATTGGAAAGCTGTACCAAATAAATGTTTGATTTGGCAAAGGTGTGCCACTAGGCAGTATATTATGAGCTTTGACTTGTCCATCACCTCATAAAAGCCACATGAAATTATGACAAAGACATGTTTTTAGAAGTACTTTTAATAAATAATAAACATATAGTAAAACTAAAAGTTACAGTACACATTGTTTGAAAATAAAAAGTTGAAATCAAGAAGCCTTGAGGGAAGCTCTGAGAAGCAAGGGGCCTGCCCCCAGCAGTGTGCTGCTGCAGCACATACAGTCTTTCCAGCAGTTCACAGGCTTAAACATTTTCTGCTTCATAAAGTTATTTTGGTGCAACACACCAAACGCTTGAGACCCCCGTTACTGCTATTTGACAAGATAGGAGTTAAAAGAAGAAAATCTGCATTCAGGTTTCCCGGCAGATGGGGGCAGGAGGAGGACGGATGAGGAGGATTCCCTGGGTTAGGCAGGGAGCTCAGAGAGGAGCCATCAGCCAGGTTGGCTGCTGGCCAAGGTAAAACCCAGGGCCAGGCCCATGCTGCATTCACCAAGCCTAAACCTGCTGGGCAAAGCTCCCCTCAGGGGTGGCAGGGCCTTCCTGTCACAGAGGGAACATTCAATGGCTGCAGCCAGCCTTGGGCCTGCCCCGGACACTGCCCTCCCTTTGCCAGCTAGGGTTTCTCATCCCGGGCAGGCCCCAGGAGGCAGCAGGCACCCCGGGGCTGGGAGCCAGGCTGGGCAGGGGGTGCCTAGGCTGGGTGGTGTGGCCACTTGGCCCCCGCTGGCAACTCCCAGCTCTGCCCCGCTCTCTACAGGAGCCGCATTCCTGTGGCCGCCTCTGTCAGCCTTGCCAAGAGCAATGGGTAGCATGAGCTGGGCCATGCAGTGGTGTTGGGACCGGGGTTCAGAAGGCAGTGGGTCACCAGTATCATCATTAAAACCCATCCACAATGAGATTTCAGACTTGATGCCACCCTTCACTAACATGTAATATTTCTTTATCCACCCCCACAAGCCACCCCAAACCACCATGCAGGCAACTAGATGCATTATAAACGTATCATAAACGTATCATAAAATGTATCATAAAACGTATCATAAAAATATCATAAAATGAAGAGTGTACGAGTGATCAGCAGAGCGTTCTCCATTCAATCACACAAGGATGCTTTCTAGTCTTAATTGGCTTTATGATTTCATTTTGATATACTACGCTTTTTCTACAATCCATTAGGAGATTGGGTAGTGTCCAGTATTTTTCAACATGAAAGAGAATAGAAAACTTCATTTTATAAATAAAATGTGATTGATGAGACACGAGGCAGACAAAAGTGGGCAGTGGGTATCTAAAATTGCAGCTAAGAGACAGCGGCTTCTAGAGACAAGCAATATTACTTATATGCAGGTAGGTCAAGGAGGTGAAGCCTAGACTGGTACAGAACATGGACTTCCATGTGTTTATCACTCTTAAGGGATAATTAAAACAAAGCTTAGCTTCAGATCATTTAATATTACAATAGTGTAATTGTTAAGGAGGAGGGAGAAAAACAGCCTGGGAAAGGCTGAGGTGATGAGTGGATCCAAAAGAGGATAAGGGGACAACCTAGGTGAAAATTAGGTTGAGGCAAAAACGTTGCTCAGGTCAGGAAACAAAATGAGGTGGTGGTGAGAACAGCACACTACACAGTGGGCAGGCTCAAACCACTTCTCAACTTTGCAAATCAGTGTCTTACCTGTCAGCATGTCTGCCTGAGAAGTGGGATAGTGTTTCCCACAGGCAAGTAGGATAGGGGAGGCCATCCCCAATGGATAACTGCTGTAGTTTAACTGTCACGTTCACCCCACCTAGTGACCTTCAATATAATGATAATAAGAGAATGATCTAGAAATACTGCACTGGATCAAGGCTCCAGGGGGCTCAACATCCTACCTCTGACAGCAAAACCAGATGTCTGGGAAAGGATGCACGATAATGCAACCAAACACTCCTGTCCAGGCCTCCAAACACTCGAGTCAAAAATGGGTTTCTCTTATAACCTGATCTGCTGTCCACATCACCATGTACAAAATTCCTTTGCAGGAGATTCCACCAGTCTTCCACTGTTTGCATAAAGACTAATCTTTTATTTGTTACAGCTTCTGCTAGACTCATTTAATGCTTACTAGTTCATCTGATAAAGGAATACTCAGTCACTACTTTATCTTTTCTGCTGCACTCAAATACAGGGGCATTTATTACAATCATAATTATGTATCAGTTGTATCATTTCAGTGCTGACGAGCCTTCTTCTACTTCACTGTTCATTGTCAAAAAGCACGCAGTTGATCGTTTCTCTCATCTTTACTCTCTCAGTCATCAGCATTTTGTTACCCCATCACTTGCCCCTTTCTTCAGATTGCTTTACAAATATATTTGAGAGCAAAGTCCAAGCAGAGATCTCTGCAGAATTTAATTGACATCCTCCTTCACTGCAAGAGCTACTTACTCCTGCCCTGTTTATCTTCTGACAATGCGATGTCCATGTGAGATACTCTTCCTTAGCCCACATCTACTTAGTTTCATCTGAGGAACTCCAACAAAGAATTTTAGAATAGGGTATATAAACAAGATGACTTAAATGCATACTTGCTGACCCTGCTAAATAAACTTGATAGGTCGGTGAGGATGTTGACTTTTCCAAAGCATGACAACTTTACCCATGGGCTGCTAATTCTAGTTTTTAATTCTGTTCTCATTAACCAGTATTTCACATGTCCTACATTCCAACACATCGGTGCCTGTTTGTGCTGCTAAAGCCAAAGTACTAAGAAAACACATGACAAATTCAAATGGATTTATTCAAAGTTTTTTGAATGTTAATTTAATTATTAATAGTTAAATGTAATTTCTTGCAAGCAGGTATAAATCCATTCATTATCATTACACATCTATTTCCTTTACTCACTATTTGAAGCACCCACAAAAGCACTTGTCAATCATTGGAAGGGAAGTGTCTAAAGTTATGGTTGTGGTTCTGTAATTTTTGTAGAGCACATTTGTCCTATTAGAGAAGTATCAGATTTATAATCAAAACCTGCTTTTCTGTCTCTTGTCAAACAGTTTGAGACTGCAAATGAGAAGTAAATCTAACTTCAGTTTCAGCTGTAGGAATATTACTTTGTTTGGACTCCTGACCATCGTTTCATTGCTGTAGATTGCACGCTAAAATTCCTGCAGATAAGGAATCTCTGGTATGACGCCCTTGACATTTGGTTGCAAGTCTTGGCTGTTTTGGAGGGACTTAGAAAGCAGACAGATTAATCATTGCCAAGAGGCACCTAGCATGGACCTTGTGTATTTCACTGCAGTGATCCCCCCCCCCCCCATTCTCCTCTCCAGCTTTGCATTGTACAGAAACAAAATGTAGAGGAGTGTGCTACCTTGCCTGCTGTCTGCCTGTGCATGAACATGTAAATCCTATTTAAGAAGTGTTTAAAAATGCCCAACACATTAGGCAAAACTTCACATCGGTATTGTCAGTTCACTAGCATGGAAACTAAGACAAGTTCCTTTTGAGAACAACACCTGGTTCAATTAATAGACCACATTTCAATTTTATGGCTAGCTACAGTAAAGACTACTTTATCTAAAGGACTGTCACTGAACAATGGGGCTTAGAAAGTGGTCCTACAAGGGAATGGGAAAATTGGATGATAGCATTTTTTTCCTCATTTTTATTAGGTTACTTTATGCTAAAACATGCTTCACAGGAAACTAAAATTGTGTGTTCTTGAGCATTAATTTGCTTTTAAAAAGGAAACCAGTAGCATATGGATGACAACGCCTAGCATTTTTTTTTTTACATAAAAATTACTGTCATGAGTATTTTTACCTCTGATTTAACTTCCATTTTTAAAATAGACTAATATTGTAGTGATTGTAATACAGTGTGAAGACATTCTGAAGTATATGTCTTTCAATATATTTAAAACAAATGATTACGTAATAATCATAAGATTATATATTTAATCAGGACTCCTTGGAGCTGGCTGACTACCATTCATGCATAGAATTGTTTGGAGAAAAAGAGTGAAACATTCAGACAGCTTTTTTTCCCTTTTTCAAAACTTTATTAGGTAGACATTACAAGATGACATTGTAAAACCCCTTGTGTGCAAGTGAATGAACTCTACAATACACGTCTTCCCACAGTTCATTAAATGCACCCCTGCCTCCCCCCTCCCCCCAATTTCTGAATGTTAGTTCTAAGACAGGTGGAGTGCATTCAAATGCTACTTTACATTCTTCCATTTCATCATGGGGAAGCACTTCTTAAGTTTGTTAATAACAGGGGATTGGGATATCAGTCTAAGTGAAAGGAATGCCTTGAAAATAAATGAAGTACCGCAAGTTTTGACTTACGAACTTCACTCTCAAAACAGACACCAGATTCATCGCATAGCCTTTTAAATTAAACTGCCTACCATGAATGTGATTGTATTTAGCAAAGTGAAGCAGTACAGAGACATACCTACTACTGAATACTAGTGAGGTAACATTTTGAAAATAAACTGTTAAAAAATTCACTTACTTTCAAAAGGTCCTGTCCAGCAGGACAAACATTGGCAGAACATCTTCCCTTGTATCCATGCATGTACATGTGCATATACAACCTGTGTCATTATAGCTTTTTAAAGAACAGGATTTTAATTATACATTCATCAGTACAAGTTTAAAATCAGACATTACTATGGCAGATTCAACAGCAGACTTCAGTGAGTTGTCTCTAGACCTCCTAAATTAAAAGGCACTCTGAAGAGGGTAGCAAAAAACAATCCTTACAAAACATCGACACAAAATGAAACAGCCACAAAGGTAGCATACTCAACAGTGGTTATTGGTATAAATTTGAAATACCAACTTGAACATTAATTATTTGTAAAATATTGCCCAGGAATACTGAACATCTTTGTCAAATTGTAGCATGAAGACCATTGTTGCTATACTATGCAACAAATATAGTTATCAGCGAAAAGCAAAAGGCAGGTAACAGAAAAACTTAACAGCATTTTGGTTGTGTGCCTGCTGGTTTTAAGAAAGCAGAATGACATTCAAGGAAATAACTTCTGAAAATAAACAGTAACTCTTGACAGTAATGACATACTTTGATACATGGTGCCTCCTATTCAGTGGGTTATAGAATGAGTTAATGCCTAGCAGTTGGAGATAATACTGAAATAAAAGCTACTAAGATATTGTGATAATTCACTTAATTTTATTCAGTATCACACTAAATCAAATTACCTATCACCAAAAACTTCAGATTTGTAAGCTGAATCCTGATTAAGCACTCATGTATGATGCTTCATGAAGAAATAACACTCTAAGTGACAGCCATATTACTAATTAAGAACTCCATGGGGGAAAAAGGCCTCTTCTACTGTTCTAAAAAAAAAAAAAAAACCCTCATGAATTTCAGGAGAAAAGGTCCTAGAAGATAATCTTCTCATCTTCATTTCTTTTCCTCCTTCACAAACTCTTAGTGGAGTAAACTGAACATAGTGAAACCATTTTATGATTAAAAATTATTTATCGTAGATTCATAAACATCATTTTTCAATCTAACCCTCACCAGTTACCAGCTGTCAACTTCCTTCCAATAATTAGCATTTTGTAGCTCTAACTTCTTTTTTTCCTAAGATAATTTATAACAGAATTTCATATAACTCGGGATAATTTTATAAAAGTAGCTTATTTTGGCACCTGATTTCAAATAGATGGACAAAAAAGTGGGAGCAATGTTGGTAAAAAGAAAAAAAGCAGATCCTTTAGAAAATCTAGATCACAAAAGGCAAAATTCCACTGACCTCTGGGAGAGTAATCCCAGAAAAAGAAAAACTCTACAATAGACATTTTGAAGGTATCTGAAGATGGTAAAATGAATGATGAATGTTATTTTTCCAGATCATCTTGCAATGAAGGGCAGTGCAGAGATCCAAGAGCTGCTCCACTGACCTCCCTTGATGGTTTGGTCCATCAAGGTATCTGCTCCAGAGGAATTGCAAACTTGTATGAACAGGATACATTAGTTCAAGTTGGATACCACTGAAATGCTGTTAAACTGCTCCAAACCTCGACCTAGCCACAGTGCGTCCCTGTGCACAGAGTGGTGTGAACAGGGCCCATTAGAGCCTTGGAGTTTGAGGTTAAACATACTCAAGGCTCTGGTGTAACTTAACTTCAGTTGAAGTCTCTTTTCCAGAAAGATGCATGTTCTTTTTAGTGGTTGAAAACTCCTAGCTGAGTATGCTGGAAGACCAAACTCATTCTGACAACACATATAAGATGCATTTCTGCAGAAGTCTGAAGATGAATAGGAAGTTAGAAAAAAATATTTCTGAAATGAGATGAAGATCAGCAGATTAAAATAAGCATGCCAGATTAACTTTGCCGTTCTTAAAAAAATACCTTGTTCACTCACAACGTTCTTCAACCTTCTGAGCAAAGCAGTACTTAGTTTGGCTTAATATGTCTGCGTGTAGGACTACTTTACAGAAATCCCCATATTGCTCTATCAGGGGGAGGGTGGAGAACACCTTTCCTTTGTTTCCTTTGTTTCAAGCAATAAGGCACTTACACATATAACATTTTTCTCATACAAAACACAATACTGGAATTCAAGTGTTGATTACATGGACATTGCCTGCCTCCAGTTTTTATAGCCTTACTCTTAGTCATGCAGAAAGTTCTGATCGCTAATGCATATGGATTTTATATAGCCCAAATGTGGAATTAGAAATTCCTTTCTTAATGAATCTGGATTATTTGTCCAGCATTCTACTTGTGCCAGAAGCACCTCAACTAAAAATGATCTATTGTTTCACTATCTCTGCCTCCCAGCATTCAAATTAACCTTATTTTAAGGGGAATTCTTCACATTAAGATATATAAAAAGAGATGGGACACGAAAGATTTCTCTTTGACTTCTCAAGTAATTAAGATGAAGTTCAGCTTTGACAACCTTCTCAGAAACATACATCGTTTTTCTTCTTCTCAACACCTATTATTTATTCTTACCTCTACCACAGGCAAAATACATTCCAACAAATACCTTAAAAAAAAGTTATTTGGACTCAGATGGTTAGTTATGTAACAGAAAAGGCAGTTTAATTAAATTAAAAAAAATGCAAAACTAGAAGCCCTAAAGAAAAACAAATTTCAGCAGTTTGCATTTAAGTTAAATACAACAGAGAATCTTTTCCTGGTATAGCTCAGCAAAATCTTACTTAAACCACTTATTACATGATCATTTTCCAAGATCCAATTTTGTCTGTGGCTATTTTCACAAATCAGTTTCAAATTATGAAATTTGGAAGTGAAAAGAGAGCATTAGAAAAAGTGTATAATAAATGGAAATATAGTAAACACTTCATTATGAGATGGTAAACAGTGAAACGGAACATCTACTCTGTCCTTGCAATTTCTGGACATGAAGTAGCATAATGTAAATCGATATGAACACTTCACTGTGCATTTTTTAATGCAAAAAGATAGCGACTAAGGACTGAATCCATCTGTTTACCCACAGCTTGCATAAGAATAGAACAGTTCAGTTGGAAAGGGCTTACAGAGATCATCAAGTCCAACCGCCTGGTGACTTCAGGGCTAACCAAAAGTTAAATCGTGTCACTGGGCATGTTCAAATGCCTCTTGAACACTGACACGGTTGGGGTATCAACCACCTCTCCAGAAATCCTATTCCAGTGTTTGACCACCTTCATGGTAACAAATACAAAAGAAGTTTGACTGCATCAACACTTTTAAAAGGCAGGTTTAAAATACGTGGACAGATTGTTTAGATGCTGTAAGTAGATTTTCATTCTAAACATAAGGTAAATGTGTCATTGCATTATTAATATCATGATCAGTTAGTAACAGAAGGACAAAATCGCAACAATACTGTTTTCAGTTTGCCAAGTTTTCAGCAAGATAAAGATTGAATGGGGCTAGCATGCAACAATGTTCAAACACGTATGTGCAAAATCAATTTTTAGGCAAAAAAATCCATTTTTTTATGCAATAACTTTCTCCTCTTCTGTGATCCATATAACACATTTCAGATGTACATTCCATTTTGATAAGCCAAGTAAGCTCCAAAAATGTTGTGTTTTTAAACTAATTATTATTACACCTGTTCCTTATTTTTATTAAAGGAAGATATATTTAGATGTGAACAGTTGGAATTATGTTTAGAAATTTATGTATTTATTTTTAAATAGGGAATAAGTAATTCAAGTTTACTGCAAATGTTCACCTTTGAAATCAGAGCATGCACTGATTTCATTTCCCTACGTTATGGTGTTTCACTGTCTGGCTAAGAGCATCAGTGATTAATTGCCTAGTATGAGCACTCCACTCCTTACTGGAGAGAGAGTGTACAGATCCTGAGCCCGTATGTACAGAATAAGGAAGAAACAGCTAAGAAGTTATAATCCTACGCATTTGTTAGTTTGTGGATTTTAATTTTTAAAAAGTTTGTGGGTGTTGTGTCAGCTTCAGCAGTGAAAACACTGCTAGTCTTGCCTTTGAATGAAGGTGCAGCTGTTTTTTCATCTAACAATAGCACAAGCCAGACATACCAGCAATGTAACTTTTTAAATATGTGCCGTCTTTTTCAAATTTGTGTTAAGTCTGAGAAATATTAAACATCTGTATTTCCAATTCTTACACTGTGTTAACATCTGTTACACTAAAGACAGCAGAATTTTAAAATGTTTAATGCTGCCTGTGGATGTTGTTTCTTTTGTTATTGGTGACTCAAAGCATTAAGGTCTCTTATATTAAAAGCTTGTATTCATTCCCCATACAAATTACTTGAATAAGAAAGCTGTTCGGAAAATCTTCCCTATGTCCTGCCCTCTCCTGCACTTATTAGACAACCCTAGTAGTATTACTCTGCAAGTGAGAGAATGGTCATTATCATAGTTTGCACTTCTTTAGAAATAAAAGATTTCAAGTTGCTGAACAATGCTTATCAACAATGGCTGCCAACATGTTTTCTAGTATTTTGGAACACTGAACTATTTTGGACTATCAAAGTATTTTGGGCCAATTCTGTGCTGGCACAGAAATGGATATAACCTTCCTGGTTCAATGGGGCTGTGCCTGATGTTAAGAGCTGACCCACTGCAAGTATGAGGCTGCAACATTAGAAGAAACAGAAACCTCTCTAGTAACTTCCTCATGTGGGATTCTTTCCATCAGCAAAATCAACAGAAGATTAATACAGATTATAAAGTAACAGTAATCCATGGTTCTCATCCACAACTTGGCAACACACAATTATTATCATACCAAGAATTATGAATAATGCAAGGTCTGCTCAGGAAACAAACCGCCACAACTAAATTAAAAACACAAAAAACAGCTCAGCCTATTTGGCCATTGAACACAAAACAGTTTCTCAGATCTAACTGAGAAACCATTCAATCACTGGAAAATTTGTATCCTCTGGCAGAATCACTCTCTCCTACCCGCCACTGAACATCACACAAACTAAGGCAGTCTTCGGAAGAACAGAAAGCCCTCTGGCTAAAAGGACCACCTGACAGTGATCCAAAATACCCTCTAGTGGAATTGGCAGTAGTCCCTACAAATTAATATTTTTTAATCAGTAAAACTTCACATTGATCAAACTTTCAGAACCAATAACTAGATGTAAATTAACAAACAAACAAAAAGCTATCATACCAGGAAGAGTTATGAAGTAAGCATTAGTAACATCAAAAACAAATGCAAAATCCTCTCTTCCATACACATTTGCACTGCCCCTGAGGAAGATAATAGATCAAAGTGCACTGTATGCTAATGAAATTTGAAAAATGAGTGTACTGCTATATAATAAAGGCGATGAGAATTGAAAAGTAACAGTATTTTTTCTGCAGAACTAAAACTGATAGGTCAGCCAAAGCACTCAATTGCACTCCTGCCTCTTGCTTGTATTCTTAGTTTCCTACTCTCACCTGCAAATAGATTTACAAGAAGGAAACATACAATTATTTTCCAGTCACAAACTGCAAATCACTGCAGTCACCTCTGCAAATGCACGTAACTATATTCTGAGAAGCTGCAGCAGGAAAAATCATCCAGCCATAGATATGGTTGAGCAGCCCTGAAACTTGATCCAACTGGTAAAATCTCCTCAGTCTAGAAATAAGGCTAATGCTGAATGGATTTAAGCACTTAATCTGAATACAGATATTGGTGAGCAAGAACTTCTCAAAAGAATAAATAGTCTTGAATATGGTGAAACAATTCAGCATAAAGTAACACGTAATCTGCCTTAACAAGTTAATTTGACTGTCTGATGAAGTTTCCTGCTAACAAAGATGGAGTGGAACAGTCTGATGGCTTCTTAAGTGTACAGCTACAAAACCCCAAACACCTTTAGGTAGTGGAAAACATCCCTGAAGTTCCTTACAGCTAAGCTTATCCCATTTCCTTAAAACTTACCAATTAATGATTGTAAAATAAATGGCATGACTTTGATGTCTAAGATTTCCTATGATATGAGAATAGCTGTTTAAAAGCTAACATTTTATTGAATGAAAAATTCTGGTTTATGTACTGTTCAAATGGGTAAACTTTCATAGAAAGTCTTTCATAGAAAGACTTCTATATTCGCACTCTGCCTGGATCCTGATTTTTTTCCCTCATCGACAGAGAAAAGCAAAAACAAATACTGTCATTCCTATGTTTTTCCCCAGAGAAAGCAAGATTAGACTCTCTCATCCTCACAAGGTCAAAGATGCCTACTTTTGCGACGTATTAAAAATGAAGAAATATTTCACTTTGATTTAATTTGTTTTGATAAAATCAAAATGGCCTAGGTGAAATGATAATGTAGGAGCTGAGATGTATGTGCCTTTCCCTCCACTCACAACAACGTGCTGTTGAATGTAAAATAAATGCAGATCTATTATCTTCCCTTTATGCTCTTTATTCTAGCATCTTAATTTCTGATTTTACTGAACTCATGGAAACTGTGAAAATGGCAAACAGCAGAGAAAACCAGCTAAGACGACAAGAGTATCTCTCATATTCATAAAGAAACAGGAAAACAAAGGAAATTAATCCACTGAATAGTTAATTACAGATAATCTCAAGTACTAAAATATTCTCAAGTGGAATAGTTTGACACCATATTACAGACTGCATTGCAAAACCAAATCTATTTTTTATTTATATATATATATATATATATGCATCTCTCACTCTCTGAGGTCTGAAGGTTTGCTAAATAATACAAAAATATCTTCATCATTTGACATTTAAAGAAAGGAATAAGAATCCCTGAGTAAGCCAAAGACAACTGATATGTACGGCCTCAGAAAACACACTCAAAAACAAGACTTGATTTTAAGGCAGCTTCCAACCTGCAGGTAGAACACAAATAGAAAACTGATGCGTCACAGAAGAAATCTAATTAGCAGGTGCATTTGCATTGAGAATAGTATTTGAACTTTACTTCTAAATGTCATTGCTTCCTAGCTTAATATGCAAGTCTTAGAAAGATACTGTTTCTATTGATAGGACAACAGGGTCAACATGCCCTTCAATTCAAATGGAAAAATTAAGTACTGTTGACTGCCACAGTGTGCTTGTATGCACTGTTTCAACAAGGGAAAACAACAACAACAAAAAAAACACCAGGAAAACAAACCAGAAGTTGACTGAAAACACACATACTAGCCATCTACTGAAAGCTGATATTTGTGTTTCCAGGTAACTAAAATTATCAGTTTCTTCCACTGAGGCTTTGAAGTCGAAGTGAGTATCTTACGATAACAGAGTATTATGCTGGTGGGGAAGCAGACTATTTACTTGAAAAGTTACAAATAGATTCAGATTTACTAATACATTTTCAGAGAAAGTGGTGCAAAGTACATCCTCTCAAAAGATACGCTGTTTGTGAGCCTAAATTTTGAGGTCTGTACACTTAGGACATTGCTCATCTTCCTGCTTCCCCATCTCCCACATAAATATGTATATATTACACACACATACATACATATGTATCTTCAAACACTCAAAAAAAAGTACCTTCACAGTACAAATCTAGTCTTCAAGATCAACTTTTTTTTTTTTTTTTTTTTTTAAGTACAAAGTAGATATTTCTCTTATTCATTTCCTCTCTTTAGTGTATCAGTGTTCTGCTCACACAAATTTACTTTATTCTATTTTCTTTCAGGTTTATTTGTATGATAAATTTCGATTGTAACTAGAAACAAAAAAACTCTTAGCTGATTCTTGACTCTGAATTACATTGCTCTGATGGTGATGTGCCAAGAAAAAGGTCCAGTGACAAACAGTGGTTCTCTGAATTTAGGAAAAGAGAGCACAGATCACTATTCTCTTCAGATCTGTAATGCACCAAGAGCAGCAACACTGGAAGCAGAGAAAAAAAGTGAAATGGTCTCCTAACAACACATGATCCCTTCCCTTACTCAAAATTCACAAATTTTCCTGAAGAGACATCAGTGGATCCTCTAAGACTTACGCAGGCTGCTTATAAAACAAACATACATGCTGTTTAGGTTACAAAATTCCACCAAGTCAATCTTCACACAACTAGTGTGTAGCATTTGTACTATATGTCAAGTCAGAACAGAAGAGCAGGTTTCCAGCTTCCCTGCAAACACATTTCCTTGCACATTCTGTGTCACATTTCAGTGGATATCAGTGGCCTGTTCTATCTCTAGTTACTTCTTGTTATCTAATCCCTTCAAATCTTTTTTTGTACTGAGAGAAGTTCAAAATGCTGTACTCCTCTAACAAATTCGTCACCCCTCGCAATCAATATTATTGGACTGTCAAAAAAATAAATATGAAAGCAAATCCAATCAGCATATTTGTACGTATTACTGAGTTTCAATAATAATAATAATAATAATAATGTTTCTTTTTGAGGCACTATTATTTGGCTGTGGCAATCCATGCCGCACAAATGTGATCTACACTCTTGCTTGCTAGTAGGACGACTCAGAAGATAACCAGCTGTCATGTTCTGGCATGTGACGGGGTTTTGGTATGCTGAACAGAATGCTGTGTGATGGAAGTTATTTACAGAAGTAGTATTTAATACCAAAAGTAGTATGCTCAGTGTACAGTAAGAGTCCAAACACTTCTAAGCATTTCCCCCTTAAAGGCCGACACTGAAGTTAAACGGAGCACATTAGCAGTTAAATGCTTTCTTCACAGGCCAAATCGGTAGTAGAGTTGTGGCTACAATACAGACTTTGATTGTCTAGTTCAGAAACTTAGACTTAAATCTTCAAAACAAAAACCAACCCTCCAAAGTAATAATAATAATAATAATAAAAAAACATTTAAAAAGCAGCAGTCAGGGGGCCCATCTTGTTCAGAGTGCACCAGAGCAAAGAGGCTTTCTGGTCTGCAGTAGTGTTTCAGCTGAGGGAAGACGGCAGGAGATCCCCCACTTTTCTTCCAGGGCGATGGCTGTGATGCTGTTACCAGAACTGTACTGCTCTGTAGCACAAACCGTGTATAGCCCTTGCAGGACCAGCTTAGTTCAGGTGAGTATAGCCCATCCTTACCAGGGCATACCTGTCCGTGACCTCTTCCTCTGCTTTTTACAAAGGCAATAGATAGGAAACACAAATAAACCTGCCAAAATAAGAAAATAATAAGCAGGCCTTAGTTAAATGAAATCTTTTGTGCATGCACTGTACCCTTTCAATATATGTAGAGTATTAAGATGCAACTTTCCATGTCTTAAGAGAATTTAGACAAGGTATTTGGGACAAGCAGAAGAAAATACTAGCCTGCAACAGTCTCTTTGGCAACCAGTTAAAATAAACTAAACAGAGAAAGTGTAGGACAAATTCCTGCTAACCCCACTTCCCATCTCTGACAAAAATTTATTCCTGAACTACAGTTTGTTGTGTATAAGATACAAAGTTAAAAGCTTTAAAAGTACTTTGGAAATTCTTAGATCTGAATTCAAGGTTGATTTAACTCATTTTCATAAACATGTAACATGCTAAGACATGCTAAAGGCTAAGACATGCCTACTTACAACTTTTTAATTCAAGGTTCATTTCTTCCTCTGCAGATTATCAATACTTTAAAAATTCTCTTAACCTTTAATTCAATCAGTTTCACCTTCATTGAAGGAATTATATATAAATTATTCATTTTACAAACATCCTTATTATCTATTGTGAAGTAATATGAAATATTTATCCCTGCCCAGGCAGGGGACTATATTTTTAAAAGTCTTTTGAGAAAAAGCTGTAAATGACAAAAAGCAAACAAACAAAATAATAATAATAATAATAATAATAAACAACACCAACCACAGATTTATTCAAGTGAGAAAATAGTTTGTTAGAAGAGGCACTCTTTCAAGTCCAAAGGAAAAGTATCACCTCCTTTCTCTTACCACCAGCTGGGCAAAGAGCAGATTTACGAGAATAACTGCATCTACAGTTAATACAAACACATTAACAGAGTTTTGATACTATATCAAATTAATTCATGGTACATCTTTTTGTGCTTGAATCCAATTTGGCAGCCTATGCATTGAATCAGGCTGAGACTGGCTGGTAAGGTTCTAAAGACAAATTAATTCAGAAAAAAAGGCACGTGCTTTATACTAAAAGTTTATCTATGAAAATTGTACTCTTTTTTTTTTTTGTGTCCATCTCTAACAGATGGAAATGCTAAGATGTCAAAGTCATAGATAGTAACTACAAAATCAGACTCATTCAATACGTGTAATTCTTACCTATTACAACAGCTATGGCTCCCAGTGCCAGTCCCAGAACCAGTATTAGGGGTGTAATGAGTAGTTTTCCAGCTGAAACACAAAATTCATTAACAATTCAAAGTAGGCATTTTATTTTTCCCTTTTGAACCACCCATAAATGCTTGTATATCTGACATCTCAAAAGCTGGTTTATTTTTTAAATACTATGTTAGGATCCCCATTGCTAAAGTCATTATTAAAAACTGAACTTGGAATCCAAATTATCTTTCTTGTGTTGAACAGCAGTCTCTCTCTTGCTCGCTCTCTTTCTCTGTTGGCCAGATGGCTAGTTCAAAGATGTAACTTGTCTTAGTAGCTTGAAAACATAGCAGAATAAGCATTTTACTGATATATCAGCAGTTTGAACAGGGATTCAAGATTAAACAATGTTCTACGTTAAGCATGTGTTTGAAAGATTACTTATGGAAAGGGAGGAAAATGAGTTCGTTACCTCTCTCTTCCCTACCCTTCCCTCTCTCAAGTCACTTGTATCAGACTTCAATAAATGGATTACTTCATTCAACAATGACGTAAACCTCTCCATAACCTGAGCCACTAATTTGGGCAGTCTGAAGGAAAAATGAGATACTTTGGAAATATTTACAGTGGTAAAATGAATTGGTTCTTTTCACACTTGTTTTGATAGCCTTTAAATTTCACAGGAGTGTTGTGGGTGGGAAACATTAATTCCTAGAAGGAAAAATTGGCAAATATTATTGGTATTACTCTAGTTGCTAGGCATCCTAATGGTCAACCTTTTGGGGACTCCACTGCACTGCATTCTATAATCACAGAAGCTGTCATTGCCTCAAATAAATTATTCAAGCGTAGACAGAAGAAGGAACATGATGAAAACCCTCAAGAAAATACCAAAAAAAGTGTTAAAAAACATTAAAAAACATTACTGAAGCCCTTAATTTCAAAAAAGTTTACAGAATTCTGTTTTGAGGTATAAACTCTCTGTATACTTTACTAATAACCATGTAATTTGAATGTTAGAAAAATACGACATGTTTGTTACCAAAATTATTAAAAACTTAAACCACTGAACTGGTGACTAAGTACACAGCAACAGATTCTGCAGAAGGGCTAAGCAAGCTTTTGACTGGAGTCACCTCTTTGCCCACATAAACAATGCTTCCTAAGTTAATTCAGTTTAAGAACTCGTTTACTTACATTTGACACACTAACTCAGAACTGCAATAAAGCACGAATGGCTGACTTTTTCCTTCTCTCTGTTAATATAAAGTTTAGTTTAGTCTATTTGTCCCAAGATCTCAGGGGACAACCTGAGTTCACTAGCTAGATCTTCCTTTGGTTATCAACACATTGTTTTAAAGGTTATTCTTTAAAAATAAAATACTTTTTCTACTTACATATGTACTATGTGTAAGTCCTTAATCTTACATTTTAGAAAGGTAAAGAAAGATAAAGGAAAGTTCACAAAAGGTGAGCAAGACTTATACTAATCACCATCAGCTAAGAGCATAAATAGCAGCAATCACTGTGAAGTAGGCAATATCTATATTTTACTCCAAAAATTTATTAACTTGGTATGAAACCAGTTATAAAATGCTGTGTTTTGAATGTCTGACTAAATATTGCTTTCTATCCAAATGCAGTTTGACACACATAGTTTATCATAGTGCGAAGGACTATGAGACTCTTAATCACAGAGAGAATTGTGACACACTAAGAAACCCTGTTGAGACTATGGATGTTTATTACAGTCACTAAATTTCCCAAGGATCCATTGTCCTATTTCTGTCAGCTCTGCGACTGCTAGCAAATAGAGCAAACATAAAAGCCTTGCCATATCAATGAATAAAATCTTGGGTCACTAGTCCATGCAGTGAACTCAGCATTATGTTATGGTAACCAGTTTGGTAATGTTCAAAGTTAGTTTTTAAGGATAGTTACAGAAACTGTTGCAAAGAAAAGATGCCTAAAAGGGAAACGCTGAAGAAGTTCTACTCAACAGGAGACAATTCTCTACAGATGTACCTAGCATGAAGACTTAGATATCTGTAGTAAAGTAGTAACTGCAGGTTTTTTTTCAGAGGAGTTTCATTAGATATACAGAATGATATTTTCCTGCCAAATTAGGAAACATTTAGAAAACATGAGGGAATGTTTTTCTTCTTACATAACTGGTTTTGGTTGTGGGGTTTTGGGTAATATTTATGAAAACCCAGAAATCCTTAGAGAATTCTTTGCCATCAAAAACTTTATATACTAGCTTTAGAAAACAAATTTAATCACTAGCATATGGAAAAATAATAAAAAATAGTCTAACTAAATAGCTGTGTATGCTTAAACAATCATTACAAGTATCTACTTACAAATCAAAACAGTCACAGTGCTAATACAAGTTTGCATCTGTTTTTAAAAAGTCCTATCAAATGTACATAGGAAATCTTGTACTACTAAGACCAACTTGAATGATGAAGTTGATAATGGAGGTTGGATTCTAGCAAAATATGCTTCCTGCTGCAGTGCTCAAAACCATGCCTAAAGTGAATCTTGCTCTGTCTTGGGACAACAGTATATATCAGATTTGAAGATAAGCTGCTTTCAGAATCCTATCTGAGATACTATTTACTATGCAAAATACTTCACTTGCTTTATAGCACCATTATGTGTTGTGTGCCCTATTATGTATCCATGTAGTATGTAGCAACTGATTTTGAACATAATTCACCCAACTGAATTCAGGTGGTACTTAAGCAGCATCTTACATTTAAAGACAGCTGAACATATATCTCCTTCTTGTGTTCAATAACCAACACAGTTCATCACTAACTCTGGTTGTAACCAACTGTTCTGCCTCCAAATTAGCGAGACGGAGTCAAATTACTATGAGGATAAAATCTCGAAGTCAGCTTTTTACCCTTCAGTCCTAGCAATTTCATCTTACAGTATTGGCCACAGGACAAAGTTCTTCTAAATTCCTTTAAAGAATATACCGGCTAAATGGCAAGAAGGGGAAGGAAGAGAAGGAACATCAAAAAAACAGAGACTACTTTTGCTCCCAGTGTATTTTCTTCTCTCTCGGGTTTCTATCACCTTTACAAAACCATTTGTTTTTGAAGAAAAGTGTGTTGAAATACATGTTGCCATAAGTGCTTTTCCCCTATTTTTATGACAGAACAGTCCATGACGGTAGGCACACACATTTGCTGCCTAACAGAAAATATGATGCCAATCTGCCGTGAAATGTTCTTTCCTTTCTATACACCCTACCCGCCCAGATTTAGTAGAAACAAGCCAAAGAACCTCTGCTGTTCAGACCACAAAATCACCACACTTATTTTCTCTCCATAGCAAGAAAATAAAAAAGTGACAGAAGAAAAGGTATTTAGCAACACTTCGCCAGTCTCCCACTGGCAGCCAAGTTAATGTCCTCTTAATTTCCACTGCTTAGCCAAGGAGCAGTGTCATTTTACTGCAGTAAGTCTAGCTTTTTTTTTTTTTTTTAATTGCTACATGCTACTAAAATTTAGAGACTATACTTTTAATGGCCTGTTCCTCTGCTATGGTCTCCTCTTTCTGATGACTCTTCAGAATGGAGCCAGAGCCCAGTCTTGCCCTGTAACACCAACTGATAAAGCATTAAGATATTTACAAGTCCTACTAGAGATGACTGAAGAATTTAGGGTTGTGGGCATCAAGGCAGAATTCTCTGAATCCTTGTGAACTTGATTGTTAACAAGCTATGCTGAAAAATCTCAGCAATTAGTACATTTTTCTGGCAGGTTCAGCTAGTGCTGTCTCTACTGAACTGATGAACATCCCCATGGGAAATAACACAATGACAGAGGTTAACGCTGGAGAGAAATTTAAAGAGAAAACCCTAGAAGCAATTTAGGTTGAGGCTCTGAGCTCTGCTAATCTTTCTTGGCTTACTAAATTAAGGCAAATCACAAGCACAAACAGGAAGTGAAAGCAAAACATATTACATGTTCTCTATGTGTGTTTTTATAGATATGAACATACACACCTTCACCACTGAATTTTAACTGATATATGCACTTCCACATTTCTTTGTGGGTAAAGAAAACAGGAAAAAAATAAACACTATTGTACATGCATTAAAACATGTAAACTTGTTATTCATATATCTTATGTGTAAAGCATTGGACAATTAAGACAGGAATAATGTAATTGTTGGCAGATCTATAATATGATAATATGATAAAAATATTTATTTTTATTTCCATCTACACTGAACATAGCAATTTCACTGGGATAACTTTACCCATGATTCTGCACGTATGCAGTACAGAATTTGTCATGTCCCTGAGCTCAGTCCCCTGCTATCACAGGTAGCAATTCCACCAAATACACCAAGGTCCATTTACAGCAGCTTACATTGTAGGCCAATGTTTATTTTACTTTAAGCTCTTCTGAAACCTTACCAAGTGCTTTGAAACAGCCCTTGAATTTTAAGCCTAAATTTATTCATGAACAGTTTATACCCATGTGCTCTAGTGCCAGCACTGTCTTCAATCTTTAATAGATCTTCTCAAATGTTGGAATTTCTCTCTAGAAAATGCAAGAGAGTGAAAACATGCATATTGACTGCTTCGTATCTTCCTGTTAGTGAAATCACACAGATCTAGTCCCTTTTAAAAGGGCTTCTGAGGAACAATTTAATAGGCATTCATCAACTGATAGCCAGCACCAAAACCTCAGAAGACACCTGGAAAGCTTGCTCCACAGGAAATACAGGATTTCAGGCATTTCCTTCCCTCCTCTGATCCTACTGGACAGCTTAGGTATCCCCCAGTTCAGCATATAAATCCATTATTGGGAACAAACATCGCACTAAGTGTTGCACAGGCACACCGATCTAGACACGTAGCTGAGGTGCTGGAGTCCACTCCAGCTTAGTCACCAAACCTTGTTCAGCTTGGCAACAGTCAGCTCCTCCTTCACATCTAGGTTTCAGCTGCTATACACTGTGGTGTAGCTTTCAGAGCGTGTTTGAGCAAGTGCTTCTCGATTTGCATGCCAGCAGAGAAAAACACAGACCAATAGAGGCAGTTGTACAACAAAATGAAAAAAATGCAGACAAGAATATAAAATGTAAAGACATTTATCATGTCAACAGTCCGAGCATTGCACAGAGAAGTTTCACCAAAATATCTTCTGTGAAACCACTGCACTCTAGTTCCACATATTGCAACAGAACAGGTCTATTTAGGTACCTGAAATCAATGCATATGATTTACAAGTAAAGTGAATTTTCTATGGAATGAACTAAAATTCTTCTTTAAGGCTAGCTTACACCAAGACTCATTTTTGCTGGTTTGCTTGTGTATTTTTCCAATTTGCTTACGTATTACTGAAAAATGTTAGGAAACAGAAACTATCAGGAGAGGACAATACTTATTCACACATAAACCATTGACAAAAGGACCCCAAATGCTATATATTTTAATATATTTAGTAAAGCACCTTTTACATAACTAAGAAAAAGAAAATGTCCATCCTATATTTTAAATATATATATAGATAGGTAGATATAAAGATATTGATCCGCCGCCCTCCCCAGTCACCTCTTTGTGCAACTCTCTACAAAGCACATTTACCCACTCACCACAGACAGAGCCTCGCACCAATCTCCTCAAATGTGGTCTCTCGGGGAGGTAGCGGTATTTGCATCCAAATATACTGAGGTTTGATGTGTGATCTCCAAAGAAACGGAGCTGGCGGTATCTCTCCCCGCAGCGGTAACAGAAATTAGTGTTACACTGGGAACAGGTCATGTGGTCACACCCTTCTGTCCTCTGGATGTGGATCTTCACGAGCAGAAGGAAAAAGAAAAGGCTATTTTTAGTCCCCGGAGCACAGAAAAGCAGGCACTGCTCCAGCGCAATCCATATGCATCAGATGAAGAGATACTGCAAGCAGCCCCTTGCTGAACTCTGCATCTGCATTAACAGAGATTGCAGCTGTCCTAAGACAATAACGTTTTCTAAGGCGTGTTTCAGACCATCAAACACGAGTTATAGCTGTTTCCAGGCTTCTAGATAAGAAATGCCTTCTCACATAATTCTCGCTCTTTGCTTAAAGTCGTTGTCTCAGATGAGCATCTGAGTGATCCTTACCCTTACTGAAGATGAAAAATTATTTTTACTACCCAAGCAGACACATTAGCACCTAACTTCATTAAAAACCAGAGCATCACAGTAAATATAGTTGTGAACTCTGTCTCACCCCTCCATAGATGGGTTTCCCTTTTATGCCACCTGTGGCCCCACTCCCTGTCCCATTACCATCACAAATTGATTTGGCATTTTGTAGTAAAACAATAAAGGCTCTCCTTCAGGATGAGGGACTTAAAAAGCACAGGATTTCTTATTTATTTTTAACACAGCATTAAGCCAGGCTGCCTAGCCTTCCATCTTTCTGCTGATTGTCTGCATAAAATAGCTTAATAATAATTTACCATTTCTATACCTCCATATACTTCTGCACAATTGGTACATTTACTCACTTTGCACAGATTTTATAAGGCTTCAGTTTTAGTTAATAGTTCTGAGAAACTTAGAAGAGAGGTAGTCCTGAGGGTATTTCACTAAACCACATTATGCACTGCAACGCTGATTACACAGCTACTTCTAAGTCTTGCCAGCTAAAAACATAGCTATGGGGGTGGTAAACACTTTTCCTAACTTACAAGATGGATTAATACTGCCACCCCCCATGCTCCACAATGTAACTGCAGATAAAATTACACAATGATTGAGGTTGGAAGTAACCCTCAGATGTCACCTCTTTTAACCCCTAGCTCAGTGGTGGGCTAACTTCAGAATCAGATTAGACTTCTCCAAGCCTTGTCCCACCAGATTTCAGAGTCTTCAAGTATGGGTATGTCACAGTCTCTTTGAGCGACCTGTTCCAGACTTAACCACCCTCCCTGGGAACAGCTTTTCCTCCCTTTACATCCAACAGGAGTTTTACTCACTGAAACTTGTGATGAATGCCTCCTCAACTTCTTAGTCGTATCTACACAAGTACTTTGAAGGGAGGTACGGGTAACGACAAGACATCACCACTTAATGGCCCTGCAAGCACCAGAGGTGATGAAAGCTCAGGTACAGCTGAAGCCTCTAACCTCAAGGGAGGCTTGTGATTCCTAGGGTATCAGACATTCTTGAAAGGGCCAGGTGTGGTACTGGTCATGGTTCATCTGGGATCTGAGAAATCTCTTCTACCTCAACTGCTACTGAAATTGGAACTTCACGTATGTTACAAGCTGACATTTTCCACCGGCAGTGCTTAAAAGACTGCAGGGCAGATGCAGTGAAAAGTAGCTCCAGGTAGGTCTGCCGACATCTTTGTGCCAATGTTAGACATCTCAGAATTTATTTCTGCACTTTCAAACACTTCTTTCAGGCAAAAAGATGGGAAAGACATTCACACGCACAAAGTTTGCACTATAAAATGCCACTCTGGTAGACACATAGAGGACTTGCATTCATCCAACAGAAGGGATCCAAATAGGCCGACTAAACAATTGCTCTCCTCTACTTCGAAGAAGCCCACCATTCAGTTTGTTTGTATCATTCCTTCACCTGTATCAGAGGTACCCTGTTTTCCAGAAGCACCTAAAAAGAATACCATTGCCGATGAGCTTTATAAGCTACTTGATTTCAAAACTTTCACATTTAAGTGTTCAATGCAAGCAAACTAGAAAAAAAAGTCTACCCAACGTTATACCAATTTCATTTTTGATTTTTGTTTTTAAAAGGGATATTGTCAGTTTGAGTTTTGCTTTTCCTGTACAGGTCTTATATAAAAAAGTGTTGACCGTATTCATCGAGCCAAAGTTTAATTTACTTCATAAGGCATTAATTTCAACTGAAATTGAGGAATTTTAATTCTGAATTACTGAGTTTGCACACAGGGACCTTAGTGTATCTTAACAAATTGCTTTTAAAATTTTATTCCAATTAGCTTTTCAGAGGAATGAAATTTAAACAGTAGCTATACAGTATTTTATAATTTTACAGGCACCTTTGGGTATCTGCTGCTTCAGTGACATATCTCTACTTTAAAAATGTAAATGAGGGAATTAAGTTATGACACTAAGAAGCAGCATCTTTTTTTTTTTTTCTGTTTAATATCAAGACTGTTGAACTGTCCTTTCTCTCCTCCAATTTACCAATCCAATGTATTGAAGTTACCATCCAGTCTAACTGAAAATCTGTACAGCCTGGAACTTACAAAAACTCTAGATGCAAATACGCATACCAAAAATACTTCATGTTTCAAAACAAATTATTTTTATGTGGTAGTAAGAAATTCTAGGAGCTGCTGGTAATAGTTTTATACATTCTACCCTCACTACTTTTCACAAAAATCCACCTTGTGCATACTGTCTGCATCCTTCTACCTACACTTTTCTAGAAGCATCCCAGTTCCAGATAGCCACCCAACCATTCCAATCACTCCTAAATCTCTTGAATCTGCTTGCTCCTGGCCTAAGTCCTTCAGAGGCATTGTTCTCTTAATTTTAAGTTGATAGTTTTTTTGTTGTTGTTGTGTGTTTTTTTTTTTCTCTCTCTCTCTTCTGGACACATATTGCAATTATATGAACTTTGTATGAACTTTCAATTTGTATGAACTTTGCTTCTTCAAAACAAAATATTACAAATGTTTTAGACAACATTTATCTGCACATACGTCTTCAAAAGCTGCAAGTCTGGAATAACTAGTTGTACTTATCCATATTTTTTGTTGCCAAAAGAAATCCAAACCCCACCACCTTTCCCTTTTGGGTGAGGATGGAATCCACTCAAAAAATTACAAGCAGAGCTTGGACTCGCTGCCACCCGCTGCCAGACAGATGATGCCAGATGAACTCAGTCTGATTCAGCCAGGCTGCTCTCAAGCCGAGTCTCTCAAGCCGAGTGCGTGGCATTTCACCAGATGAACTCCAGCCTCGGTTCACAGGGATATTTCTCCCTCCCCTCAGCATAATCTGCTGAGAGAGATGGGTTACTGTAGGTTTGGAAGGCGATTGCTGCCGGGTCAGACACCACATGACTGCTCCTGCTCCCCTGGCCATGAGCGCTCAGGTGCTCAAAGGCCCGGAGGGCCACGGCTGGCTGCAGCCAGCTGCTGTGGCATGGGGCTTGCTCACTGCGGGTTCTCCCACAGCAGGAGCACAAAGACCAACCATTTTCATCACTGACTTGACCCCCTCGCGCTGTTCAGGGATGCCTGTTCACAGAAACAGGCTCTGGGAAACCTGCCACTGCTGGGTGAAGAGGAGACATGCAGCTCTGCTGCCACTCCTCCCAGGGGAGCCTGGTGCATGGCTTAACCTCCCCATACGGCAGCATTGACTCTCCTCCCTCCAGAGAGGAAAAATAATTCAATCACCTTCAAAAGCCATGGCCTGTGTTGTGTGATAGCATTCACATTAATCAGAATGGTGAATGCACACCATAAGAGGTATATGATCCTTGATTCCCATTAACATTCTTGTTTACTTAAATTTCTGTTGCTATTCAAAGCTTTCTAAGTAAAAAACACTCTTCTATGTTTCCTTAGTGTTTTCTTCTGAAGTAAAAAACAACAGTGGAGAAAGGCAGGTAAGGTTACAAATTTTATGGAAAGATATCTAATAATACATAGCGAATCTGCATGCCTTAGCCAACTCCCTCTAAAACAAGACCATTATCAATATAAAACATGCTGAAACATCGTCTACTTGGATCTAGAAGAACAATAGATCAAGTAGTGTGTTACCAATTCTTTCCCTCTTTCCTCTTTTTTAATTGCAAATATGGTAGTCATCTGATTATGTTTTATACAGTGGTTTTAAGGGGTAGACAGAGTGAGAGTCAGAAAAGTATTAGCTCCAATCTCCCCATCCCCAAATATTTAGCTATTGGTGTGTTCATCCCCATATGATGAACAGACTCAGACTCCTTTTATTGCCTTTGACAAAGAATGCTGCATAATACATATTTTTTAAATACTCAATAACTGATTATGGGGAAAGGAAGAAAACAGTACGACTGTTCTAACCACTAAGTGGCTCTTTTGATTATTTGCTAGTTACAGAGTTGATTTAAAAACCAACAATGTGTTGATATGAACCATTCAGAGGTTGTGAACAAAAAGAATTTTTCCACCTCTGAAGAAAAATACTAGGAGTAGAGGTACAGTTTATGAAAATATGGAACCTCCTCTTCAATATTCATTTATAACATCACATTACCAGAAAGGACTTTTTAACAGAGGTTCTTTTTCTGTGCTAATTTCATAACTTTCCATTTTGCCTCCCACCATACAGGTGGTTTTATTTTCATTTGATTAAAAAAAATAAAGAAATCTGAAGCCTTTTTGGAATCAATAGCTAAACTCACGCAACTTCAGGCTTCAAAATTAGAGATTTAGACCACCTAGGTTTCAGGTGTCCAGCCTTCTTATTCTGAATCCATTAAAAACAGCTATACACTTTATGTTTTGGAAAGTCAGATTATTTAAAATGTATTAATGATACACACATTAATGCTGGCATCTTTTATTCTTCTCTCTTTCCAGCTAGCAGCCCTCCTTTCCCTGCTTTTCCATGTTCATTGGTGCATTGTTTTCTCATTTTTTTGGACAGCTTATTTCAATAGTTACATCATTCAGATTGTCCAAAAATGTGAATCTGGAATCAACTCAAGAAATTAAAAACAAAACAGATACTTCTGCCCACTCCAAAAGGAGGAAAGTTTGAAAAAGGATTTTACTGTAAGACTCCCCAGAAATCAAATGTTTTCAGAACTGGCTCAAACCTATCAACTTTTACCAAATGAGAAGTTGTTAAATCTATTCAAAAGTCATGTGTATGCAGGAGGAAGGGTAAACATGACCACTGATTTCATGGCTTTACAAATTTTTCTTGATGCTTTAAAGTCTTTCAATTTCAAGCTATGGCATGACAGGCATTTCTTTCCCCACGACCAAAATAAGAAACTTAGTAAACTGATAAACATTCTCTTATTTGCACAAGGTAAGGCTCAAAGTATGACTAAACATACTTCACACATTGAGAAGTAAAACTTCCCATTCACTATTTATTTCCTACCAAGCATTCTAGTTATCTTACTCTGTCCCCTCCATGAAGTAAATGTAGAGCAACAGGTACATTCAAATTAAGTACTCCCTTTCTAAAAAGCCAGTCTCCCACCACCATGGTGATCTCCAGATTTTGACTTATTACCATCAGCAACTGGAGACAACTGCTGTGAAAAACAAAAAAGCAAAAAGCCGTAACAGCCACCTCTGTTAAGGGTTAGGGGCATATTGGGCTGTTCCACCACATTCAAGTAGTGGGACATCTCTTTCCTATCATGGAAGGATGGGAAATGACATTTCTAGGACATGAGACTGCACCTCATTCTGTTGAAAAGTAAGCTAATTTATGAGGAAGGATTAAATGTCAGTTCTTTCACAAGCCTAAAAAAAATTCTGGTTTTGCCAAAAATTGAAATCTCTTAGTTAGATTGTTGATAAGGAGTACTTTCTGACTTACTCCAGCACTGAATTCACCCAAGCTCTTTGAAAAATCTGACAAAGAGCAACATATTTCTCTAAAGCTTTGAATTCCTTTAAAGCTTTATTATAGGAATAATTTGGACTGTAACACACTCATTACAAGTATAAAATAAAGCCTTGTCTTAGAATTTCTTTAATGTTTCTTTCACATGCAAAGAGTCTGCAGAGTAAGTAAAACACCTGACCCATTTTTCTCAAAGGGTCAAAGGTAAGAATTTGTACAAGTGTGAATTCAGTTTCAAATCCAGAATAGAAGCTACAAATATTTACTCCACATAAATATTTAAGCAGTTTGAAGCTACCACCTGTGCATCCCCAGAAGGCGGCTTACCTTGCATTTTGGACACTTCTGGGCATTCCTTTGCCCGTGCTCAATCTCATTGGCCCAGTGACGCAACAGCTTGTCTCCCTTTTTGTACTCTTTGCAGTTAACGCCTTCATGCCAAGGCGAGTGGCACTTGAAACACCAGACAAATTGGCAAGATGGACACTGGATCTGTACAAGTGACAAAACACCACACATTTGCAAGATGTTTAAATTGATAAAGGATCTACGCCTCCCACTCCCTCGGTTTTAAATCATTACAACAAACACATCATCATCACGCCTTCTTCTAGAGCCTGGCTATTTTTTGAGAAAAGCTGTTGGAGTTGCTGTGTTTGTAAAACTACTAAGAAACACAGGCACATTGCAGGTGCTCATTTTCAAATGACTGGCCTCACACCTGGACCATGACCAAAGCAAGCAAGAAGCAGAAGCCACATTAGACACAGGCACATCCAGGTTTCGGGAACAACTCTACTTCAGCTGTGTTTGGCAGCACAGCTTCTGGCCGGGGAAGGCACGGCTCTCAAGCAACACTCTCAGCCCTCCTCACCACCCCAGCCACAGCCTGTGCTTCACACCGCCCCTAATTTGTACCAGCTGATGGACCGGACTGAGAATTCAACCAAACCCAGCTTTTTGGCCACAGCTCTTTCTGTACCTGGCTCACCACAGACACATTTGTGCTGGCAGTGTGTGGTGCAGGGATGCTGCTCAGGAAGCTCTGTCCAGGGGTGAGGACCCAGGCAAAGCCCCCAGGATGCATTTTGGAAATCCTTGCATACCACAAGCTGCTGTGCCCTCTGCTCAGACACGCTGACTGCCTGCCCGCCGCCTCGGCTCTGTTTTGAGGCCAAGGCTGGCACTCTGATCTCCCTCAAGTATTTTGCTGGGGAGCAGCCAGAATTACTATTCATACGTGCAGTTCTTACTTCCGTTACTACCAGCATGCTAACACAAAGCTGATCTGATCTCTAATGCATGATCAAGATGAAGCTGTCTGCTGCTCTTAATACTTTTCCTTAAGTTCTACATACATAGATAGCATTTAGGTTTTTGACTAAGATTTTTTTTTATTTTGAACATGAGTACAATTGATGCAATGGCTCAAGCTGAGTACTTTTTATGACTCTATCTGACCCATTTTTCAGTGGTTACCTTTAACTTCGTATAAAGCAAATGTTTTTGCATTGCAGTAGTGTCTGACAGCATAGCCTAATTCATATAATGTGATGTATCTCTCTGCATAGCAGTGTTCAATCAAGTATTCTACCTTTACATGATGTGCTGCTCAGTGCACCACTTCAGCTTACCTCTTTATGCCATTCCAAACCTAAGCACCAGCAAGTGCAAGAATATGAGCTCATGCTCAAGAGAATTAACAATTTTCTTACTACATATAAGACATTGTTTCCCCCTCCAGAATTCTTTGCCTGGTCTGAATTACAAAAAAGGAAAGCAGCCTGAAGATGTAGACAGATTTTCTTCCCTCTTTCCAACACACTTTAATTACCATTTACTAGTTATTATCCTTCTCCAAAAAAAAAAAAAAGTGCTAGAACACACACATTTTTTTCTTCATATCAAGAAGACTCAGACACTGTAAAATTGAAATAGATTAATTTCTGATATCCTGTATCCTGGGCATGTATGACTTACTGCTTGCTGTAGCTACAGGGTGGCATTTTCCTAAGGCAAACAGTAAAATTTTTCATGTAGAAGAAAAATCACACTTACTAGATGCTTTCTGTCAATGAATAAGTTACTGAGACACATGGAGGCAGCACAGAAACAGGAAAGAACAAGAATAAAACTCATTTGTAGGGAAACAACACGTGAAAGCTGCAACACTTGGATTACAAAGACTATTACTTTTTGCATGAGAACACTAATCCCTGACCCAAGGCCAGGACAACTTATGAAACAACTGAAATACAAAATCAGTGCCATTTCTTGGATTTGTTGGTCTATAGGCCCAGATGCTAAGTAAAAGTAAATATGTTATCCTGCATCTGTGCATAATTCTTAAGAACAACTGAACAGTACATTAGCTTCCCACCCTGAAGAATCTAAAGAATAGCATTTTTACTGTTACTAAATAAATTCACACACAACACTGATTTAGGTTTCCAGAACCCTTTAGAAACCAACATGTACAACAGATAGCTCTGATTACTGGCTTACTGTCTGGACCACTATCCCCATAATTTCCTACAAGCTTCAAACTTGTGTTTTTCAACATCACATGTCCCAGTGACCTACTGCTAGAAAGACAAATTTTAGCCAGCATCACATTGCGTTACTCAGTATTTATTATGCCTCAGGCAAGGATGGAGCTTGTAGCCATGATTAAGTGTTCTACAACCTGAAAGAATCATAGAATCATTAAGGCTGGAAAAGACCTCCAAAATCGTCTGGTCCAAGCATCCCCCTACCACCAATGTCACCCACCAAACCATGTCCCTAAGCACCACGTCCAACCTTTCCTTGAACACCCCCAGGGACGGTGACTCCACCACCTCCCTGGGCAACCCGTCCAATACCTAACAACTCTTTCTGGAGAAATTTAGAAAATTAGGAGAAATTTCTCCTAATTTCCAACCAGAACTTCCTCTGACACGACTTGAGGCCATTCCCTCTTGTCCTAGCTTTCATCACATGCAGTATTCAGTCATTTGAGATGGAACCTGAATGCTAAACAAAAAAACAAACAACAACAACAAAACCACACACACAAAAAAAGACAATATTCTGGCAAGTTGCAAACTAGAGCTCCTTGCTTAAAAAAATGACAACATAATTTAAAACTTCCTTTTTTTTTTTTGACACATTCATTGCAGGCTCTGTCTTTCTATTATAGCATGCATATAATTGCAAGAAGTGTACCAGCCACCAGGACATATACTTAATCTTATGCATGCACATTGACATCAGATGTTTCCAAATACATCACTTAGAAAACACTAAAACACAGGATGAGGTTGCAACCGTAGGATTTCAGAATAACATCTGTTACCATGAGTGGCCCTGATGAACTGAAGTAAACTAGTGGGACCTACCTCATTAAAAGGTTTGGAGTTACTTGTTTCCTTTTCCACCTTCCAAAGAACTGAGTTAGTAAATAGATTTAAGATTCTGAATGAGCCACTTGACTGTTGTTGCACAGTGTCTCAACATACATTAAGCAGGCAAAGAAAAGTATGTTCTTTTAAGAACTATTATTCTTGCTTTTCTTGGAACTAGTGGCCAAAAACCAAAATCCTAAACCTATTTAAACTTGGATTCAGTGTAACAGCATGGCAAGTACTCAAGAAATAGGAACACAACAGGGCAATTGTGGCTGTCTTTCAGATTCTTATATCATTCTTCCTCCACTTTTCTGAGAAAACCAAACAATGTGCTTTATGCTTCAGTATTAGCGCATGAAATCATAACAAGGACACAGAAATACTCTTTTCATATGGTCTGAAGTAGTAAAATATACTATAGTCCAGCAAAGCAGATAAACTATATCTGAAAAAACAACAATACAAACAGCCTTTGGTGTTTTTTCAAGTATGTTTTTCCTTATACCAACATTTACCTTTTATTTTATGATTTCCATTTCAGTTGATCAGAATCGAGAGGATACATACCCAAGACATCAATCTCCCTTGAAATAGAAAAAATACACAACTTCTCATACTAACCCTCTTAGTTCTCAGCTTTCTGAAATACTGACCTTTGAGGCTAACATTTTCCATTTTCTTAGCTAGCCTCTTCAGTGTAAACTATTTTAACTATCATTTTCCTCACCTCCCAGGAAGAGACCTTTCAAAATTGGTAGGTAACAGCAACACAAAGCACTGACCATTGTGATATGACGTTAGCAAAACTGACTTCACATTAAAAATATTCTGAGAGCTTGAAGCTGCAGAAAGATTTATGGGATTTTCTGCTGCTTAGTGGAATGCTGGTTACACGCTAGGGTAGCTGAATAAATTGTGCAGTTGATGACATGAATTACCATCTCTAGCTACAGCTACATATTTTTTTTTTTTTTTTGGAAAAAAGTGACTATGGGCTCCTGCCAAAACAGCTGCCTCCTCCTCATCACCAACCCATCCCTTCTCTCGTACCAGCTGAAAATAAGCAACAACAAAACAAACAAATCTTGTGTCCCATTGGAGCTGATCTTTGATCCAACTCCCAACGTGACAACAAAACATCAACATGAGCAAAAGCAAGCTGGCAGGAACAAACAGCTAAGAGCAAAGAGGGACAGAACAGCAAAATCACTGCTTTCAGAGCAGTTCAGGCTTAAGGCTGACTGAAGTGATGTGTAGACATGAAGATATCTGCAACTCAAGGTTAAAATTTGATCAAAAAAGCGGGGGGGGGAGAACTCATCGGAATCAGCTACACAGGTTCATTCCATCACAGCACCTTCACAGCCGCAGACTCCTACCAGTTCTAGAGCATGGAGTTTCAGAAACTCTTCAGTAGTTCAAACAAAAGACAGTTTATGTAAGAACCACACTGAAAAAAAACATTTACGTTTCCAAAGTCAAGCACTCAAGCCTTTATTTTATACAATGGTAACTCTTCACAGAAGCAAGCAAGAAAACTTTGTTATGAACCTCAGGGGCTAAGGCAGAAAAAGTCCAACAATCAAGAAGTGCTTCTTCACGGCAGGTCAAAGAGCAAACACTAAAACAGATGAAATCCAGGCCTGATAGAAATAACAACAACAAAGACAGTAAAAGCCAAGATAATCACTCTAGTAAAACCCATATCCATATGTTCCATGCATAGGAGCTTAACTACCAATTTTTAATTTTTTCCCCCCCCATTTCCTTTGGACTTTGGCATACCAGCTTTTACCAAAGGTTTGTTAGAATCTTGCCAGCAAGGAAATCTCACACTCCCAATTTGGGTCATAAGATAGAGAGCAAGGGTCTTTCCTTACTGGAAAGCTGGATCCTTTTGTGATATGAGTACTTGATGTATGAAACTAACTAGTTATGTTGCTGTACTGTGCTGTCCTAAGGGCACTCATGACAAAAGGGAGGTTTGCATAGCAAGTTTCCCTTTTCTTCCTCTCCTCTGCCAACATACACGGACATGGTAACTTTCTAGACTCCGATCTCAAAAACGAAAAACAGCAGTAGCAAACTCTGAACTTCTGGGATTCGATCAGCTTAGCTGACATAAAACAGCTATAGCAAGGAAAATTAATAGAGGTAATAACTTTTGTACCTCTTTAAATTGAGATGTTAAGTTCATTTATGATTTTAAATGGTGTATCAATTGTTAGGAACATCAATAATATTTTACAAATACGTACTCTTGGTACAGAATACTCAAGGAGTACTCAAACACACTCTTGCATTTTTTTACAGCATTTTCTCATTACAGTGTATAGGAGAGCAAGGGTGCTGGCACAGAGCCCTTCTGTGCGGTGATCCTACTAGTACACTTCTGTGCAGACTTCCCCCATGCATGACTTGGTTCTTCTGAAGGCAGCACTTCCAGTGCTGGCGCTTCAGTTCAGAATTCCTCTGAGGCAATTAGTGCTTATACTGTTTGCATGGAAGTATGCAAGACCTTTCGGTCTCCAGTCAGAGCTCTCCAATGCTCTATGTGGGGAAAAAAAAATTGTCTTTGCCTCCAAAGAGCCTATAATTTGAGACAGACAAGACAACATATGAGAAATCACATAAGAATAAGAAAACAGAGATAATGGTCCACAGCTACGCGTGCATGTAACTACTCACATATACACAGTCATATATAGCCTTCTTTTTACACCTCTTCCATGTGCTGAGCTTAAAATAACTCACTAAAACCATACCTATGGCAGAAAACAACACAGATTCAGGGAACAGCCCAAAGCCCTGGACCATGGTTGTCCATACTGTTTGATAGCGTTTTCCCAATTACATTTCCGATCCTGATCTGCGTCAACTAGACATTCCTCCAGGGAACACACCTGGACACAGCTCAAAGCACACATTTTGAGAGGGTCTGTTTCCCAGAGGAGACTTCAGCCCTACAGGTCAGGACTACACATAACACTTTACCACAGAAGCAGGGAAAAGCTTCTAGCAACACATAAGGCAGCCTCCAATTCTTTCTTTGATTAGGATTTCCAGGGGAATGGTGAGAACATTTTAATCACAGCATTTTAACTCATAGAGCACTGGTGGGCAGGAGTACTCATTTTGTGCCTTGAAGATGACAAAAAAAATTGGAGTTGGCACATCCATGATGTTACAGCTACACAAACCGTGACAGGGCTCAAGGGAACAGCACAGCCTCTGACACCTTAAGAGATGCTGCTGCAGAAGCATTACAACGGTGGGTATACCTTGGTCCATGCATCCTGTCTATATCTGAAGGGACAGTAAGTGGATGGCTGAAGAAGAATGGCTGCGGGCAGAAGGAACTTGACCTGTAGCTGGAATTTTCCACCTCTGTGTATGGTGCCAAAAAACTGAAAGTAAGTCCAATGCCAGATCTGAAGTCCAACACCAGACTTTGTGGCAGCTTGCATGCAGTTCAAACACTGCACAGATCTTGTATACAGCTTGTATCTCAGAGTTAGCTTTACTGAGGTTTCAATTCCACTGGATACACAACCTTGTACCTTTTAATCTCCACACTGGGCTGAATCTTATGCTGTAATTAGGCCTATCTAAACAATCATCTAAACTCCTACTGAAGAAAACTGGTTTGTCCAGGCAAGGCTAACTCAATCATGAAATTAACCACCACAAGTCTAATAACTGGATGGAAAACAGAGCATGATGCTGCAGACAGAATGTTCATCTTTTGGAACCAAGATGGACCTTCGGGAGCTCAAAGCTGCTTCTGCCTGCCATCTTGCTTTTACTCTTTCATTGAAATCACAGTATAAGCAAGCCTTCTACTAGAAGTGCTGTCAAAAGGTGGTTTTAGATCTTTCTAAAGTTTTGTGTATTGAGACTCCACAGGATATTGAGAAACCACAGTAATGTTTAACCTCTACTAAGGGACTGAAGAAATCAAACCAAGGAGCAGGACAGACAATAGCTCTAGCTCTTAAGAAGGAGCAAGCCAACAGGAAGTTACCACATAACACAGCAACTGTCCCAAATTTATTTGCTGAGAGTTTCAGGGAAAACCTATCTTTGCTGGAGTTGCACAGCTAAAATTATCAGTAATAGTGTGATTCCTCTTCCCCAGTCTCTTCTAATCATGACCGTATTATTTGCATGTCAAAGAAGAAAGAAAATACTCTTAAAGTACTCTTTAAATTAAAACGTGCCAGGCCAAAATTATGCCACCTTACCAAATAAGGTAAGGACTAAAGTTAAACTGTTCAAATTGTTAGAAATGAATTAATTAATCAATGATTCATATTCCTAATCACAGCTTGCACGAAGCCCCAGTGATAGAAGAAAGCTCACTTAATGCCCACCAAGTGCTGTCCTACCCACAGCTCTGGCGACCATGCTCACTTTGTATTTGTTCTCCAATTTGGCAGGGGTAGGAATGTGGCCTCTCCTCCGGAAGGTTGTAAAGTGCTTGCACTGAGGGCATGGCTTGGTGCTGGAGTCAATGCGGCTGAGTTCCAGGAAATATTTATACTTGATGATGTCCTCGTGGGGCAGGTTATAGAGGATGGTGGTTTCATCCAGGTGTTCGCTGCACTCTGTGATTGGGCATTTTATATCCGCTTGTCCCAGCTGCACCTGAATGTGAGAAAAAACATACAGAAGAGTTGCAAGACATTTTATTTGGAAAAGGTACTACTCTGCAAGTATTGAGGAAGTAAACATTTGTGAGTTTTGCAAGAAAATTCGATTTAAAGTACTCTAACAGTCCACGGACTATCAAGCATATCGTCTTAAAGTTATTTTGACCTACTCCAAGTGAACTGCCATTTTTCCAAAGGGTATTTTCCGAATCCAACAGAAAAGCTAATTACTCCTACAACAACTGTAGTTATGTACCATGGCGATGTACTCCATGAAACCAAACCAAGAACTTGAGCTAGCAGCACCCATTCAGCACTCCATGCTTTGGCTGAAATAGCCAACTCTCCACTATCACGGCTCACACAGGCACTGAGAAAGCAGGTAATGGAAACATTTGTATGCTTTTATTCCAAAATGTGCTGGGAATCACAGCACAGAGAAATTAAAGTCAACTTAGGATCATCGACTCTGACTCAGTGCTAGACCTGAGCTGGCTCCTGCTAAGCAATCACAGAAAACATCAACTGAGCCCGGGGCTGACCAAGCTAATAGATTTTCCCAGAACCTTGAGTGCTGTAATATTTAAAAAAGAAAAAAAATCCCTAAAGATGACCAAAACAAAAACACACAGAGAAGCATGCTCAACTTATCAGGGCTGAAACTGCTACTGATGTAATGAGCCCTGATGGTCCCAAGCTGATCCGTATGGTCAGTTATCTGCAACATAGGTCCACAGCTCCAGGATCTGAGACCAAGGCTAGACACAGGTCTGCACCCTTCATGCTTGGCAGGCTTTATTAACTTGGACTCCATGCCAAAACAGCAGATCCTAGCTGGTCTGTGAGCAATGAGGCTGTATTTACTTGGCACTGAGCCTGAGTTAATAAACCCTGCTGGGTCTGAGGAGTCTGCAAGGACCCAGCATGAGCTTGTTCAATCACGTCTGCCACGCATAATCCTGAATGGATGAGAGTTGACTGCACATGTGGAGCTGACCACCAGCCCAATTCTTCCTTACTACTAAACATGTCCATGCAAAGAGGAAGGAAGGGGGGCTGACAGTGGAATGGGTGTCTCTTTCTAGGAACCATTGTTTTGAGGTTGGTCAGTTCAATTTCCTTGGACTGCTTACTTCAACATGCTCCGTTATTGGGATCTGCAAACAATATACTGAATACGATAGCAACGCCTCAAATTTTGATGCGGGTCTTGCTGCTGCATGGCGGTAACAGAAAACACCATAAACCAGAGACTGTTAATGCAGTATTTCAGCTAAGAAAGGAAAAAAGATAAAGCAACACAACCCTGCACTTGCTGTCTCAGCTACAGAGCCATATGGGCTCTAACTGAATGATAATTTAGTCAGGAGTTAGAGGATTAGAAAAGACATTACAAAAAGGTATAAAATCCAAGGTCAACCCATACTGACTTCAAAAAAATCCCCATGGCACTGCCTTTGTTTCCCCAGCAATGCAGTGGGACCAAAGAGATGAGGAAATTAGAAGATGGCAGCAGTCCGTCCCAGACCAGAGCACAGAGAGGAGATCTCAGCCCTGCGCAGCCTCAGCTCAGGCTGCGGGCAGGTCAGGATAGAGGAGATCTTCCCGTGGTACAGAGGAGAGGCTGGCTACCCTGAACTACACCCACTGTCAGGAGGCAAATGCTCCAAAACTTCACTTCCAGCCCCAAAAGATAAGGAGAACACCGCCACACACAAACAAGTCTAACCTCAAGTATTTTGGCCTTTACCTGGAGCAGGGTGGAAAAGAAGAAGCATGTGGTTGAATGCACCATTAAAAAACAAAACAAAAAACAAAACAAGCATTCCCCCCCCCCCCCCCATGCTACGGGGAATGTCCACATTTTACAGCTGGAAGACACTCATGTACCTGAAGCAGCATGTGAAAAGTTGAACTTAAGCATATAACAGAGTGATTCTTCTCAGAAATTCAAAAAACCTCAGTTTGATACATGTTAAAATGTGTTACAACCACACTGCAAAGAAGATCACATCACCATGACACAGCATATCCCTGTTTTAGAGGGAACATTGCCATCTGAAATATTTAATCTATGGCTTCACCACGTGATCCAAAATAAATGTACTAGGAATTATTTTATGCTCACAGTTTGTTATCAAAGTATTTTGACCAGAGATAGTGGTCTCTGGACAATCTAGTTACTCTGCTAGAAGTCTTCATATAAGTGAGAAGTTTTGCAGATGCTCAGACCTTTAAACATTTGCTTCCCACATTCTAATAGCTCTGGCCTTTTTCTTTGCAGGTGTTCCCATTATGTATATGTACAGACTTTCATAAAAGTATATCCTTCCTCTGCTGGTGCCTACCCCTTCCAAGAGCCAGTATAGCTCCGGCAGCACTCTGCATTGCAGAACATCCAGGAGTGCTGGGCCCAAGCACTTATCAGTAATACATTTTAGAACACGTGGAGTTTGTTGTAATTTATCCCCCTGTGTATCATCTGCGCTCAAGAAGCAGAAAGAAAAATCAGTCTAGCTCCCAAGAACCCAAATACGTTAACCTAGGAAAAAATTGTTACAGAAATACAAAATGCTATTGCACTACTACAAGGATTAGTAGTTCAATATATGTGGTACCACAGAAGTAATGCTTCTATTTGAAGAAGTATAGGCAAAACAATTTAAATCCAAATAGTCAAATGAACCCCATCTATGGCTACTTTGTTGTTGTTGTTTAAGAATTAGGGAAATACTAAAAGGGGTAAGCCCTTTTCCTAGAAGTAAACTAATCTGCATCGGAGCAACACTTCATGCTGAGAAGGCACACTGTATTTGGCATTTAAACTGGTGCTTAAGAGCCACCACTACCATGTCGTGGTAGAACAAACCTGCATTTATAAAATGAAGGAATACAAAGCTGAACACTTTCTATTTTTCATGCCCACACAAAATATGATTAAATATGTGGTAAAAGTCAAGCGTGGTTTCAGTGTTTATTTTGAAAATATGTTTTACACCCACTTGAAGTAAATCATTTTTATCCTCTGTAATAGTTTCAGCCTTTCAAGTTTGGCAAAGATTGATTCTTTTCCTATGTTTTGAATAGGACTGAAGTGAACAGAGCTGTTTTGCTTATTAGCAGTAACTTCAATGGAGCCTTGTCTTACCAAAACAGTCCATCTTTGTTTGTGCACTAGCATTAGCAATTGATGCAAGTACAGCTTTAGAAGTAGCTTGTTAGGCTACCTGCTGCTGCAGACCCAGGAGGTGCTACGGAACAGCAAAGAAAAAAATATTTTTTAACCTGGCTAAAAAACAACTAGTTTTGTTCTTTTTCATGACTTTTTGTTTTTTTCAAAGGAATTTTGAAGAGCCTCATCCTTCAGAATCAGCTTATCACAATGTCAAAACCCTGAGTTTTAAGAAGTCTTTGAATTGCAAAGTGCCACCGTGTATTAAAAACTTTAGAATCCTCAGTATACACAACAGCATGGTATATTTTCACAGCGTGAGGAATGACTGATATGTCTAAAGGCAGTTGAGCTGCTGCACAACAGTAAATGTCAGACTCTATTCAGTTCTTACACCCAGCTGTGCTCAACTTTCGTAAATCATCTCAGGAGGTGCTAGCACCATTCACAATTCATCCTGTGAAAGCAGGCTCTCATGAGTTTCATCCTGCAGAAAAGTAACATTTAAACTGTCAGAACAGCATTACACTGCCCCACTCCCTCTAGTTCTTGACATTTTATTTGGAGAGATTTGGGGCGGGGGACTTGTTCACATACTGCCCAAAACTAGTCATACCCGTAACAGGAAGAGAGAGTACGGTCCTTTAAGTCAGAAAATTATTCTCTCTGCTTCCGCTTTCTACAAAAAGGACATGTTTGGTAGCTGAATAGAAAGAGTTCAAACTATGTGAGTAGCACTGATTTGTGCCTGTCATTTAGCCTGGCCACACCTGGCTGGAATGGGCCATTCTGCTTTAAAATAGATACACACAAACCTGCATTTTCTGCCTGAAACTTTACTCTTAGTTCACAGATACATAAGCTAAATAAATCAGTATGTTGTTCTTACTTTCAACTGTTAATGCTGAAAGAAAAGCGTACAGTTCCATGTCTAGTTTGCACCCCTGTAGAACACTTAAATTTCTAACAGTGGGCCGAGCTCTCCCCTGTAAACTAATGGGGATGTTATGCATTAAAAAATACTTTGGAAGTGCACAGATGCAAGTAAAGGGACAGTTTGATACACAGGACTTTCACATTCTACAGAGGAACAAACTAATGGAAGAAAGTTGCTTTTATTTGCAAGCAAAATCCTATTGCCTTCTAGTTCACTGGAAATGTTGCTCTTACATTTTTTTTGCTGTAAGTTTCAACCAAGTGAAGAATTACTTTCTTCACTTCTGGGAAGTATCATCTTGAATTTTTTTTTAAACCAATCAAACAGGTTTTCATGGAAAATACTTTAATGGCTCTCAATAGGACTCCACAGTGGTAGGTGCTAATTGAATGAAATCCAAATAGACACAATCCAACAAGTGCAACCGAGGAGGAAAAAAATAAAGACACTGGAAACTTTTACTAAGCATTTTGCACCCATCTTTGAGGTTATGGTTCCATGACCATTCCCGTGGTTTAAGTACTAACTTTAGTAATCCATACCCCTGCCTCTGTGTTATGCCAGTGATGTCCTGGCATTCTCCAAACTGCTCTTACAAAAACTCCAAGCAATCCTATGAAACAGATTTTCAGTTTCTGTCCTCCCTGCTTACTGCCAAACTGTAACATATCCTCAGTGATGTAAAACAAGTGAGAATGAAGAGTTAGGAATAAGAGTGATGAGATTAGGGGCTACTTCAGTTGTGTCTCCACCAAGCAGGAAGACAAACTGGGTTTCATGTGCTACCTCCAACTGCACTGGATATCTTCATGTACATTCTCGCCTGCAGTTCATTGCTTCACAGACCAAAACCCCACTGGGTGTGTTTCATTTGCATCTCCCCTTTTATTCATGTCTCTAGATAGCAGACTTGCATTAAACTTACTTTTAGAACCCATTTTTCAGTAAGCCACCACGCTGTCCTCTCTGCCAACCACTACTTGTAACCTTGCATCCCCCCCCTACTCAGGAGGGAGGGTCTTCACCAGCTCAAGCAATGGGTACATTGCTGATCTCAGAAAGGTTACAGAAAGAATTCAAACTGGTGAGGAACTCCTGTATGCCAGCACTGAATTCATAATTGTTAGTTCTTAATTCTTACACCAGGAAATACCTGCACGACCACCAAATCAACTAGAATGACCAGTCTTTCTCCATAGTCAGTGGAGAACGAGGAAGGCGATCAACATGATTCAAAAGCAGCAGCAAATGGCAACAATGCCTTTAAGTTGCCTGGTTGAAAAATCTCACTCTTTTGCACAAGCGACTAAAAGTAGCTCAAGAAACCTAATTTCTCCCAGCACTAAAGTCTGTCAGGTATTTTAAAAAAGGTTTTATACGTGACAGATGTTCATTTTAAGTTGATTTTGTTAAAGTGGCCATCTATTATTAATAAACGTTCAACCCAAAATCTGCACTTAAAAATAAATCAGATTTCTGTTGTGTCACAAGCTCACGTAGAACACCCCTGAAGACGTCCATCATGGTGTCTTCCTTCACATCTCTTATCTGAGGACACAAAGTCTTTGTTCTCCTTTGGCACGGATACTATGCACCTGGCTGAAGCCATGGCAAGGATGTGGTTCCTGCGCCATGCCACATTTACAAAGTCACTTGGGCTCAAAAGTTCCAGGCACCAGCAGACACCACACCTCTTCCACTTGCATAGTTCTACGATTTACATTAACTATCACATTGTCAACACTAAAACAAAAACCAACCAAACAAAAAACACCCAACTCAAGAAGTAGTAAAAGAGCCTTTGAGGAACATTTTAACATACCATCCTTGACAAGAAAGGCAAGCAAAAGCAAGAAGCTGGGCAGGAATCGCAGCATATCCAACCACCACCACAATGTTGACTGGCTAAACTGGCCAGAATTAATTAGCGAGGATAAATGAGCGAGATATTCTCCTGAGTCTAAGCTCAACCAAAACCTTTTTCTTAAAGGCCTCTTAATTTGCTTCATCACTTGACAACATGCTGACACGAAGCTCTACTCCTTTTCATCCCTTCTACAGGGCCAGGTTTCATCTGTTCACATTGATTTGATACCAGCTTGAACCTTCAGGTTCTAATTGTTCCACCTGCATTGGAATAGGATTTATAGAAAATTTATAGAAAAACAAATTAACACTAATATTCTCCTTGACCAGACTTAAATAATTACCAACCTGCATGAGCTCCCCCTTCTACCCTTTCATCTCCTGTTACTGTCCGTATCACCAAATCAATTAAAAACAAACAAAAAAAGATTTAACCTGAGTAATGTTTTCAGACAACTACATTGCATTTGGTCATGTTTCTGCCCCCTGCCACTCCACAAACATAGTGCACACAATCAGAAGGCACGGAGGTTACATGCTCTCTGCCGCTCTTGGTGTCTGCATTGAGCTGAAACCGATGATGGAGATCACGGTGAGTCCCGTGTCCAGACACAGCCAGAGGTGTTAACCCAGGCCACTGGGACATTTTGTGACCAAGGGGCAAGCCAGAGTTACCCCCAAGAGATATGGAGGGCAGAAAGCTTCCATCACCTTGCTGAGAAGACAAAGCCATCTTTCACCTCTCATGTTGGCCTGCCTGTGAGGGCAGAGCGAGGGGGAAAATCCCAGCTGAGGAGGGCCGAAGGCGGCCCAGCAGGATGCGGGGCAGGAACTGCAAACCTTGGAGGAACCTGACCCAAACCCACACGGAGCAGGAACTGCAAACCTTGTAGGAACCTGACTCAAACCCACAGGTCTCTCAGCACTCGTTACAGGGAACAAGGAAATACGCAACAGCTCTCTGGTTTTGTTTAGGTTTGCATATTAACAAGGCCAAATAGCGAGCACAATAGTTTTCCTATTCCTTAGAAGACGCATTGACTTCTGGTAAAAGACACAAAGATGCTCATGAAAGAAGAGTTTTGAGGGTGGCAGACTGAGTCAAGTACCTGCCCTTTTGGGGGTGGAAAAGAGGCAAATATATCCAAGCCCTGACAGCTGTTGCTGCTGCCTGGCCGTGGGACTAAAAGCTCACAGGACCAGGTGTGGGAAGGAGCTGCAGGAAGGAAGCAAGGGCCAGGAGACCATCCGCATACCACGATACACTCGAGTAACCTGGCCACCACTGCTCACAGGGGCTTAACAGAAATGGGAAGTAGGAGCAGAGAAGCAGCGAGACCTTTGGAACACAAGCATTTGTCAGGCTTCCAGCATCACGATAAGAAGACTGCGTCCAAGTAACACAGAATCGAAACAAAACAATGACGACAGCTGATATTTGTGAAGTAAATGAGAAAAATTGATGGGTTAACTCTTTAGTCATCATGTTTAAATTCAGATGAGAATAGCCTGTTCTCCTACACTTGGAATAAAGCTGTAAAAACTGTCATCTGTATTTGAATGTGTTACCAGCCAAGCCCAGCCTGGATGCGCCCCGTACACATGTGATGGGTGACGCATGGACAGGCTGCAAAAGCTGAGCAAACAGCTCAAACATGAGGGGACCCAGGCACAGCCACAGTGACCAGCTACTCAGCAGGGGAGCTTTACCTCTGCCATGCAACAACACATCCCACTTCCAGCGCACGGAGACCTGAGCTCCCAAAAGTTGCAGTCATGCAATGAGTGTTTACCGCAATTCATCTAAATACTTATACTAGAAAATAATCAACTGCAAAACGAACAAACAAACAAAAAAATCAATTCTCCCTTTCCAGTTAAGTTTAAAACAGTGTGCTCAGTTACTCAAGCAGGTCATTTTTACCACCATGCCAGTCTCTTACAAGAGAGAAACTTAAAAAGGAACATTGCTGTTTCCTCATCTCACTTGCAGAAGAAAACTCCGAGTAGCCAAGCTCTGGCCTCCACCAGGTTCAGACTGGATTAACCAGGTTCAGATCAGTTCCAACAGAATAATACTGTTAGCTATTAACAATAATCAACACTACAACCAAAACAAGCAAACAAAACAAAAGTTCCTTTATGAACTGGTAGTCAAGAAATCAGCAAAGCCATGGTTACTATGAGTAATCAGTGTCTAGATCAAAAACTTCCCCCCTCTGAATCCTTTCCTGTGCTTTTCTTGAAGATGGAAAAAAAGTTAACACCTGCAAGAGTAAAAACACATGGCCTCAAACTTCGCTGTGAAGCGTCACTTCAGTTTTCACATGTAACTAAGCAAAATCCATCAACCACAGCAACAGTGTATTGTGTGACTACTTGTATTGAAAAAGAGTAGATCAACAGTTCATTCTTCAACTATTTAGTACACAGGATCCAAAACAGACACAGGAGGCTCCTGAGTTCATATTTCCCAACCATAATTCCCCTTTCAAATAAGAAAAAGGGCCCAAACTACCACATATTTGTGAAATCTATTCAGTAATCTGTATTACTAAACCTCTAATACAGATTAGCCCACACAGTGATTCAGCTGGTAGCATCAGCAGTAGTTAATTGAACCTTTGGCTTCACCAACAATGGCTGCTATTATATTTTACTTTAATACCTACAGAAGTATTTCATGGTGCTTATTATATTCCCAACTGAAAGTGGCATTTAGCATAAAAAAGAGAAAAGCTCTCAATCAGAGGGAAAGAGTAGGAGAAGAGAGGATGCTCCCCCCTTCTCAATATTGCATTCCAGAAGATGGCTATAGAAGAAAACAGCATCACCATGGATGTGGGTGGTGACTTAAAAATAGCAAGAACTTTTAACACAAATCTCACAATTATTCTTTGACCATCCAAATCCTCTACATTCCATGGTCTATAGAAAAGGACAAATATTTTATAGTCATCCTTAAACTGTCCTGCTTTCCTTAAGAAAGCTACCTAGAACTATTTAGTTTCAAAGTCTTTGCTAGGTCTGAGGTTAAAGATGAGTTTTCTTATGCATGTATCAGTGATCAAAGTTTTGACTCTTGACCATCACACAAGAAAACAAATACTGCCATTGTTCACTTGATAAATTTAATACACAAACAACCACGTTGCATAGGTACAAGATAAAGCGAATGAAATTCTGAGAAGTACTTTTACCTGGTAGACAATTATCAGAAATAGTAACATATCTCTTTTCTTAGATTCAGTGTGGAATTTACAAGGTTAAATTACTATCACTTGGCTTCCCTTAGAAACCATGCAACTTAAAGGAATTTGTTTATGCAATGAAGTTGTTGCGAAATAACTAAGAATTGAATTATAAATGGTTATTTTGCTCTGCCTTCCTGAAAAGGAGACCTATCTCATTGTACCAGTACATATCCAGAATAAAGCAAAGCTGCTTTTGGTGAAAAGCTACTATTGTATGAGGACTCCTACAAAGTGAAATTAACTGGTAACTTTTACATAGCTGGATAAACCCGAGAAGTAGACTAATGTGCATGCTGACATATTTTCAGGGATAAATACTTCCTGGGAAAGGCTAGCACAGAACAGCCTTCCAAACTTCTCTCCACATACCAGCATTTGGATGAGCCCCAGATACCATGCCAAAGCTCCAATTTCACATGACTTAATTACGTTATTTCTCATCATACATTCTAAATGTAAGGAACATATTAATACATGTTTAATGGAATGACAGATACAGCCACAACAGGGAGCAAACATAAGACCAAGACCTGCAAACAAAACAGTCTTCTCCAGGGAACTATCAAGGCAAAAGCTTAAATGATGGCTGCGATCTGTGTTTTGAGAAGCAAAAGTGAAAGCAAATCCCCAGGCAGAAGCAACAAACTACCCATCTCAAACAGCTAAACTGTTACCTAAGATACCTCAGCAGAAAACTGACACAAAAGAAAAATCCTCCTGTGCAAGCTGAAAGAACAATTCTGCACCAGAACTGACCAAATCCAGCAGAGAGCTGCACACAGTGATTTGAAACGCTGCATTTAACAGCTGAAACATCAGAGTTAACTTTCTTGCCGATCAAATTCTGGCTATAATACTGGGGTTGTTACTATGGGAGGTCAGCTTCACGCAGTAGCCAAGTTAGATTCCTAGCTAGGACTTGAGTTGGCCATGAGGGAGAGATTTGATTCTGGCAAAAACACCATCATGACCAGATACGGCTGTGGAAATACATGCATGTAGCAAGAAGAACAAGGCCTCACTATGTTTTTCATTGCTTTTGGTCCTTTGAGGATCACTGTGCATTCAGGCACTGGCTGGGACTGAAGAGAAAGGTGGAAATAACTGCTACAATCACTGAATTCAGTTCTCTGCAGCTAACCTTTTTGGATGTTTAGGGAGACTAGACTATAATAAAAGACAAAATAAGACTTCAACCCACACAGCAGTCTCCTCTTTCTGGATGCTAAGGCAGGCTTACCCTGCATCTTCTGGAGTCTAGCCCAAGACTTCACATCATCTGATCAAACACATACGTGGATCTGAAAGATCTGGGGTACAGGCAGAGCCAGAACTCGCACATATGAGCTGTTCCAGTACCCCTCCTCAGGCCTCAGACCTTTACAACCCTTCCAGCAAGTCAGCCAAGACTGCACCCTACCTATTGCCAAAAAAACTACTGAAGGAGTCAATACAGCTTTCCCTTCTCCCTCAGCGTTACAGAGCAACTGTGAGGCTGCAAGGAGAGAAGCTTCAGCTGGCTAACAGTAGAAGACTGAAATGTTTTCAAATTAGTTTTCCAATTGATCAGGCAGTTGAATTAATTCCCCCTGTGACATATGATCACTAGTTCACAACCCAATAGACAAGTAGGAAATGCCCGGCCAAGGAGAGAGGCTCTTGCAGAAGTAGCTAGCCATTAGTCATCCTACTTGTTGTGTCAATCTACACCTTCAGATCATGTACCAGGTACTTGTACTAACTCTGCTTACCTTTAATAAGCCTGAAATATGCTCAGCAGCTCTCCTCAGTAAAAGCAGTTAATGGCAACTACAGTAAAAAGCGGGGAGGGCTGCAACGCATTCCTTTTCTGTGAGCTTTACGCATCAGTGTTTTCCACATGTACATCCTAAAATTACTGTTCTTCAGAAAGAAGCTTGTATCCCAGCATACCTAAGTCATTACTAGGCTTAAGATCACTAACGTCTATCTTCCCCGTTGTGTACAAGTACTCAAACTGCTCAGCTGCACGTGTGGAAACCCATTGCTGAACCTCAGGCCTGAGCTCCGTGCCCGTGCTGACACTGGCACCCGCGGCACTTCAAAGATGGTCCTCACACTTCCTCATGGTCTGCTGGCCCCACGTCTGCTCTCCGTGCAGCTGTCACCCTGAAGGATACAGAATTCTCAGCTGTGCACCCAAAGCAAAGGGACTGGCTATGAGGTAACCAGGCTTTTTAAAGAGAAGAAATGCATTACTCATCAGTTGTTTCCATAAGTTAATATGTATTTCCAGCATCTCCTTAACAAGGAGTAGGGAGGAATTCTATCAATAACTGTCAAATACACTAGAAACCACTGAAGTGATTGCTTATAAGAATAAAATAATGACTATAAAAGATATAATATGAATGGGTCACCTCATTACTTGATAAGCAGTTCAAAAATTTTCACCAAATTTTCATTGTTCTGTTCCAAGAATAAAGATATCGCCATGCCTACAATTGTAGGAAAGACACTATATGCATTTCTACAGATACTGCTCATCTACTTACAATCAAAAGTACTTCAAACTCGCCAAAAAAACACTAAAAAAAACAGCTAAAAAAAACCAAAAACACCCTAAAACTGACCCTGAAAACAAAGATAATTGACTACAAGGGTTTCTAAAGTGATGAGCAGGTTGAAAGATGCCTTGAAACATCACTTTTGACAGCATTAAACCTTTGCAAGGCTCCAGAAACTGGGTTGCCATTTCACATCACACTGAACATTTAAACAAACAGCTTTGTTCCTACCGAAGTCAACAGAATTTTCCAACCACCACCAAGAAGGGATGGAATTGGGAACCAGGAATATGGATAGGTAAAATGAGGTGAAGGAGGTATTTTATCAGCTATATCCATCTCCACTCTTGAAACCACAGACTCAACGGTAATTGAATTCCATAATACAAGTTCAGGAAAGTTTTTTAATTATTTCCAAAGAATGCACAGTCCTTAGCAGGAGAGATGTTAACAAATAGAAACTGAAGAAGCAGAGGAGAAATTAACTCTTACAAAACATAGTAACACAGAACACACACAATGTATACACGGACGTGCATCTTTCCAAGTCCGTATTTTGCGAGAGCAAAAAGAAAGGACTGTCAGCTTTCATGACAAAAAGAAATGTTTCTTAACAAAGAGACCAACATTTTCCAAAAGTATTTGATTCAGCATTTCATTGATATTTTCACTGAAATGGAAGTACACCACATGACATTAAACATCACTGACCTGTCTACCAAATATGACCTCTGAAAATGTTTAGCTCTCATCTTATTAAAAAATTAAAAACAAAAACTTTTTATTTGAAAAGCATCAATTCCAGAGCAAACACTTCTACATAGTAGTCACAAACTGCAATTGCCTTCTGTGATTAAGCAATCATTGATGATCATTTGGAACAAGCCCAAGTTTCCACAGAGGCCCGATTAGCTGCAGTGGTTTACTTCAGAAAGGGGAAAGCAGTCACTGCTGTTTGAGCTTGGCTGGGGAGAGAAAGAAGAGGGGATGGGAAAAGAGTGAAAAGAAGGAAGAGCCACCCAGTTCAGCCACAAGTCACATCATTTCTTCCCTGCAGCTTTTCACTAGATCACAAAGTCCTCTTGCCTGACATGCAGGGGGAGAGAGGGGTGTACATGTACTCTTCACAATTTTCTCAGTCCACTTGACTTCCCTCATTTTAATAACTCACACACAGAGGCTCACTACCTTCATGACTGCTCCTGCTCCCTCTTACCTTCATCCACAGAAGACTCTGCACCTGTGATGTTTCCTTTTAAACTGCACCTGTACAGAACAGCAGGAGCTGCCTCTGAGAACTGCCATCGCTTCCACCCGGCAAGCAACATTGATTTTCTGCGCAAAACAAAGGCAGAAACATTTGCACTTGTGACTTTTGTGGTTTTGGCAGTATGCCCAAACACCATGATAAATGATGTGTTTCTTGTGTGCTCTTCACCAAAATGCTGCCTGCAGTTTCGGAAATCTGTCATCCTGCTGTTAGTTAAGTTCTGAATTGTACTGACATTTCTCCAGAAGAATTTCTCCATTGTTGCAGAAGAACAAACATGGCTGTGTCAATTTTGTAATAATTTCAGTCATTTTGGAATTTCTATCCATGTGTTCCTATGTTAGACGCTCCTCCCTCCCATGCTATAGATGTTTTTTGAACAAGTAACGCCAAGTTATAAAGAAGTATCATAAAAGAACATTAAGAATTTCTGGCAGCACCGGTAGGGCTGAAAATCAGCTTGAACCTTTACAGGGACTATCCCCTAGTAGTTAACATTGCTGGTACTTGTTAAGATATGCCTCAGCACTTTGCTGGTGGAAAGAGGCCCAGCTGCATGACACTCCCACCCTATTACTCCCAGCTGGACAGGGAGGGATGGCAGAAGTGATGCTCCAGAGCTTGTCCCTGGCACTCTCCCCTGCCCAGCTTGATCAGCTGATGTCCCACTGCATGCCCATGCAACTCCATTTCTTACAAACACACAGGCTTACAAGAACACTGAAGTGTTAGCATTAAATAACTAATGATACTATACTAACATTATGGATTTCAGAGGTGCCATCATAAGTGAAAGAAAGCAATTCTTCGAATTTCCTCCCTCCCATATTCTACATATTCCCTACATAAATCAAAGTTGACATAGTTGAAACAGCTGTAAGAGTATACAAAATACCAGATTTCGCAGTCAAACTTAATTTAGGAACAGTTAAATAGATTACCTGTACAGCAAGAAAATAATTTTAAAAGAGCTAAAAATCCTTTTACGTTTATATTAAAAACATAAACCTTTAGAACTGGGTCACTCACGTAAAAATGACAGATGTGATAAAGCCAAAGGATACTTACAGTTAAACCCACAACACACTTGCTGCCAAGCAATGGGAAGAGTGTATCAAGGGAAAGTTTAAGAACATTTTATGGAATCATTTAGATTTAATGAAACATCTTTTGTTAAAGGTAAAATGAATCCTACCATCATAGGACACCCTAATTATAAAGCCATTTTTAGTAATGAGGTCTCTGGAGCATACTTTCAACCTTTAAAGAAGTAAAGGTCTAATATAAATATTTTAATGTAAATACGTTAAAAATTACAGAAGACTGAAAAGAGACTCACATATAGTGTAAGCGAAATGAAAAAGAGCTCGTGTCTTTCAAGGATCAGTGACTCTCCCCACAGTTCTATCAGTTATATCTTATGCCTTCACATGCTGAACCATTCTGCAAGTTTCCTACAACAAACAATATATTATATATAAAGAAGTCCAAACAACTTACATGCATCAGGAAAACAAACATTAGTAAAAATAGGAGAAGTAAGAAATCCCACACCAGTGGTAATTTCTGTATTTGTTGTAAGCTTTGTGTACTAAATCCCCAAAGTACAAATGAGTACATTGAAAATTAAGTGCAAACTACAGTTCCTCTTGATTTCATTTGAAAAACGGTAATGAGTAACAAACAAGTTAGAAAGTCTTCCAGCCCACAGGAAGAATGACACTGCTTAAAGAAAACAGGAGGTCATAAAAGCACGCACATCCTCAGCTACTTCTGCACACCAAACCTCTGAAGAAAGTTATTAATCTCTCATTATAGCATATGAGCATCTTGCAAATACAAATGTACTTTTCCTATTACTGTGATTTATCTCAAAGAATACCTCAATAGCTCTTTGTGACTGAGTGCCAAAGCTGAGCTCAAACACCGAGTCACTGCAATAAGTGGTCATCTGCGAGACATCTGTATTAGGTGACTTGGCTAAGATCATCTTGGAAGGCTCTAACACTGGCAGAAAAAAAAGCAACAAACACTCGGACAGCTCAGTGTTATCAGAATTATAGTGAATTACATCACCTAGAGAAAAAATCTGCATGTCTTACAGCAGTTTGTTGTCATACTGCACTTGATATCCTGTAACTAGCATTTGAACCATGAAGACAGACATCCTGCAATGTTGAGTCCCTCACTCGACCATGGAAACCCTACAGATTTTTAGTGAAGTGGCCTTAATGTGATATTTACAAAATAAATGGGTTTCTTCAAAGTTCTTTCTCCCAGGTATCCAAACCAACTCCGTATTGTATTTTTTCCAAATCAAATTCAAGTGGAACAGAACATTTCCATTTGGAAGAAGTGTAGAGAAAAAAAAATAATCTACAAATCTGGATCAGGATTGCTAGATGTTAACAGCAGACTACTACAACTGTGATACATGGAAGATTCCTTTACTCAAAAAAAAAAGTAAAATAAAAGCACCTGCTGAACTCACGTGGGACTTGTCCTCCTTAGCTTTGACAGCAGATAGATGTGTTATGATGGAAGGTGACAGATTTGTGTACTACATGGGACTAGACAAACTACATACGTACAGTGTTGACTACTACACAACAGAAACACTTAAAATCCATTGAGCAGCAAACAAGTGCAGTAAAGGACAGACAACCTGGCCAAGTAGCAGAAATTGTTCAAGAGATCTAAACAGAAAAGTGGAAGAAAAAAGGTGGAAAAAAAACAAACTAGAAGAGAGTAGGACTGCTTCATTTAACTGCCACTAAGAAGGAAGCATGACAATTCTGTCGCTATTCTAGAAGCATCACCGTTACCTGCAGTGCACAAGTTCAGAAGGAAACTTACATCGAGAGACCAAAGAATCCAAACAGAAACATGAAAGGAAAGGAAGGTGTCCAAAATGCATGCGTTTCCTCTTTCAGGAAATGATCTGTAATTCAACTTCTTTAAGAAGGTTTAATCACCATCTTAGATATTTGTATTATTACAGTACTCAACATGACTCCATAAAACATTTAGAGGTTCAGTGAAATTTCAGAACAGTTATTCCTCCCCTAAAATTACATTTTTGGAAAAAAATTAATTTTACAAATTTGTTATTAATTACAGCTAAAGCCACACCACAAATGGGGTTCTCTCCCCCAAAAAGCTGCAACAAATCTGACCTCCAAGGTAGTTTAAACTGTTGTAGGCGTAATTCCAAGATTTTTCCACTGTTGTCAGTATAAGGCAATTAAGATTGATCAGCTATCCTAATTCCATATTTTTCCATTTGAATAAAAAAAAGCTATGAGCAATTTCCTGTTTGCTTGAGTTTGCAACATACGGCATTAGCACAATTAACTTATCTGTTGTATAACCCAAGGCATGATAGATGAAGATAACTTCTCTCAATCCCAAATCCAAAGGAATATCTGAATCTCTAAAACGCAAATCAGCGGTCAAAGCAAGAGCATGTTATATCAGTTCTGAATTTCCCACTACCATGTGATGTATTCTAAAAAAAAAAAAAAAAAAAAAAAAAGAAACTCCTGTCGGCATCCAATTTAAATTATTATATTTTTTTTTAAATATAGCCCATTTTGTTTCTGGTCTCATTAGTGCAGCCCTACCTGCCCAACAGCATTAGTCACTTCCTGCATGAGCACTTGATCACCTACGCTGAGTGAAAACACCTTTTATTACATCCAACACCGTATACAGATTTCACTGAAACTTTAACGCTGTAATTGAGCACACCTGTCCCCCGTGCCACCACACACAAGGGTGTGACACACTAAAAACTCTGGATAGGAACTTTAGAGAAAGAATAGCTCCTTTTCTTAAATCCTGCCCCCTCCAACCAAATTAGCTTGAAAAATACCTTCCTAATGATCAATGTGAGAGTTGGGTATCTTTCTGTTGTAGGCTTTTATGATTTTAAACTTCCAAGTTTCACAACTGCTCCACCTGAACACCAAAAGTATCTATGAGTAATACAAATGCAAGGCTATCAAGCCCAATTATTAAATCAGCATGCTGAAATCACGGGCCGTTGAGTAACTGAGTAACATACGCAAGTCCAGAAGAGACATATCCCAATTTCTCCATGCCACAAGGAACACCACTGCCCATGACCCTGCAGAAACCCCAAACCCACAACATTTTAAAAATAAAATAAGTCTGTAATTCCACTGATGTGAACTTAGCTTAGGTCCCCCCTGCTCCAAGCTGCACAGGCACACAGCAACGAAGGGCAAAGAGCTGCTTCACTTGGCCACAGCTGATGGGGAAGGGAAGTTTGGTCTCCATTCGATGCCACAGCAGGACACCAGCAGCGCAAAGCACAGCCAGCTCTTGGAGAAGTCTGCTGCCTGGGCTGTACGTACCTGCTGAAAAATCAGATGGGCAGGGGAGAGGACGTCACACCTGATCTGCCTGCAGAGATTCTCCTGCAAGGAGGTCTTTTGCTCCCGCACTATTGACAGGAATGAAAACAAGACAAACATGCCAATGATATGGCTGAGGTAGCAAGAGTCTGTGGCTCAACAACAGCTTCCTCCACACAACAGATGCCTGATGGCTTCCAACACAGAACTTTACTTAAATGGCATGGGTGAATAATCCATCACGCAGCCCAGTCAGTCTTAAATTGCACAATTTACCTTTTCAGAACACGACTGCAAGTACCGTAGCGAAAGAATCACTATGGAAAGGAAATACCGCTTTAAAATGCTACTGACAGCTGAAAGGAAGCTCATCCAGGAAGGGGAAGAAGAGCAAAAGTTGGAAGTCACTGAGAACAGAGGTCACTCTCCAGGATCTTGACAGCACTTACTAGGTAAGTGCGAATCTTTTGAAGAAACTCAGCTTCCTGCCATAAATAAAGGTTTTATAACCCACTCAAAATACCTATTAGCCAAGCAATTACTTCATTTCACCTGTCTTTTCTTATTCTTTGGGTGGTACCTCTGTGTTTTTCAAGTTTCTCAATAGGTCATTACACAAGACAGACTATTGCTTGATATAATCCAGATACAGCTCTCCATGTTTTTTCCAGCATGGCTTACCTGTATGAAATATTTTCCATTAAAACTCACAAGCCTACATCTTTCAGAAATATTTTTTTAAATGTTCCAGTGCCTGTTATGTCAGCGTATATCAAGCTTCACATATGCATATTGTTTGTTCATATCTTGAAGTAGGTTTGTTGTGATCATATTAGTCTCAATACTGATTATCACTACATCGAGCCCAAAATTAAATCAATCAGCACTTTCATGAAATTTATTCTGCCAGGCAGACCTCGCTGGTGATATCAGAGACACTACATAAAACTAAGGTTCTAGAGGAGGCCAATTTATTTTGGCGTAAACCTAATATAACAAGAATGGAATAAAAATACCCTTTTTTTGCTATACTGCCTTCAGAGCTGCAAACACATACAGGACATTAAAGATGTAAGACATACACTTGGCTACCCTGCCTCTACCTCTGCACAAGGTTCGTTCATGTTCCTTGTGGGCCTAACTTCTGCACAAACCAGCAGTAAAGAGCGCAGCACTTTCAACAGCTGCATTCAGGTAGCACGCAGGTATATTTTGGGATGAATACAGAAACTTGATGTTTATTGCAACTCAGCTTTCTGATCAGCATGGCCCTCTCCACGCACACTGGGCCAGGCACAGAGCCAGGATGGATTTCTCCAGAATCCCCCAAAAGTCACCTTGCAGCCATCTTGAGCTACCAAAAGACTAGCTGGCAGCTAATACGACACTTTAAAGATGCTAACATCTTTCTACAAACCTTAGATATTGGTGTCAATAACTGGAATGAAAAAAAAAACAAAACACCTTAAAATGAGACAGCAGGAGTTAAATTCAGGATGACGGCGCTGCAGCCTGCCAAGCAAAGCATGCAGCTGAAGACTCACAGAAAGAGGAGGAAGCTCAACAACATTCAGCTACTGCCTTCTAGTAATTAATAACACACTTGCCGAGCTTGTAGCTGTAACTTCACAGCAAAATAAAGTTTAAACCCCACCCAAACACCCCCAAAAAAGATTGCTTTTCAATGTTACATAGCTTTTTTTGATACCTTAACCATCTGTTCTGGTCTTTGTTTTCACATAAAAGCAATCTGTGGAAACTAAAACAAACAACGACTGGTCTTTGGTAATTGTTCATTCTATCACGAGTTTCTCTACACAGCAGCTTGCACGAATTCCCGTAGAGAGTTATTTCACAAAGGCATCCTCTGTAGTCGGTATCAGGACAGGTAACAGCAGTCAGTCTCTCCTCAGTGGGGGGAGCCAGGGGAACTGACTCCAAAGTTGCTCTGATTCAGCCAGATCAGTTGAACCAAAAACAGTACTGAAGATACAGTTTTGAGATTTATTTAAAAGTCAGTTTTCCTAAAACTGGTGTGAAAGACGTGACTTCAAATTCCTAACGGACCAAAGACATACAGTACACAAAGCACTGTTCTGAGTGCACTACTTGCAAATATGCCCTGGGTATTAGAAAACTCTTCACTGCATTCAGTGAGTAAAGAGAGTAACATCAGATAGGCAAACCTCTTCAGTCATCTCCTCATTTAACAGAACGCACCCACAGAAGCGCAGAAGGCTTTCCCATCCAACCGGGACAAACTTGGTGCCTAATGGTGCCACACAGAGAGTCCCTTTTGATGGAACTGCAGGCGCTGGCTTTGAGATCAGCTCAGGTACTGCACTCTTCTTCCTGAGCCCACGGGGACTGCAAGGGAGCTCCCAGATCTCTAATCCACAGATACATGCTGATTTCCAGCCTATCTTAATTCATTGCAATTTTTATAGTACGTGTTGTGCCAAAATTTCTGTAGGTGTCTTCCCCCATTCACCCACACCCTTGCAGTTAGAGAAAATGGACATTTCTCAGTTCTCATTATGTTAAAATAAACAGATCCACATCCGCACAACAGCACTTTTCCCTTTTCAACCCTCCTTCGTTCCTGCCACTCTTAAGCACTGGTGCCTGGGATTCCGACAAAGCCTCACCAAACACAATGCCTCATTACTCTCCTTTCAATACTACATCCTCAAATTGCATTCAGTTTTTCAGTGACTCCACCATATCAGTCTCTTGCATCTTTGGTCATCATCAACCCAGATTTGCTGCCTCCTACTAATGTTCCAACAGCAAGGCAGACTCCTACTCAAAAAATGAAAATGCTGTTATTGACCTCTAATCATACATCCTAGCATGCCACAGCATCTGATTTCATTATACCCCTACAAAGCCTGAGAACAGCCTAGTTAAGGAAAGGGAAGAGAAAGCAAAAGAAACACGTGCAATTAGAGGAAATACACAGAAAGAAGAGATAACCATTTAGAATCAAATTTGCTGCAGGACCTCCAAGAAGCATTGCTTCTCTGAAGAACAGAAAGCTTTTTCCCAGTCTCAAAAAGGAGCCCAGCTGAGGGCTTGCTCAAACAACCTCATCCTCACTGTTTCCTTTCATCATCATGACCAATAAAGCTTAAAATTCTCCTAAGATCAAAACTCCGTACAGAAGCTGAATGATAAGATAGTGTCAGAAAGCTTACTATCTGGTGCCAGGTCATTATTGAGACAAGGAAAAGGGATGTTCTCCATGTCTCCCCCCCGTACCCAAATAAACCCAAACAAGTATCTCAATGCTGCTCAGTAAGAAACATGCTTCTAGTTTGTGAAAGATACAGACCATTCATGCCAGTGTAAATGCTAGAAGTGTGGATTACATAAAGCTTAAAAAATTTCTACATTAGTTGTAAAAATAGGCTTAAAACTTTTATGGGTCAAAAGCATAAGCAATATGCTTACGGAAATTAAGTTAATTAGAGTGGAGAAGAATATAGTGGAGTAGGAATTAATTGGTTTCAGTTGTCTTTTTATTTTGTGTAATTGTACCAACAGACTGTACGACCAAGCTCAAGAACAACCTTCACGAGCAAAGAGTTTCTTAAGCAAAGATCTCATGCATACTGGTTCTTTCATGACTGTGCTGTACCTTGTTATACTGTATATTTTTAAAAGACATTGAATTTAATAAATCCTCAGGCATTTTATAACTTAAAGAAGTCATCTTTCCATCATTTTGAGGTCTATATCTTTATTCATGTGTTATTTCAACAGGCAGAGAGGAACAAGGTACTTCTTTTAAGAGTGCTCTCGTGGAGGAAAAAACCTCTTTAACCCACAAGAAAATATTTGGCACTACTTGACAGCAGTAAACTAACATTTTTGAAACACTGGCAAGACTGAAAAAAAGGTGTTCCCTTTGAGAGAATATTCACATGAAAAACTTCACTGGTAAAACTGCCTTAGGGGTAATCTGTTCTATATCAAAGGTGACTTGGGGATGCTTTAAAATTCCAGCTAATCGAGAGTTTCTTGTTTAACGACAGTACAGGAACAAACCACCGGTGGACAGCAGCAGAGACAAAAGGGTACCAGCTGGGCTGGATGGAAACCTCAGTGCTGTGGGTGGCTCTGAGAAAGGCTCTGGACAATGCTACATCTGTCCAAGAGCTGTGGGTGCAGATGCACCTTCGGGCGCTGGACAAGCCGTGACTTCCGTCTGGATGGTGAAAGAGGAAGCGATGCCGCAACGTGACCAAACTGCAGTTTTGATTTCATCAAGCTCCAGCGAAAGCCTCCAGGTGCAGACTTCTCAAGCCAGTTCTTTCTCCTCCTCTCATGCTGCCCTTCAATCCTTTTGCTCTGACAAACTGCCACCGCTGCCGGAGTAAGTGGTCCTGCTTAGCCACTGCCACTTCATTCGGTACCACCTCCTGGTGCATGGCTGTACATGAGACAACCAGGAACTTAAGTTGACAAAAGAAGTTAAGAATAGTTGCTAAAGCTTAACTTTAATCCAGATCACTTTCTCTGTTGGTGGAACAGATGATGCAGAAACAGTAAGGGCCAAGTAGCGCTGCTAGCAAAAGTGACTAAACTGTTTGCCTTAGCAAGAGGTCTGCTCTTTTTGATATAGAAAGAAAAAGAATAAGATCCAGAACTCATTTTAGATACTTAATCTACTACAAGTGACAGCTTGGCCTTGTCTAGCTAGGTCTCCTCCTGCCTTGGCTTAAGTGAGGTTCTCATGAGGAACTACTTGCTAGATGCTTCAGGCAGGATTTGCTGAGTTAATCTCACAAAAAAACTGAATCAAACCCTAATATTAAATACCTCACTCGCTGAGGCAAAAGCACTCAGGACTGTCCATCAGTAATAGTCACAATTCACTGCAAGGAAGGTTTAAATCTTGGACTGGGAAGCTGCCAGTAATTTAAAATGAAGTTATAACTCCAGCAAACAGCTTGAAAGAATGAACATCTCTAGATGTTTAAAAATTACTGCTAAGTGTCACTAAGAAATACAATAGCAGCAAGTCTGAATCTACTTCCTGTTATACAAACTGGAACAGGCTCCCCAGGGGAGTAGTCCCTGCACCAAGCCTGTCAGAATTCAAGAAGCGTTTGGACTGTGCACTTAGTCACATGGTCTGAATTTTTGGGTAGACCTGTGTGGAGCCAGGAGCTGGACTCGATGATCCTCGTGGGTCCCTTCCAACTTGGGATATTCTATGATTCTATGAAATGGGTGAGGATTTCTGAGGTTGCCTGATTTCCATAGATCACACATAAGGTAAATGGGGACTGTAGATACGTGCACCCTTTGAGACATCCAGGTTTTAATATTCTATTTTGCTTCAGCTGCTTTGAGGCCCAGATGGTCATGCAGACGTCAATACGCATAAATCTCTAACAGAGTCAACATTTAGACAGAAGTGCAGTGTGCTACAACCGATTTTCTAGCCTTACTGAGTAGGATTTGTTCACTACAACAAAATACACTATCACCACCATAACTCTCCCTGGAGACCTAACACCTACATTTCGTAGCTGGCATTCAACCCTTTGAGTCTAAATACTATGGAGCATGTTTGCTCTTTTGCAGGCTCATCCACTCCAAAAAATTTTTAAGTTGCACATTCTTTCCCCTTTTTAAGCCACATGCTAATACCATAAAGTTAACTAAGCAGAGTTTCCAAGCTATTGCACAACTGAACTGCATATGCACTTGAAAAAGCACTGAGCAGTTTACACGCGTGCTTCCATAAGTCCTTTAAAGGAGTACTTCTGAGTAGACAAATTATACCTGGCACTGCACAGGTGCACTGGCATGGAAAAGCACAAGGTGTCCCCTCCCCAAAGTGCATTCATACAGCAAGCAAATTCTAAACAGCTGAACGTGTTAATCCCTCTTCCACCATTTCTTTGACCCCATACAGCATCGATAGTAATGACAACTGTCAAGTACTTCTTTTTAGCTGTCAGGAAAAAAAAAAAAGCACTTCTCTCTGCACCTCTGTAATTGTACCACAAACAGCACAACACATCTACCTACTCCACCCTTCTCTGCTACCTACTGGGTGTAAGACTTCCAGCAGGCCAGTAAAACACTAACCCGTCATTTTCCTGGAATGTCTGTACTGAAGTTGCATCCTCTAAACTGTCTCTAAAATCCACTGCTATTTATTGCTACCTTTTATTTTCTTAAAGTTAAATTTATTCCCCCACCCACTCAATAGGAAAACAGAGCCAGTCCCATTTCACTTTCTGGCTACTATTTACCAGAACAACTGAATAGCAACTCAGCCGCAGGTTTAAAGAGAGACCAAAGATCCACCTTACGTATGGAGGTCACCAGTCTTCACAACACCCTTTTATTTTATGAAAGCTTACCCCAGGCGAGCCTACCTTCTGGGGCAAACTGATTCTTACATCATCAAGCCCTTCCCATCCTGGCAGCCTTCTTCTCGCTCTTCTTCCTTCCTCGTATTGTGTGAGCAACCTCAGAGCCACATCGCAGCTGAAACAATTTGGATAGGACTTCCCTTTCCTACCAGCTGAAGGCACAGTCATTCAGATCCCCATCCTACCCATGACCTGGTACACCACTCCCAGGAGTTCAGGGAGCCAAACCCATTAAACTAGAGATGCACCTGCCTTTGCTGTCATTTACTCACATCAATGGTAGATTGATGGCATCAGCATTTCTAGGTTTGAGAGAGTTAAACCTTGCCCCCTCTGCTTTCCACCACAATATCCAGCATGATTTGTACAGTACTTAATAAAAACACCAGTCAAAAAAAAAGTCCATGCAAGCAGAAAGATACATTCATTTTTTCAACCTCATATTCCTTACAGAAAACATACTTGCAGTTCTGTAAATGCATTACACAGCAAACACATAAGGAAAAGGAAGCGTGATAGCTTTAGAAGCTTCTTGATCTTTTCATTAAATTGTAATCTAGGAAGTGCACAGCCTTTCTCACAATTAAGTAAATAAACAGGAGCAACTGTACATCCCAACACGCTTGTCAATGAAAATATACACCGATCTTCAACTGAAGCAGTCAGGCAGATTTTAAGATAAATGCAGCCTTTATACCCTTTTAATTTCACTTCTAAAACTGGCTTAAACTATTAGACTTCTGCCCTCCTGCACTGTTAATCTAGAAAATTTTCTTCTCCAGAATTCTTTAATATGATTTTTTTCCCCTACATTACCTATGTCAGTTACCATAAGCAACTGTTCTCCTAAGACTTATTTACCTACACAATAAATGTATGTATGACACACTAGAGAAGCACACATTTTAAGAGCTGGCTGTTCAGCAGGAATGCTGTTATTTCTATGTTCGCAATAGTTTCTTTGCCTTACCATGTTTTTTTTCGAGGTACTTAAGAATGGACTTGAAAGTTAAGTGGCCTCTTTGTCACTAGACAAATTGTCACTTTTTTTCTGTATCAGGAAAAGTCACTGTTTCTTGGCAGATAGAAAACCTAAGAACAGATTTCTTTTTTTTTTTTTGAATTAACTCTTAAAGAAAATATTAAAAAAAAAGAGCAACAGAAAGATAAGTTCAAGCAGCTGAAGTACACTAAGTGACAGATAAACCAGCATAACAGGGTGGGTAAGTAATGCCCTTCTTCGCCAGTCTAAATTCTTTTGAAGAAATCACATCCCTTACAACTCTTAATCATTTTGACAATGTACTTGCATCCTGGCCATTTAAGATACGTACTTTTCTTGATCCTGGCTGGTTTAGAGAGCAGGAAGCACGATATTTGTACAAGAAGAAGAGAGGAATGAAGGGCCAAGAGGCCCCAGAGCAGTTGGGATAACAGTTGCTCTGGGTGGAGAAACAGAAGAATGGGACAGAGGTGAGCTCAAGACCTTCCTAAGCCCCGTTTAACTGCTTGATTCCTCATTGTTTGGACAATTAAACCCCAAAAGTTCAGTTTTCAATTCATTTTACTTTAAAAACCCTGGCCTGGGTCCACTCCTGTGCCTGACGTGGCTCCTGGGACCCCCTGGCAGGAACAGTGGGAGGAAGGCACGGAGCCACTATCTCCCCATGGCTCAGCCTGCCTACCAGTCCCAATGCCAGCCTGGTTTCACCACTGATACACCAGTGAGCCTCAACACACTGGGTATGGAAGGCAGCTGAACCATGGAGCTTCTGCTTCACAGAAACTCTACTTCAAAATTAATCCAGTTCTCCTCCATTTCCCACTGCAATTCCATGTTAATAGGATGTCTTTAGCCTTCAAATTCAACTCTGCAATAAACATCAGCTGTTTCATGACACCATTTATCCTCACCCCAGGAATTCAGGCATTGCTGCATTAGCAGAACCCTTCCTGGAATTGTTCAAAGACGACAGTAATATCTTTTCTGTTCCCAACATCTCTGTTCCTGTAGATCAGAGTTTTACTGGAAATATTCTTAGCTATATGAAGAACATCCATTCGCTTTCCCCTTCCTTCCATCACAGCATGGCTAAGGATGGCCACGTATTCCAGCTCTGCATCTTGCAGAGACTTATTCAAACAACAGGAATTCAAAGCTTTCCACATAGAGTAAGTTTGAAGCTACTTTTTCACAGGAAATGGACATAATGCACAAAGTGGTGTTATGTTGAGAGTACCTTAGTCTACTTGTGCTAGGACGAGTAGGCAGTGTTATCATTCAAAAGTACTGCTCAAAAACAGCTTTCTTAATTTAAATGCATTTGTAGCAATGCTTAATTTTGTAAGACTTTGTTTCAGACCTAAGCTTTGGCCCACACTGCATCCATGAACAAGCACTCTGCAGAACTGGAAGTCAGCTATGCGCCTAGTCAACTTTAAAGACTAATGCTTACAACCTTGAAGGTACGTCCTGAACTGCAGTACTATTCCTACGACAGCTGGGTGCACAGCAGCATTTCAGCACTGCCACCGCATACAACACGTCAGGAACCCAGGGGACTGATTTTCAGAAGCTGTTTTTTGTTGAAAATCAGAGCACTCTTGTAGCTCACACATCACCCACAGCTGAGGGACCATGTATACCACTCTGCCTCCTCGGGAATGCAGTATCTACCTGACAGTGGCTGAAGTGGCTGGTTTGGTTCAGAAAGCCTATAATCTAGCAGGTAATATATTCTCTTCTACTTTACCTCTCTTCCTCCTTTGCAAGCCTCTCTGCTATTGAAACTTTAGCTGACAGCAGGTTGATTGATCACCTTTCACCTCTCCAGTCTGCAGCCACCCCAGCAACTCAGTAGCTAGCATTACAGCACGTTTTGGGATTAAGACCCCTTGCAAACACAGATTTGCTCCCTCACTGGATGACAGTGGCCCTCCCGAGCTCTGGTTTGCGTCAGGGCACCAAGCAGCTCATTAACAATCAGATGATTCAGCACTCCGTGTCTACATTCCTGCTGCCTGGTTTCCTTCAGCAGCCAGACCTACAGCTTTGAAGGCATATCATTTACATGATACAATCAGACACCTGAAGAGGTGCACAGGTGTCAAGTCCCTCTGGATCCAAGCTGGTACTAGTTTTGGGCAACACAGCCTGCTCCTGAATTCTGCTTCCTAGCACAGCTTCATCATCACACGCGTCACATAAAAATCCCAATTGTAACGTTCTGCTGCTGTTTCCTCCCCTCCTGTCTTTCTGAAAGATCACGCACCAAAAAGAGGGGGTTGAAAACAAGATCTCAGGTCATAGGCAGAGCAAAACTAGTAACAGATTCCAGGTAGAGGGAGGATAATCCCCGCATTTCATGCTCAGGAGAGTAGAGTAGGATTCTTGTCCCACCAAAGCCAGCCAGACACTGAGCATTGCCAGCTGCAACCCCTCCCCGCCCCAACATCCCCTTCCGATTTATCCACATCCACTAATCTGATTAGCATTCCTGTAATTAAAGCACCACAATATCTGATTGGTAGGCTGCTTAAATTAACTCATCCAAAGTCCTTTAATATAAGAAATTACTGCTCCAAGAGAATTACAAGATCTACAAAATAAAGCATCGCTAATGAGCATAAGATCAAAACTGGATTATCAAGTTTCCCAATTCAGAGGTAGAAGAGCAAGCAGTCAAGTCACCAAGGTTTCTATAAAACATTTACAGTGACTTTATAAGAAAAGTAAAACAAGTATAAATACTATTTTATATATATATATATATATATATATATATATATATTCCTTCATGTATTTAATAAAGAACTTACCATACTTTGTAGATGTTAGAAAGAGCAAATGTTATTTTGGTCTATTCAGTATTTACTGAAAAGTGAGGAGTGAGATTGTTGTTCTGAATAGCACTCCTCAGGTCTACAGATTAGAGAGATGAAAACACATAAACCTTAGCCTCTTTAGCAGTGCAGGATAAGTTAAATATAACACTCCAGTTAAACTGTAGGTTTCACCCTCTCTTCTTACGAGAAATTTCTTCCTATGGCAATTAGTTCATTTGCACAGAAAATTTCTGAACAACCCCCCACCCAGACACACATACGCACAAAAAGCAAAACCAGGCACAAATACTCCCTCTGACTCAGATTTACAAGCAGCCAAGGGAGGTTAGGAAGTGAATCACTCATTTAGCAAATCCGTGCGTGCACACAGCTTCTGGAATAAACCGTGTTTGGTGCAATGCTAAATGTAGAGGAAGATGTGAAGTGAAGGAATTGTGAATGCAACATTACACCTGCAGGATCAAACGCTCCAGTTCTTCCCCTGCTTCCCAGGTTACAGGCTGTATGCACAAGGACAAGTAGAAGCACACAGCCACCAGCTGAAGAAGCAGTTCTTTCACCTTTCTGGCTCCTGCCTAACCAGGCACATTCCTCAGCACCCAGTAAGATCGTCTCCGCGAGCACCACGGTCCTCAAACAGCACAGCCATCTTCAACACTTGCGCTCGCTCAATTGAGCTTGTGAGCTAGTGTACCAACACAGCAGCTTGGCCTGCATCCGCTCCTGGAGGTGGGTCTTCTCATGACTTCGACTGGGATCTGCAGGACCCACAACTGTACCCCAAACTACAACCCTATTCACGATAACCCACTACACATACCTATGCCTTCCTCAATTTACCTGGGTCCAAAACGATATTCACTTTTTTTTATTTTTTGTAAAATATTAGATAAAGTGGTCTTACTCAGACCCTAAAAAGCCCTGAGTGGTCTGCAAGTATAAGGCCCAGAGAAAGAATAACTGAACTGAGGCTGAGGTAAAATTATGCCACTTACTACAAGTCAGGCTCCAGATCAGCCTGGGAGCTGGCTCACCTGATAAGCTTCTACACCATGCATTAAATCCTTGAAAGGGATTATGCAGCAAGGTGCCAGTGATAAGAGAGACTGGATTTGACCTCTAAGGACCTTCCCAAGGCAACATTCCTAAATCAACTGTCCCCATTTTACCCCCACATCCGTAAAACAAGGAGAGAACTCTGCAGTCAAAGCATTTTCATCTAGATAAACTTCTTTTCAATAACACCTAAAGCTGCAGTTGATTTTCTGATCTATAAAGTGCTCTAAGGCTGAAGTTTTGACGCAGTTATACATCTGCGCAGAAGACATTACAGGGCATTAACAGGGTTTTTACTTGGCTACTCCATTAACCATCATTTCAGAAATCACACTGAAGCCATCATCAAGACTCCAGCTTTCTTCAGAGGTAAAACAAACATAGACATTAAAGACAATTTCTTTCAAGTGTTACACTTCTGCCAATATACACCACGTTTTCAGCATAAAAGACCACTCCTTCTCCAGAGACTTGGAGTCAGTGTCCTCTCAAACAAAGGGCACAGCTTGCTACTTCTCTGACACAGAAACCAGACCTAAATGCGCATTCCTGTTTCTTATCTCTCCTTCCACTCTCCTCCCATCAGTTTCAGGTACACTCCTACACAAAGTTGACTGCATCCAAATTGAAAATGTTACAATTTTTGAGAAGCACCAGCTTTCCAGCATTTACTCTTTTCAAACTTTTAAGTTTTCTTTTTAGGAAGGAAATTACTAAATGAAGTGCTAAGTCTCAAAGATGATTTTATTTTTATCCTATACTGTCTTTCCACTCATCTTCCCAGAAATTCCTCTGATATGACAGGCCTTCTCCCTCTATCCTCAGGATGAGTCATAAAATCACAATGGTTTGGGTTGGAAGGGACCTTAAAGACCACCCAGTTCCAACCCCCTGCCATGGGCAGGGACACCTCCCACCAGACCAGGTTGCCCAAAGCCCCATCCAGCCTGGCCTTGAACACCTCCAGGGATGGGGCATCCACAGCTTCTCTGGGCAACCTGTGCCAGTGCCTCACCACACTCAGAGTAATGAATTTCTTCCTTATATCTAATCTAAACCTACCTTCTTTTAGTTTAAAGCCATTTCTCCTTGTCCTGCCACTATACCCCCTGACAAACAGTCCCTCCCCAGCTTTCTTGTAGGCCCCCTTTAGACACAGGAAGGCTGCTATGAGGTCTCCCCAGAGCCTTCTCTTCTCCAGGCTGAATAAGCCCCAGCCCATTGATCACCTTCACAGCCCTTCTCTGGACTTCCTCCAATATGTCCATGTACTTCTTGTGCTGGTGGCCCCAGAGCTGAATACAGTACCCCAGGTAGGGTCTCACGTGAGCAGAGCAGAGGGGGAAAATCACCTCCCTCGGCCTGCTGGCAGGTCACAGGATCCTTCTACAGCATGAAGGAAAGATATATCACTTCTTGTTCTTCTCAAAGAAATAACACTTGTTCTTCTCAAAAAAAGGGAGATACAGTAAAAATACGTGGATATTTGAGGGTGTTTGGTTTCCCTTTTCCCCAAACAAATACATCAAGCAACTAAAATTCTATCTGGTCAGAATATAACATGTGTAATAAAGTCTGTGTGTCCACAAAACCACTCCATGAATCTCCATCTCAAGATCAGCTGCCTTGCTGCAGACTTCTCTTTCTCTGCATTTGTATCCCTGCTCCATCTTTTATGTGTATCAATATGGCTATCTGCCATATAGACCTTTTAATAGCTTCTGGGATAAATTTTGCAGAGTGCTCAGCAATAGCAGCGGCTTCCTTGAAGAGAGCATCCCCGTACGTACATAAAGCAGCTGGCCAATGCTAAATCCACCTCACGGGGTATTTACCTGGCTCCCAAGCCCAGTAGCTGTTCCAGCCACCAAGCCACGGGATCATGTTCGAAGAGCCCAGCCAAACCCAGGCTATACCTTAGTTCTTAGGCACAGCTTTAGCTACCAGATCACATAGATCAGTCGGGTCATTGTAAGCGATCCTCTCTATTGCTTTAGCTCAGAATGAACGCTATTTTGGGTTTGAGGCTGAATCTTGCTCTGGTACACCTTCTTCCCAGGCCTGGTGAGATCCTACATCCCTTCCTGCTCAAAGAAAACAACTGGGACAAAACATGCAGGTTTATGGGTATTTCAATTATTTTAGACAAGTTACACTCTAAAAACATCTCTTTTTCACTGATCAAAAGAAGGGCCTAGCCAAATGTATTCAGTGTTTATGCCTACACTGTAGACATTCAGATTTGATCACAGAATGCTTTGGGTTGGAAGGAACCCTTAAAGACCATCTAGTCCAGCCCCCCTGCCATGGGCAGGGACATCTTGCACTAGACCAAATTGCTCGAAGCCCCACCTAACCCAACTGTGAATACTTCCACAGACAGGGAAGTCTCTTGAGGGCGATGCCTGAAGATCCTGCCTGGCCATTTCCCAAAATATGTTACTACCTGTTTTATTAAGGAAAAGACTACCACACCTCATCATATCAACACGTAGAGCAGGCTGTGTGCAGCTACAGAAGCTGGAAATGAATACCTTCACGCCACACCACTTTGCAATCTCCAAAGTGAGACAATATCCTGGCACATGACCTTGGTGGCAAATACCAAGGAGGCACAAACATGTATTGGCAACGTACTCTAAAAACTTTACAAGTTTTCAGCTCATCACTTGACTACAAACCAAACTAAAGCATGCAGGGCTTTGTGCATAAGTCTTGCTAAGCGTTCCTGAATTTCAGCGTTACAGGAGATGTACAAAAGCACATCTCCCAGCTCCTCTCAACCCATCAGTTCCCACGTAAGGCCCTTACGAATTATCTAAACACTATGAATGTGTTCCATGAACACCTCAGTGAGTTTCGTGTTAGCTAGGACAAAGGCCACCAGCATTACCCAGTGCCGAGCAAGCTTGCCAGTGCCCAGCCAGGCACGCGCACGTCCCAAGCCGTGCGATGTCCGCTGCTCAGAGAAGCCCTCCATCTATTTATAGTGCTCGATGGAGCTGGAGCTGGCGATCCAGCTCCGAGGCACGCCGTCCAGCTGGAGCTCGGACCACCCCGGCACGGCTCCCGGGGCCAGCAGGTGTAAAAATACATCCTACCAGCCACCCAGCACGTCCACTCTGCACGTCGCAAATGTTCCTCCTGAGCTCGTACGAGAAGGCGTACGGCACAGGGCTCGGTTTGGTTTGGTTTTTCCCACACGCCCGACATCTCCCGTTGCTCTCCGGGTTTAGGGCACGCCTACGCTGGTGGCGGAAACAATGCCCGAGTGTTTTGTGATGCTAAACCAGCTCCTAGAAACACTAGCGAGGCCAGAGGCTGGCTTTCAAGCTGCTGATTTCGGTTTGAAACAGCACTCCGGCTGGCAAACCGGCGGTGAAGCAGCAGCCTGCAAGCAAGCAGCTGCCTGCCCGGCACGGAAAAGCCCTTCTTCCCCCGGGGTCCCTGCCCGCCGCCCTACCCCCGATCCCCCGGGGCAGGGGCCGTACCTGGGAGCTGAGGTACCGCTTGAGGCACTCCTCGCACACCGCCTTCTTGCAGCAGGACAGCGGCTTGACGGGCTTCTCCTCCAGGCACACGCGGCAGCTCAGCACCAGCAGCGGCCCGAAGTCCCCCGCGATCAGCCCGGAGAAGGGCTCGGGCAGCAGGTACAAGTCCACCACCTCCACGCTGCCGCCCTCCGCCAGCGGGTCGCCGCCCGCCGCCACCCCGCGCCGCGACGGGGCCGGGAGCGGGGCCGTCACCGGGGCCGGAGCCCGCCCGACGCCACCACCGCCCCCGGGGGAGGGCGGCGATGCGCGGCGGGCGGCGGGCCGGTCGTTCTCCACGCAGTACACGGTGCAGTACACGTGCCGCCGGGGGGGGCGGCGGCGGCCGCTGCCCCCCTCCGGCCCCGGCCCCTCCTCCGCCGGGGCCGCCGTCTGCTCCGGCCCGGCCGCCGCCTGCTCCTCCTCGTCCTCGTCCCCGCCGGCCCCTCGCCGCTCGGGCGGCGGCTCCCCGCTCTGTCCCGGCCCCGCCGCCTCCCGCAGCGGCGGCTCGTCCGCGCCGGGCTCCCGCGGGCTCCCGGCCGGGCTCGGCGGCGCGGCGGCGGCGGCGGCGGCCGGTGTCGGCGGGGCGCTCAGCGAGCTCTGCTGCTCCCCCATCGCCGCCCGCCGCCGCCGCCGCTCCTTCCCATCCAGCCGCCTCCCGGCGCCGCTTCTGCTTCCGGGTCCCGAGCCCCGCCGCTACGAGCCCCGGCCGCCCGCGGGCACCGGCCGCCGCCGCCGCCCGGCCTCTTCCCCCCGGGGCTGCGGAGGGAGCGGCGGGGGCCGCCCGCCTCGCTCAGCGCCGCCCCCGCGGGCTCGGCCGCAGCCCGAGCCCCATGCCGCGGGGCGCAGGCGGGCAGCCGCCCCAGAGCCGCGGGGCAGCGCGCACCCACCGCGCCCAGCCCGGCCCGGCCCCGCCGACCCCAGCCCGCCCCCGCCCCGCGTCCCCGCCCCGCTCTGACGCGCCCTCGCCGGCCCGGCCCTCCATTGAGCCGTAAACACCGGGGGAGGCTGCTCCGGCAGCGGGACGAGGAGGAGAAGGAGGAGAGGGCTGCTGGCTACGCTGCCCAGGGCTCCGCCAGCTGGGCGAAGAAGTAGCCACCTCTTGGGGCAGAAGGCTCCGTCCCCACACCGGCTGCTTGGGGCCGGCTGTCACCCAGGTGTTGTCAATCCAGGGGGCAGCTTTGCGTCCTTCATAAAGCCTTTTCTCGCCAAGCTGTTTGGTTTATGAGAGCTCTATCGTGTTTGAACACAGTTGCGTGGAACTGAGCCTAGTTCCTTGAGAGATTGCTTTTCTCCCCGTGGCACACAGCCAAGCCTACCTCAGCAGGGAGTCCCACCTCTGAGCTCCGCAACCCAAGTACCACCGGCGGCTGGCAGGGCACGAGGGGGCCTCCGTTTTGAGGAGCTCTGCCCACCACCCTCCAACAGAGCCCGGATCATCTAGTCCTTGCAAATGTGGCAAGGTTGGGTTTTCTTTTGTTAAGCCTGGCAGTGGGTTTGGTGTGAACAGCTATGCTTGCTGGCTGTCCTTTTACTCATGCCTGATTTTCAAATTCTGCAGCTGAAATCCAGGGCAGGCACTTGCAGTTATAGAGAAGCAAAGAAGTTGTGGCTATCACATCAGTGAAGTCACCTTTTCCCAATCTGTAAAATTTTGCGTAGTATTATCTGGCTTCCTTCCTTATTTTTCCTCAGTTACTTCTTTCCCTTCCTCCCCTCCTTTCTTTCCTTATATCAAAGAGCAAAACCTTGCATAAAACTTCACTGAAAGAAAGTACTGGTCTGTGCAGCGTATAAGAAGCTGCAGAGCTGATTACTGCACACAGTCACGAGGCAGTTCTATAGAGAACGTAGCAACTTGGAGAGTTTCAGCAGTACAGCAGGGCTAGAGCAGGCTGAGCTGTCTGTGCCAGCGCTGTACATATATATGTACACATATATATGAAAAAGGAGGGCTCAATTTCCCAAGACTTCAGTTCTCGAGTCTTTGTGGAAATTACTTCTACTAAAAATAATTAATGTTTTTAGGATGAGTAATTAACGTTCATCCTTCTGGGCTTATGCTGATGACCTCTAATGAAATCTGAAGGGTAGTATTCCCATGTAAGTAACAGGCAGTGTGGTACTGAGTCACTGGGTGTAGAACTTACAGACTTTTTTTTTTTTTAGAATTTTTTATCTTTTTTTTTTTATTTTTTAGTATATATATAACAGGTAACATTTTGCCTGCCATTGCAAATGCATTCTGGGTATTGCAGGAAATATTTTTAAATGCTGATATTTATTTTGAAAAATAAATAAAAATTCAAGCTCTCATGTTTGCCCCTCAACACTTGTAGTTCTCATTATTCTGTACACTCCACATTTACTATATTGTCTTGGGTTCTCCTTAATACATCCAGTACAAGCCACTTACACTCTGGACATGGTCCTGTTTTCTATGAAATATGAAACTATTTCTATGAAACAGTTTGCCAGCTTGATGGTTTTCACCAAAAAAAAAAAAAAAAAGTCTATAACCTTCTGAGACAAAAGCTTGTGTCAACAGCACAGCTGTAATGGCAAAAGTTTTCTGGGACCTCCTGGTGAGAACAGAACTCCTTAAGACTGTCCTTCACCTACTGTTCTGAGTTTGGATGGGTTACATAGGCCCAATTTATTAGGTGGTGAAGAAGATGTAGTCATATAACTCACCTAGAAAAATCCTAGCATCTGAATTGTAGTACGTGAAAGAAAATGTCCTTGACAGTACTTGACTTTAATAGTTATGAAATATTTTTCTGCAGCTAGAAGGAAAATACAGATTTATCTTCTTGGGCTTCTGTTCATCTTCTGAGGTGAAAGAGTCATGGATGTTCTACAGAAGGTATAGGTTAGAAAAATGCATGCACTAGAATCATTTCTTATGAATATCCTAATTAAATCAGGAAGAATAACTGTGTACCTGGTTTCATTGTTGCAGAATGTATTTAGAAAACAGCCTGTGCCATTGTTTTTGTCAAGCACTATGGAAACAACCTTCAAAATATAACTATGTGTCTTGAAATTATCGCCAGAAATTCCAATAAATACCCCTCGCATATACGTTCATTAGAAACCTTTAGGAGGAGAATATAGTCATTGTCACATCACTGGAATTATCAAACAAACATGCTGATATGCTGAAGCTTCTTCAAGCAGGGAAAGCATTGCCCAAATGAATCACACCTTTTGGACCTCGTCTGCTTACCTCAAATCTGTTTACTATCGTCATCCGGGCAAGAGAGGTGAAATGCTTTTCTGAAATTTATAGATCTTTTCAAACAAATCTTTGTCAGCGTCTCAGGCCGTCTTTTACGGGGCACTTAAAACCTCTATTCATCCTCCTTAGGCCTTCTCTTGTTTTGGAATGATGTTTTCTGCATATATCTTCAAAATCCTCTTTTTAACCAGTGACATTGTTTTCTTCCTAGTTCTCTGTCTGCAGCACTGTTTTTTAATATCTTTCCTATCACGTTTCTCTTCCTAAAAATACCACAAAGCTCTGTGTTTAGCCTAAAGCTCTGTAGAAGACTCATTACCGGGTTTCTGTTCTTGATCTTGCTGAATCCAATTTCACACTGAGACTCATCAGCAGCTGTTGAAAACTACTTCCTCCTTCTCACCCAGATCTTTTATTCCTCCTCTACTTTCTTGCCATATTATCATCCCCGATGTCATCCGGGTTCATCACTTGGGGATCACTTTTATCTTCTCCAAATGCAAAGAACCATTCAAGCGAAGCAAGGCACTTAGCAAAATTTTTGTGGAGCAGCAGGATGTATTTCCAGGTTCTTAAGGTTAAAGCTGAGAGGTTGCACTAGGAGTCTCATGAGCACAGACTGCTTCCCCAGGTGGTCTCACTCTTAGTCCCAGAGTCATGTCTACGTCAAGCTACAGTCCATGTATTCAACAATCACTGATTTTCTTCTTAACAATCCAAACAGCAGACAACACCCGTATTATTTATCAACATTTATCTGGAAAGAAATACCTTGGTGCACAACCTGGATGTGATGCAGCCTTTCTGAGGAAGCTGAAGTTATTTACCACCGTCAGCAGCAATACAGGCATGAGAACATTCCAAACTGCATCAGCATTTTTAGGCTCTCCCAAGGAAAGAAACCTTCATTACTGCATTATTTTTATTAATATGCCTTTGAAGTTATTTTTGAAGCAATAGCTCTCCACAGAATTACCTGACAACAGCACAGTAAACTGTGTTGAAGGGCAAATACATTTCATAGGTATTATTGTTTTAATTAACAATGCAGAACAACATACAAATAGAATGTTTTGTTAAATACTTAGCAAGTACATTTTCAAAAATACCACGAGTAATTCTCTGATGTGCAAATTGCTATCTTTTCACTCTTAGCTTCAGGCCTGAAAAGAAGTTGAACATTTGTTAAAACAATTGTCTACCCTTATTACATGATTATCAAATTATGCTTTTATCATTTGTACTTGATTTTTTTTTCCCCAATGTTAATAATTTAAAAGGATTTCAGACAGTAATCGAATTAAGTAATTAACCCAATCAGGCAGTGGGCACACACCGAGCTATTCAAAGCAGCTCTTTTAAATTATGCTGCTCCGCTTCCAAAAGCCAAATTCCACAGCGACTTTGAAGACTTCCTTGTGCATGTCTGTAATTCAGCAAAGCCCGCCGTTATCAGCAGAGGCTCCCATTACGTGCTCCGTGACTCGCCTGGGACTTATCACCTCCGCAGAGCACGGCCGGCACAGCTGGAGCTGCTGGGTGCACGCTGCAGTGTGAGCCGGGGCCTCCTCTCTAATCGCAGCTGGGTGACCGGCTGGCCCCGTGGCCTTGGACAAGATACTCTTCTATCTCTGTTTCCCCTTTTACCCTTTGCCTGTCTCAGTTATTTAGACTGTCAGCTGTGTGTGACAGAGAGTGCGTGCAGCTGAGGCACCGCTTGGGCCAGTACATCCCTGGTCTGCGGTGCAGGCTGTAGGTATTGCTGTGGTACCTCCAACAGCGTGCTCTCTTTGTGTAAGAACACAGGAATTAAGCATTTTCCCCTGGTCAGATAAGATTTATATGTGCAGATTTCCAGTTGAATTTTTCCAAGTATACCAGAGAAAATATTTAGTAGGACGCATGTAACAATTCTACCAGGGAAAGAAAAGGCAAAATAAAATCTAGTTCACTAGCAGGAGCAAAATGCTGCACTTCCTTTCCACAGACTTATTTTTATTATTGCCATGAAAATTAATGTCTGCTTACTCTCCAAAAGTCTTTCTGCAGAGTAAGATGATACCTTTTTTATATCATCACTTGTCAAAATAAAGTCTCATTTTTAAGGCTTTGACGCTAATTTACAAGGTGAGTAGGACCATCTCCTGTGTTTTTCAGCCTGTAAAGTCTAGCTTCACTGCAGAGGTGCCACACTCAGAAAATCTTCACAGATGGATGGAAAAAAAGGTGGCTGAATTGCGATCCTGCAAAATTAAAGCAGTGGTCTATTGATTACTCTATATGTGGTATTGATTATTCTATAGATAGTTTGCCTATGGTGAACTGCAGTGGGAAATGAGAAGCATCAAAAGTCAGAACAGGGAGCTCATTGCCTTGACCAAAACTTAACAGCTTACTTGCTGCAGTACACATCCAGTATGTGAGGCAACACGTACACGGTGTCAGGTGGCCTGTCCTTTCAGAACGGCTGCAAAGACACAGCAACCAACAGAGAATCCATTAAGTGAATTCCTTGAAAGATAATTTCTTTTTCCTTTCCTTTCCTTTCCTTTCCTTTCCTTTCCTTTCCTTTCCTTTCCTTTCCTTTCCTTTCCTCTCCTCTCCTCTCCTCTCCTCTCCTCTCCTCTCCTCTCCTCTCCTCTCCTCTCCTCTCCTCTCCTCTCCTTATTTTCTTTGTATGGGACATTCTTTGTCCCCCACTGTAGTTAAGCTGAACGTTAATTCTTAAAGACTTCATTGCACACATTGAAAAAAAAAAAAAAGGGTTGATAAATGTCATGCATTTTGCCTTAGGAATTACTGTATACCGCTGAAAACAGCCATATGCTTGTATACATGCCAATAATGTCTGCGCACAACATCACGTGTCTTTGTGTGTGTAGTACTCAGCGACCTTGAAAGAACTGTTCATAAAAGCATTCTCCAATCTTCTTATCGAATGTCTTGTTTTAGAACAGGCAAAAAAGTAATAATATTAAAAAGTGCAGGACAGCTAGGGCAATCTACAGGCTGCAATAGAAAGCTGTTTTTACAAAATAAAAAAGTTCGGCCAGGAATTTGATAAATGTAGGTGAGAAATGGTTTGCATTCTCCCTACAGAAATTGTTTTTTTAGTAGCCATTTTAGGAGCAACATTAATATGTCTTACCCTAACGACAAGGTTAGTTGCTTGGTTTGCACAATAAGTCCTGGATGGAGTTATAAAAAGAAAAGAGCAGGAGATGTTGAAACGATCCCTGGGGTAATGAAAGGTCATCAATAAACCTCTTATCCTAGCAAAGCATAAATGGGGAAAAAATGTAACACTTGAAGATACTGTCTGGGCAGAAAGCAAAGCTCTGAGGCCCTCAGTGGAATCTGAATCTGCTGGCAAGCCCAGGTTGCGGTGAAAGCCCTGCAGTTTGTTTGGTGGATCTGGTACTGCTTATCAGCAACATCAAAACATCTCAAAAATGCCAACCTGTCACAGCAGCTTTCCCAAGAAATCACTCATGTGCCTGTCTGCTGGGAAGCCAACAAGCATTGCCAGTTGAGAGAGGTTCTTGCTACACGAATCTCTGTTCATGAGGACAAGCACTGAGGCTCACTTGACATAGTTTCAGAGCACCAGGATAAGAAGCATTGTTATAACTTTAAACCTCAGACAAACTTGGATCAGACTCATGGAGAAAATTCTCACCAGCATATGCTTCAGTCTCCAGTCCAAAGTTTGCCTTTTTCATTAACAGAGAGAGATTTTATTAAAAAAAAAAAAAAAAAAAAAAAGTAAATATAATTACAGTAACTATCAGATCAGGAGATGTCTGACTACTTATGATTGCTTGATTTAGTGTGACCTCACCTCCGTCTTGCAGTGACTCAATCTGCTCATAAGACTGACCATAAAAATAAAGAGAAGTGAGCAACTGTTGGAGATCAACCAATAACTGTACATTGCAATCAGATTTGTCTTTAAAGTTTTTATCACCTACAAAATTTTCACATCTGAAAAGATCTAATGAGAGAAGGCTACTGGTTCAGCCATACATATGTGAAACAGCTGTAGGCTTTCTTGAGGCTGCCAATACTAATGAAATGCATTTATTGAGTACTTCCAATTTTGCTGTGAAAATACTTATCTGTGGTTCCTTCAGAACACAAATATAAAATATTTTCAAGACGAATCACAGCACTTTCTGCAGATAGATCACAAAGGAAGCTTATATGCCTCTTCCAGGATATATATATATATAATTCTTTCCTGGGAGTTATACTGATGCAGTTCCTAGTGTGAATGTTGGATTCTTTCATACTGAAGCAGTATTTTCCTATCTGGGAATTAACCACACCAAATTAAGCCTGTAAACTGGCAAAACTGCATTCATATGGGGCTACAGGACTTACAGGTTTGCAGTACAGCTGATGCCTTGCTGCCACATTTCTTAGGCTGCTGAAAATGGATGAACTTTCAGTACAGAGACTGAAAAGGTGACATAGGCACATAGTCATACCACCTGAACTCTCCTTGGTTGTATGATACAATGTACAGTAATGCCAAAGCTAGACTATTAATCTAAGCTATTATTCAGTGTTGGAATCCTTGAAGCAGAGAGAACACAGCTAAGATTATGACACTAAACTTGTTGTGATGTATAGTGCCTCTTTTACCATGTTTCTTTTATGGGGGGAATGTACATACATATAGAAATATTTGGAAACTTGGGCAAAAATGTTTTTACTTTCATATCTGAAGATGCTAAAAAGATTTCAGCTCCTGAGGTTGTTCTAGGTACATTTAAAAATCTTTATTCCCTTCATTAAGCACCAATTAGAAATTGAATGTGAAGAATAGATAAGATTATTTTTTTCCACATATTTCTTATGATTAATATAAAAAGTATGTGTGACAGAAAAGGATAACAGAGCAATAGCACCATTTCCCCTGTAATCTTTATCCCTTTCCTGACTAAGTGCTATCTGCTAATACAAATCCCCAAGATCCTGACCTCTCTCTCTTCTTTTTTTTTTTTTTTTTTTTTTTTGCCTTCCTTTCCTACAAGCACTGTGGAGGAAATGATTCCTGTCACGTAGCCAAAGGGGGCATATTTACATGGCTCCACATGTTGTGACAAGGAAATCCTGTTGCAGAGGATATGGGAGGAAAACAAGTAGGTTGCCTGCTCTGCCACTCTTTTTTGGAGCTCCTGCCTCCGCTCCTTAACAGGTTTACTTCCTGAATCACCACTTCTGGGACTTTATCAGAACAGATCTCTTTGTTTCTGAGTTTTCCTCCTCCATTTCTGAAAGTGGAGGTTTCCAGGACATTATTCTGCCTCCTGCTATCTTGCCATATATAAAGTGATTATGTTGTTGCCTGCTATGGATTTTTTGCTTTCCAGATTTTGCTTGTAGCACTCAAATTCCTCCACTGGCCATCATTAAGCTCATAAGGACACACTGTAAGTTCTTTTACTCTGTTCTCTTCCAGGGCGGGGGAAAAAGCCTTCACTGCAGACAGGAGCGTATTATAATTTCAAATCGTAAAGCATTCAAATAGCTTTGTCTATAGTCTAGAGAAAACCAAACATAAAAAGGTTTCATTTTTAAGTGAGTTTATTGCGTACATAGTATTATGGTTAATAGTTTTCAGATTATATTATAAACAATCTATGAAAACTCAGTATGAGAGCTTTACCTCATCTACCAAGTCAATACCGACATGGTGGAGTTCCCTTCTCACCAGCTCCGAGATCTGTAAACAAAACCATCTGTGAAAAGCATCAGCTGACTATGAAGGAAACCTCTAGCAAAGGTAGGACCCTGTGTAAAATGAACAAGAAACTTGTGGGGAAAAGAAAAACAAAAAGCAATTATATTGAATGCTCATGATAGTAAAAGCTACACAACCACTGTTAAGAAAGCACGGTGCGTATTACTGTCATTCTGCTTTTTCAGTCTGGGAGTATGTTCTTTCAATGGAGAACTGCTCCTTCAGCTGACAGCCAGGCATCATATGTTTAGAGCTGGATCTGATCAGAGACCACACGATCAAAAACAAATGCACTTCTCCATTGTTACATTAGTTTTGATGCACAGCACTGTACCTTAAATATTTTCAAGCTTTCAGAGCATTCAAGTCTAGAACTCGCTTCATGCCTCAGAATCAGTTCTGCTTTGGTACAATGAACAATAGCCCATTTTAAAAACTCTTCACTCCCAAAGGGGAGTTCAGTGGTTAGCTAAACTGCAAGTTTTTATGATTTATCACAAACTTTTAATTCTATATATATGTTATGGTCTGTGTCTCCCATTTGCACAGTCTTTTAGAAGGACACAGAAGGGACACAACAGGCCTCCAGTGATTAAATAAATTTACCATGCTGCTGCATCCTGCCTTTTACCAGCCTTAGGATATGGAGAGGCAGATCCAATTTCCATACTGGCATTTCCAGCATGTTTGTAATTTATAAATTTTAAGAACTAATGGTCGAACTCTTGTTATACCAAATAGATTGTACAAGCACTATTTACTTTTTTTTTTTCCCCTGTGTTTTTCTTCTTTCCAGTTAGACCAGAGTTTATTGAATGCCAAAAATGCTTACGACCTGTTTAAAGATGTTTGGGTGGAAAACCTGACATCTGGTGTTTAATGTAAGAACTACTAGAAGGATACTGCTAGGGAATGACTGACTTGAATTTCTGAAGTGTAAAGGTGAACAACCCTATGGAATAGAAACTTGTAAAATGTGATAAATATTTCAGGAGAAAAAGCAAATTTTCTCCTTAAAATTATCAAAACCTTTTCTGTTTCCAAGTTAGGAAGAGCCAAAAAGCTAATGATCTCTATAATGCATCTCTTTTCCCTTCTCCTCATTGGAGTGTGGAATGTAAAAAGAGGTAGAAGTGGAATATTAGGGGAAAGGCAGGAAATATTAAATGTTATTTTATTAAAAAACTCTGAAACACTCAATAAATTTAAACTTTCTGTTTCAAATTGTTGTTTTATCAATAGATCTCTGTATTTCAGAAGGTGAATAAAGCTTAGTGGATGAGGAGGCAATTGAAAAAAAAAAAAAGACAAACTGCAGTTCTAGTCCTGTCTTACAATATTAAAGGAAAAAAAAAAAAGTCCACCATAATCATGGAATGTCAAGTTGTCAAAAATTATAAGATTTTTTTTTTCTTCTTCTCACAGTTAATTTTCCACAAGTATGTAGGGAATAGGGAACATCCTGAAAAGATTAGACTTGAAGTCAGCAATATGAAAAGGACCTATAAATACAGGACCTTGACTATCAGGTCTGTGATTCTGGGTGATCTCTGAATGCCTCTGGGACATGGGACCAGGACTCTGCAGCTGCCCACCGCCGGGCACTGCCCGAGTGGCCGCCTGCCCCATCGGGGGCCATCAGCTTGTTCTGCTATGCCATGGGACAGCAGCATCTGTGCTGACCCTGCCCTGGTGGATGTGACCACAGGAGGATATGGCACCTACATGTAGCGGAATGAGAGGTGGGAGTGCATGCTGCTGAAGTTTTAAACCTACGAGGGTTTTCTTTTATAGGTTTGCACAGTTAAGCTATGAAAAATACAGTTTAAACATGCTTGACTGCTACTTTATGAGACCATCAATTTTTAAGAGGGTTTTATGAAGTCTTGATCCAGGCAAACATAGTTATTAGATAACTTCTATCTAGTTTTAACAAGAAAATAAAAACTACAAATAAGGTAATAAAATTGGTGGTAATAAAAACCCTTGTGTCTGTGAGGAGATTTAGGTTCAGTTTTGACTGACAGAAAGAGAGTGAAGTGTAGATCTCTAATATGAATCATTGTCCCTTGCTCATCATAAAATTTAATTTTCAAGTAGTTTAGCCTCAGATTACTAGAAATAATTTCTGGTCCTACTTTAGATAATGTTGATGAGACAGCTGTAGATTTACGGGTCATTAAAGAATTCTTATTCACAAAATTATGCACTTACCTTTAATCACATATTTAATTCTCATTGAAGCTAATGGGGTTTAAAAATGTTCTTCAGTCTTTTTGCTTTTGATGGAACTTTGACATCTTCTTCAGCTGTAAATTTGCTTGAATGTTTCTCTTAACTGGAGGCTATCACAGTTCTTCCACATTACCCCAATTTGTAGGATCAGCCTCTATGTCAATCCTTTATGGTAGACTCCAGCTGCGCAGGTGCTGGGGGCAGAGAGGTTCTCCTCCATATGGGGAGCAGAGTGAAGCTCTACTGCTTTGCTTTACTTTGTAATGGGACAGATACTATATGCACCATAGTGGATGGTGTGTGAGCCTCGCTGGTAAATCAGTCGCTGTATCACCTTGCTCACGTTGCAGTGGCAACAAGTACTGCACCTTGTTTTTCCTGCTGCAGATAAAACTAATGATTTTTTTTTCCCCATTTTTTTTTCCTACAGATTTGGCCAGAAAGGGTGGTTTCCATTATTATTTTTCTGCTAGAAATGCATTTTACAAAGAAGTATTAGTTGGGATCTGGTAGACAACTTCCAGGCATTTGTCTTTAACATCCCCTTGGCCCTGTTGTGTTTTCTGCTTTATATGGCATTTTCCGTTTCTTCTGTTCAGCCCTCAAACACCCTCAGAAACATGCAGGTGTGTAAAACATTAATATTTCTTTTTAGCAGATTTTTTTAAAGAATCACAATGATGACTATTGTTTACTATTTTATTTAAAGGGGTAGCTGCATACAAGGACAAAAAACCCAACCCATTCTGTACAACTGGCCAAATGACATTCCAGGAGCATTAACGTCACTGGGGGTCCCTAGTGACTGAAACTTCAAAATGTTTGGCATTTCTCTGTTTTATTTAGCGACAGAAAATGTGGAACCTGAAGGAGACTAGGCCTCTTTCGCAAAATTATTTGGAAAAGACATAACAGTGAGCGGTTTGATTTTTTTTCTCTTTTCCATTCCCTGTGAAATTCAGTAGTAGTACCGACATTCATATGTGGTGATAGGTAGGTGTCCTTGAGCTACCAAGCAAGAATAATTGAGTCTGTACTGAAGATACCTGAGTATGTGTTGACTATATGGTCAAGATGGAGAGTCATACATAGCCAAGGATAAAGAGAAATAGATTTTATCTACTTCAACGTGGAGTGATAAAGAAATAATTTCTTTATAGCTACTCATCAAACACTCAGGTTTACATAATCTTTCATTTACCAAATAACCTGTTATCCTGGTTTCAGCTATCTGTCTTTTAATTCATCACTAAAGCAGTAGAAGGAAAGAACATAGCTCAATTTTATTTTTCTTTCTTATTAGGTAGAAAGGTCCTAATTTGCTTTCTTTCAATCTGGAAGCTAAAAACATAACGTTATCAATACTTAATTGTTAAATTGCCTAAATATTGAAAAAAAAAAAAAACACACCATCAAACTACCACCACCAAAGCCCACAAAATATCGCTATAACTTATCTTAAGTCACTAAAAGAGTCCAAGAGCAAGAGTTATTCCATGTTTAACTTTGCAACAGAATCATATAGAGATCAATCTGACACTAAGTCCATTTCCCAAGATAGTTTTGCTCAGTGTTGTTTTCTGTTTTGTTTTGTTTTTAAGAACAAAATAAAATGGTTTTGCAACTCAAACCTTTGTCAAGCCTTTGCATGTAATTTCTCTGAATGAATCCCAAATTGTTAATGAGAGTATGTAAATATCGTTGTGCATGTTCCATGTCTATTCAGGCACAGTCTTTATGCCGCATTAAATGTCCTGCTGGACTCACAGTGCTATTGTTCTTAAGAGACATCCCTCTCACCCTGGTTCGCAAAGGTCCTATTAGTACAGAGAAACACTAGTCTGCACCACGGTCAGTCTGTAACTGGATGTGCCACTACAGAAATGTCTCTGCTCCTCTGCTGGTACTCTCCTTTCCTTATCACTGCCAGAAGGTGTCTGGCATCCCCGGGAGCTCGTTCTTCATGAGTTTTCCTCAGGACCTGTCTGTACTTTCATGTGGTGAGTTCTTGCTTTGTAAATGTGTCTGCCCCCTTGAAAGCCCAGGAGTCAGAGACCTGCAGGATCCTTCTGTTATTGCCAGAGGGACCCACCCAGAGCTGATCAGTGCCAGAAAGACAGCCCTGAACACTTCCCTTGGGTTTAAACATGCTTTGACTGTGGGATGGCTGGGTTGCAAGCTCAAGCCCTCTCCTTAGGCTTGCAGGTCAGGAGACGAATGCTGCAGACTATTTCTGGCAAAAAAACCTCTGCTGTTGCTATTCAGTTCCCAAAATAACTTTGTTCTTTTCTCCCACAGAGGCTGAGGTGAAGAAAATGTCCCCACAACACATAAAGAGCCTCCTTGCAGGCTGTGTGCCCTAGGGCAGTGCAGGAGCACAGTACTTTTTAGAAAAGCCTGTTTGTGTAGCCCAAAGGAGGTCATTTAACAAGAAAAAGAGTAGACCTTAGGTTTAGCAAAGAATGGGCAATGCCCACAGAAACCTTTCCAGGTCCGGCCCTCTGAAGAAGCCTCCCTCTCTGGCCTTGCTCAACTCCAGGGAGTCCTAGGCCTCCGCTCCTGCTGGTCAGGGCTGCCACCAACAACACCACAGGGTCTGCCAGGGAAGCCAGGTTGTGTCCCCCCTCCTGAAGGACCCACGTGGTCTTCTCCTCTTGCCCAGCATATAACCTAAATCCTTTGTTACACAGACCATTTAGGGGGAGGCAGTCCCTGAGACATCCCAGGGCTAGAGCTCTGCTCCCTGTTTCAGAAGTGCATAAAAAGCCAAAAAAAAGAAAGGCTGGTCCAAAACCTGCCTCCAGAAATTTCCTATATTATCTACTTCTTCTCTGTCCTTGCTCCCCAGAGCAAGACCAATTTCCTGAGAGAGCTCCCACACTATCGGGAATGCCAGCAGAAAGGTTACACTCAGAAGACTTCACAGGGACTAGGATGCTTGCCAAAGGCCAGCTGAGGAAGATAAGGGTAGTGAGAATGAGAAAGACAAAGTATGGGATAGTGGCACTTGCCACTGATGGCAGTGGAGTGTAGCAGTGTAGTAGGTAAAACAAGTAATATTCTGTACCCAGATACAAAGCATGGATGTTAGCCTTGTCTCTGACTATTTGTATGTCTGGTATGAGCAGAGCTGGTGTCTCTTTAAGGCTAGAATAAGCTCCAATGATTTCCATTTTCTTTTGGACTGGGGGTGGGAAGGAAAGGAAAACAGGGAGCTGCCCTGGAACAAAATTGGAGTCAGACGTATGCACTTGTGGGATGCTAGCCAGCAAGGTATGACAGTATGGTCTAGAGCTTTTCCAGCTCCACTGAAGCAGGCTGCCAGGAAGGTTTTGCTCAGCTGCTAGTCACTAGTAATGGAGAAGGGCTCAGGACAGAGAAGGGAGGGGAGATGCTGTACATCTGGGGCAACGAGTGGGGAAGCACTGCCATTGTAATTGCACTACCTAGGCAAGTCTCTGCTGCAGTGGTGTGGAGAATGCACGTTCTGGCTCTGGCCATAGCCCATCCCTGCTGAGAAGAGCATGCTGGGCTCTACCCCGATGAGGGGGACTCCTCCTCACAGATTTTCTCGTGCAGCTGCACATGGGAGAAAAGTGGGAATCTCTTCTGTTGTGCAGAGCATACAAAGAGGCTCAGCACATGCGTGAGTGGCAGCAGTGCTGAGGTGCAGACCCATGCCAGGCTGTGGTGCTTTGTGTGTCCTTTGGTGGACTTGGGCTTCTGCCAATCCATAGGCCTCTTATTGGATGTGCTGACCACCTCAGAAGGTGGAGGCTTAGCAGCCTTCATTTTGTAAATTTTTTTACTCCCCCTCCCCCTTCCCCATGATTATCTAGCTAGAAAGCTCTTTATGGCTCCAGGTGGCTAGATGCAGTAGGAACTTGCAGAAGTTGTCCTTGAAAACAGTGGGAGAGACAAACTAAGCAATAACAAACCTTGTCATCTCACCTCGCTCCTGTACTTGCATAGCTGCTTGCATACTCTTTGTCATCTTCTACCTTAACTGCCATATAAATTCTGGTTTAGCAGCAGACCAAACATCTAAAATACAGTAACTACGTAGCTACCATAGAAGAGGGGTGGGGAGATGGGGGGTGTTTGTTTAAGAATAGGAAAAGGAATTGGAAGAAATGGTCAGTCCTTGGAGGCAAGAGGACTTTACCAAAGAAGTTCATGAACATTCAGGGACCTGTACTGTTCAACATATTAGACGACGATGGTTTATTCACTGGCAAAGACAGATTGTGGATGGCCCTAAGTTGATTAAGGATGTGAGGCTAATTGTGGGATGCAGAAAGTCTTCTCAAGACCGAATCACCTGGAGGCAAAATGGCAGATGAAATTCAGTGTACGTACACATAGAGAAAGGAAGTGGTTCTTTCCATTGTGAGGTGTGGGTCTAATTCCTCACCAAAAGAAAGAGTAGACATTAAAAGGGAAGCTGCAACACATTTATTGAGGAGATAATAAATGCATATAAGCTATATGTAGTGCTGAAAGGTCCTGAGCTAGAAATAATTGAAGGCTGGAAGAGTATTAGGGGCATGCATTGCACATACTTTTCCTGTTCTTACTCTTCCCTGAGCAATCGTTTATGACTGCTTCTGGCAGGAGCATAATGGGCTAGATGGACTGTTACACAGCAAGCATTATACAGAATAAACCATGAATCAGGATAGCATGGTGCTTAGTGTTCATTCCTTTCTTCCTGCCTTCCTTTCCTGCTGTCCTTAATGCAAAAATTGCATGAAAATGCCGAAGGTTAAACAGACATTTAAATTTTTCAGCAGCTGCTATTTGGAGAAGGGAGGAAAGCAAACCCTGCACAATCACTGAATATAGGTGTTTCCAGAAGGAAACTTTTACTGTCCCTTGATGCTCCACTGGCATCTATTTCATGCAGACACAGACAATAGGGGATGACAGGGTTACATTCAATGAAAGACAGAATGTGACCCCAGCAGAGAACAAATCAGTCCCTGTTAGTGGAATGATTTAGTGTGTTATTTAATACAAATGGCAACATCATAATTGTGATAGTCTAAGGATATAGATGCAATTTTTGAAGAAGAAATAATACCTTTTGTTAGGCTGACTGATACAGTAGCAAAGCCTGCCAGGCGAAGCTGGAGCACAGGCACGGTGGCCTGGGGCACACAAGCCCTTCCTCATGGCTCGGACAGAAGCCTCTGTTCGGGGCACACAGGCCCCTCTTCACTCAAATCAGGGGCTTCTTTCTGAGGCAGGAAGAAGGGCTTCTGTGCCTGAAAGCTTGCTTGTTTTCTGCAGCTCTGTCAGCTGGTGTAATACAGGAGATCATGTCTCACTTATCTTGCTTGTATCTGCTAGGGATCACACAGATGAAGTGCCAGGAGACTGTCTCCAAGAGATTTCAGCACAGTTTTTGAATACCGTGAGGCTGCTTAAATTTTTCTGCAAATATTTTTTGTACACAGTTTACATTGGGGCTTTATGACTGGGACTTCATAAAAATAAAGAATAGGGAACATCATTTTGCAAGCCAAGGAATGCAGACAAAGAGGAATGAAGGCATTCATTCACCATGACATAGAAAGGCAGGCCACAGCTCCAACATCCTCTGTTATGTCCAGGACATAATACTAATAAAAGATCTGTATCCTTGACTGTCTTGTGTTGTGTTTGATTGTTTTAATCATCCTCTGTGATCACTTACCCTCACCCAAACCACAGAGTTACAGAGCTATCCTCACAGTTGTCACTCTGTCAGGGTGACAGCTTTGATTGCCTGCTTTTCGGTTTCCCACTGAATCACTTTGATGTGGATCCCCCTCATCATTTGTGAGCTATCTAATAAGTCACCAGCTGTGTAAAAGCTGGGTGTAGTTCCTCCTCCCACTGTATTTTTTAAATGAAAATAGCCATAGCATCTGATTTAGCCAAGCCTTCATGGATATAGCTCATCTCATAGTACTGCTTTGAGAGGAAAATAAGAGCCAAAATTTATCTAGGTTACCAAAATAATATGTAGGGAATTTTGCAGTTCAAAAAGTTTGATTTAGCCATGACCAGGGGATGAATTTCATTAACATTAGTCACCTAAAAAGGAGGCATCTGGTCTGGTCCTGACTTTCTCTTAGGCAATGGAGAAAATACTAGCAGCAGGAAAGTAAGTCATCCTTTCTCACCCAAATCCCTGTTCAGGGAAGGGGTCAGAGGAGCTCACTTTTCTTCACTGTTTCACATCTCTTTCTCTCAGATCAGGTCCAGGGTTACCTTTCTATGCATAGAATTTCAGTAATGCTAAATATTGATTATTCAGATGGTCTCACAGTTATGCATGGCAGATTATAAGTCTGTGCACACCGAGAGATGTAACAGTCATGTCACAGCTTCTTGAAACCATAAAAGAAAAAGTGATAAAATCTGCAATAATACAATTCCACATGGTCAGTTTACTATGAAAAAAGGCATTCAAATTTCTGTCTTTTCTGGTTTTAAAGTCAGAATGTCTGTGATTCCAAACATATCATAAATACTAGAAAAAGAGGCCTGTAACGTGTGGTTTATGATACCAGCATCAGAGGCACCTGAAGCATGATGCCAGGTTTGCATTAGAGTCTCAAAGTTGGGCACAACCTCCAAGTGCTGAGTTTTAGAAAAGAATCTGTGTCTGAATACAACAAAGTACATGTGGGAAACAAAAATCAGAACATATACATCAGAACATATATATGTTTTGGAGGACAGTCCAGATTATTCATAAAGTCATGATAAGTACTACTGGTAAATGTTTCTGGGAGCTTTCTTTTACTAGCTCCTTTTTACTTGAGGGTGCATCTGTAATGGATCCCTGTGTTTAAAACTGTTGAAGCCATCTTCTTGGTTCAGCTTTCAGAATATCTTTTAGAAAGATATCTCATGGTGCAATGTAAGGGGTTTAAGCCACTGTAATCACTTTGGAGTTGGTCTTGCTAAAGTTACAAGGGGGATGCAACCATTATTGCTACAGTATTTGCAAATTAAATTTAAAAAAGAGGTTGCTGAAGAGAAGCAATCTGTAGCAGACCCTGCTCACACAACAAAGTGACAAGAACAGACATATCGAGATAGAAAAGTTATTTTTCTTCTTCATCTCTAAACTCCATTTCTGTATTAGATGGATGTAAAATTATCCTGATTGCTCTCAAATTCCCATCTTTCAAGCCGACCTATCTCAGCAATTCCAGAAGCCTGTTTTCCACTTGGCTGCCCATTTTGCACTCAGCAACACTTATGTCACACTGATCTGTAATCCTAGAAGGTGTTAATGTCACATGAAGCAGTCAAGAATCTTTGTAAGGTATATTTCCGTAGCTGGAACATACGGGTAAGCTTAAGAGCATTCATTGATCTTGAAGTCCATACGTCTTGGCTACATATAGCACAAAAATATTTAGAAACCTTTTTAAAATGTGGCTGACATTAAAGCTCAAGCTATTTTCTCATCATTTGTATCATCCTTCAGGCCATCAACATGTGTTCAGCTTTGCTAAGATGCCTTTAGTGAAAAATCAGTCTGGTCCTACAGCTCCCTCTCCTGTGCATTTATCATAAGTGCAAGAAATTCAGCAATTTGGTCAGCTCTATAACATCTGTTTATTGCATAGTTATGTAGGGACTTTAAATGTTTGATCATTATTCCACGTTTGAACATATAGCTAGCAGTGAATTTGTAGTCATTACACCTCAGTGTGTTAGGGGAGTGCTATTAAAGTGAGCAGCTAAAAAGGAAACAGAAGCAGCTTTTAAAAGCTTGTGAAGATGCAGATCAGCACCTGCTGGGTTATTCAAAAAATGCCGGTGCAGGCTAAGTATCTAATTTTCAGAGGGAGTTTATTAGAACCTGCTTATGTTTATTTGTCTTTCCTACTAAATGCCAGCCTTCATCCTGCGGCTTCTAAGCATCTCTGAAAGTCTGCTGGGGAACAGCTGCATACCTAGACTCCAGTGGAGGCATTAAACTAGTTGAGAGCAGCATTTCATTTTTCAATGTCACTCCAAGGTCATGCAGAACTTGCCTGGTAGAACCAGAGATTGAACTGGGGATTTAATCAGGAAGCTATCATTCCTTGGGTAGAAGCAGAAAATAATTTTATAGTTACATTTACTGCGATGATGGCTGGCTCTCCCTCAAAAGCCACCTCTTCCAGGGACTCTCACCTCTCTATCACACACAATTCAGTCAATACTGTCACTGCAGCTCTGTTTATTTAGACAGTGCAATAGGCATCATGACAGTGGCATACGTCTGGTCAGCCAGTAACCAGCAGAGCCTTCTGTTCTCTGGCTGAAGTTTCTCTTCTGTACCAAATACATCCCACACTGCATTACAAATTCTCCCATTACGTGCATAGGTTGCTTATGTGTTTGACAGACAGATATATGCAATACAACCATTGCTGTGCACTTTCGGGTCTGGAGATGTCCTGCCTTGCAAACAACTACTAGAAACAGGTAATGTCTATAACACAAGCTACTGCTGGGGTCAGCTGAGCTATCTTAACTCTTAGCTTGGCAGCATCAGTGTTGCTTAGTACTGTTCAGTATTTTTCAACCTAAAAGAGACTTCAGCCAGACTGTCAGACTCCTAAACAGTGGTCACTTATGCTCCTTGTAATACAGTGAAGTTCAGGTGTCCCACAGAAACACCTACCTTTTTGATAGAACGATCAGGAAAGAAAGAAAGTGAGTAAGAATGAATGATGTATTATGGCTTGAAGAAGAAAATGTCAGAGGTTAGTGTTTGGTGGTTCTGCAGGTCTGGTCGTGGTTGTCTCATGACAGCTACCCAGAAGAGAAAGACACAGACAGTGATTGCCCAGCAGTAAGCAACAGAGCTTCAGTGCCTGGTCAGAACCACACAAGCTCTGTGGTGGAGGACTGTATGGTATCCATTTGCCAGCTTAGTGGCTGGTAGACTTAGGATAACGTTCAATTCACTTTCCCATGAGACCACCCTGTCCCTTCCTGCAGCTGCCAACTTCATTCACTATGTACCATTGAAGTTATGCAACAGCAGATTTATAAGGACATGGCTACACTTCACTGTGCAGCCTGACTCTCCCTTAGAGGTCTGTCCCTTATACTGCACTCCGCAGAAAGCAAAAATAGTGGAGGAACAAATACTGAAAATAGAGGCGAAATAATATCTGTTCTCTATTCTTATATCCCACAAAAGCCTGGCAGAAGGAACAACTGCAGAGAAAAATTCAATACAGTTACCATAGCCCAAAATGGAAAGAAGATTCTTCATTCTGAGAACATGGCGTATCCAATCTGGTAAGTAAGGAAAACCCACAAGGAGATGCAATGCAATGACTGCAGATGGAATATTTAAATTATTTGGATAAAAAGTAACAGTCCCTGCAGAACTAGTGTGGTTGTGTTGTCTTAAAATTTGACCAAGTTTGCAGAAATTTGTCACATGAGTTATCAGAGATGGTGTGCTGAGACCAGTCCTCACTTGAGAGCTTAACATTACTATAGTGTCTCAATAAACAGTTTTAAAGATAATTTTAATACCAACAAACTTATTTTCATGAAAGTTCATTCTCTGGAAACATAAATGAAGCTTTATCCGGGTGGAAAGCTTAAGCAGGAGGTTTCTTAATGCTTTAGGCAGATGAAATAAGATCTCTGTTATAGGGATATTTGGGTACATCTACACTGATATCACCAGCTCTGCTTATCTGGCTTCACAAACCAGTGAACTGTATCAATAGAGGTGCACCCATGTACTCATCTACTGACAAAGACAGAGCATTTTGTACCTATTGATCAAGCAGACAGATATGTTTTACAGAGCATTTTCTTCAGAATAGAGTATTTTGTAGATATATCTATTGTAGTCTAAAGCAAGATTGTCTCTTGGACATCAAGTTATACTTTTTGCATTTCAGATAACCTTGTCTTTCTGAACTACCCCTGAGCATAGCATTGTCTGTAGAGAAAGTAGTCACTCTGGTGGGAAAAAAAGGAAACAAGCATTAAACTTTACTATTGGTGGTAGAACCACTGCTGCAGATTCAGAGTTTAAAATAGAGGATCCATCTGCACTCCTATATATATATTTTTTTCTTGCAATATACAGTTTACAGAGGTTTGCTGACATGATTTTTCTTCATATTTCCTGTTGCTGCCACAGGGCAGTACCATTCTGCTAGGGCCTGCACCAGTGGACATGATCACCAAGAACAGACATTCGTGTTTTTAACATGGGAAGTCCTGACCTACACCCTACAGGTGTAGGCACAGGACATGCCGACAGCGAGCCCAACACTAGTACTCATGGATTTATATCAAAAGCTGTACAGTGACATTTCAGTTTAAGAAAGCATCAAGGTAGAGAGAAGCCTTGCTGTGGCCATGAAGAAGTTGTGTTTTACTGCCTGTTGTCGGTTACTGGTTTATCACCACTGCTGTTGCCCTGTGGCCTTAAGTGTCAGTGAGGACAAATGGTGGTCAGTGCTCAGATGGCTAATTCAATGCTAACAGCCAGCGCTGGCAGTGAGGAGGAAACTGCTGTGACCTGGAAGCTCCCAAGGCCCTTGTCAGCTCTGCTGCTAACAGCAACAGCCAAAATGTTCCCAAACTTGGCTTTGCTGGGTAGCTACAGGAGTGTGCTGATGTCTACTGCCGCAGGACAGACTGCTGTGGGACTGCCAGGTGGGGCATCCTTCTGCTGCTCCCTCCCAGGCCCCAGCCCTCTCCCGCACCACGCACGTTTTGTTTAGTATTTGCTTAGAGTCAGAAATATTTGGCAGAACTTGAATTAGATCAATGAGTTTTAAACAAAAACCTAGACATGAGCTCATGGTCCTGGGCAACCTGCTCTAGGTGGCCCTGCTTGAGCAGGGGGCTGGACCAGATGACCCCCACAGGTCCCTTCCAACCTAAGTGATTCTGTGATTCTGTGAACTCTTGAGTTTTCTGGAATGGAGTTTTTCATTTTCTACCTCATCCATCATCCTCAGGAATCCCCCAAACTCAGTGGTCCTCTATATGCCTGCCCGAGTGAAATAACCTGATACACTGGTTAGCCCACTTTTACCTTAAAAATCAAATTAAAAAAGAATACCATCATTTATTTGGTAGCAAAAGGGTACAGCTTGTTGTCTTCTACCTGAAGCAACATAAGACCCTTTTCCCAGAAACATCTGGCCCAGGTTGTGGAGTGGTAGTGTGCCAGTGAGAACAGCCTGAATCTCTGAAGTTATTCTGCTTCCCATGAAATAATAACCACTTCACGGGAATCAGAAGACAAAGAGAGCATTGAGCATTGTTCTGACTAAATGGTTAGGATAACCCCATGGTTTCCATTCTTGGTTCCAAGAGCTGCTCGCTGTTTTTATACTGCGTGACACGCAGGCTCAAATTACATGTCATGAAGAGTGCTCAGAGGAGAGATGGGAATCCAAGGGATTTCTGTCAGCATCAGTCCCTGTGAGATTTCTTCTGATTTTCCTTCCCCTTCTCCCCCAGAGTTTTCTTCTCCTTTTCTATGTTATGAATGAAGGAAAAAAAAGTAGTGAAAGCACTGGATTTTTGGGAGGATGGAGAAGTTCAATTACCATTTTTAAAAATCACTGCTTGGGAGAAAAGCCAAAATAAAAATCATTCTAACATTTAAAACTTTCTGACCAATTGGACTAGTAATTCATGTATATAAAGAAAATATCTCTGTACTTTATAACTTATTGATATCATGGTATTCATTAGCAGGGAAAAAAAGCACATAGCAATGTAATGCAGCATTAAGAACATCTTAAAAGTGTTCTCATTTGCCAAATAAGGACCACAGGGTTTTTGTGGAGGCTTAAATTTTAGGTTATCCTCCTGAGTTTTATTGAGATCTGGGGGAGAAAAAAGAGCAAATGCATATTTTTGTCCTTAGATTTTATTTTCTAATGAGTCATTACTCTCTTTTTCTTAGTGCTTCTTATGAGACTCTACATGAGCTGTATATAATATTATCCTAGCTTATTTATGGATGCATTAAGTATCTTTTAAAGTTCAGTGCTTTCTCTTCCCTCCAAGCTACTCAAGCCCTTTTATTACTTTGTTCTTCTGAATCACTAACAATATTTTACTCTACTCTGATCATTATACAAGAGTAGCTATTATATAAAGACAGAGATATGAGGAAATGCTTTCTCTTATTTTCCTGGAATGAAAGCCTCATTAACCAGAGTAATTCTGCCTTGGTAACTGTTCATTTTGACCCTGGTCTGGAAATATATAATATTGTATGGAGCAGATCACTGAAACTTGGAGACAAAGTTTTGCTATGTATGATCCCAGTGGGGTGTCCAGCTCAACAGGATTCTCATACCTGCTGAGAGACTCTAACGCGATTCAAAGGTAGAAGCAGAGCTGAAAGCTCAGAAAAGAAATTTCTGTTGTATTTTACCATTGCACACAATGAAATTAGGTGGGAATGAGCTGGCCATGAATAGATTAAGGTTTCCAATTAGTAGAAGGGGTCTGACTGTGAGTGGAAGGGTTCAGAAACAGCATATTTGACAGCAAAACAATCTGAGTAGTTTTAAGGAATTTGATAACCACTCAACAACTGAGGGTAGTGGGGGACTGGGAGGGCTCATCTGCTGCTTTGTTTCTGCTCTCTGGATGTTCCGTGTGGCTATTGAAGAGCAAGTTTCAGCTGACCGTGCACACTTGCCTGGTTTCCTGTGATTCCATGCTCATTTTCTGCATGGGTCTAGGTACTGTAGTGACAAAGTTAATGGTTATTCTGGTCTTTCTTGGTTGCTCGGAGTGCATTTCCAGTTCAATGTCTATTAATATCTTTCAGGAGGCTTGCACTGCTTACAGATCTTGTACTAGACTGCAGTCCTATGACTCTGTGGTTCCCTACTAGGTCTAACTTATTTGTCATACCTACAACACTCCAGGAGCAATGATTTGGCTTCAGAAAGAAAAGTTATTGTATTTTTTTTATTGTACAATACCACAGACCTTAAAGAAATATAGTCACTTACCTTCATGCCTAGTTTACAACTTTCACTTCTGTATTAGGTTTACATGGCAAGGTTTTGGTAGTAGGGGTACTGCAGGGGTGGCCTATGTGCGCAGAGCCCAGCAGCTGCCCCATGTCAGATCAGAGCCAGCTCCAGCCGGCTCCAAAAGGGACCCACTGCTGGCCGGAGCCGAGCCAGGGAGTGATGCTGGTTGGGCCTCTGAGAGAGCAGATTTAAGGAAGGGGAAAAAACAAAACAAAACAAAAAAACCTGTGCAACAGCAGCTGAGAGAGAGGGGTGAGAACCAGCCCTTCAGACACCCAGGTCAGTGCAGCAGGAGGGCAGGAGGTGCTCCAGGCACGCAGCAGCAGTTCCCCTGCGGCCTGTGGAGAGGCCCCTGGTGGAGCAGGCTGTCCCCCTGCAGCCCGTGGGGTGAAGAGTGAAACTAAGCTAGCTGGCAGTTGTTCTCTCATGCTGGTTTGGAAAAAGCCTCCTGCTTTGTGGATCTGTGGGGAATACTGATTGCTCAGCTCTCTATGATGCTGAGCACAAGGGTAAATGCTTCCAGGATTCAGGTGGATACAGAGCCTGTACAAAGGCAGGCAGTGAGCACAAAGACAGATCTTGCCTCTTGCAACTTCCAGGGAAACTTCAGGCCTGGGAAGAGGGACAAGGATAAAGCCAAACCTCAGCAGAAGTGCTCTGGAGGCTGTGTAGCCTCCTCCCCTCCTGTGCCGTGTAGCTGAAGGTTGTTGAATGCATGCATTTTGCAACAAATGCTTTCAACTTTTACTCTTTCATCAATAGATGGCACTAGGCAGTTAGCAAGAGCCCTGTTTATGACATTTTTGATCAGTAAGTAGACTATCTGTTTCAGTGCTCAGTACCATGTACTTTATATAGCTTAAGATCATATTTTCACTGATTCTAGTACCCTTTTAAATTTTTCTTACTTATAAAGGACAAAAGATATAACAAGAAGCTGGCACTTCTTATAAAGAGCCTCAGTAGTGCTAGGCATGAAGGGTTTTTTTATTCAGATTGTAGGCATGGTCTGCATTGGTGGTTTTCTCTGTAAAAGACTCTGACCCAATCTTCATTTGCTTGTATTTTGTTTACAACCACCATTTCAGTTCAAGCTCCTTATCACTATTCTGAGCTGCAGGGAACATTCAGAGCCTGTTGACAGGCTACATTTTCAAGTTTAATGGTGTATCCTCGAAAACACCTTGTGGAAAAGGAGATGTAGAAAGGAAAATGTGATAGCAGGGAACCCCTCAATTACTGATCCCATGAATAATGTGAATCTATCCCATGTGATCAGGAGGGTGTGCAGATATAATATCACTAGGTTTCTGAAAAGAGACAGCTATTAAAATCTGACCTGTAACTCTACAGTCTTTTACATCAGGTTGAAGTAGCTAATCCTTCTTCTGCAGCATGTGTCATTCATTCTGTATCTGTGTGCTTGTTAAAAAAAAGCAAGGGGAGAGATGAAAAGGTACTTTTAGCTCTTGTAAAAAAAACATTTATGGATCAGGATTAAGATTTCTCGATGCGATCAAGATAAAGTATATCAAAACCCTAAAAGAAGGTACAATAAGACCAATGGGAGCAAATCTTTCTTTTGTGTGTCTGATACACAAGGTACAAATGGCTGTTTAGCCTGAGTTAACTTGTCAAGTGTTAATAACCCAGCTGTTTTCGTAGGCTACACATACAGCACCCTGTTAATGATTCACTGCTATTTTATCCATGCAAGCTTGTTTTATGTACAAAAATATTAATGCAAACTTAATTTTACTTTTTTCCCCAATACCAGTGTAACACACAGTACTGGGAGTGGCTGCTGCTGTTACATTTTCTGGTGAGGCTGTCTGATATATTTTGCTCTCTCTTGGGCAGTCCGGTCCAAGCGCTTCAGCCTGACTGCATGTCAGAACATGGGCACAATGCTGAGCATAAAGGAACCTGGAGTCAAATAATGAGGAGCACAATGGAAGGTGTACATTTCACATTTCTGTATTTTGTCATCTGTTGTAGTAAGGCAAGACATTTTGGTCTGTCTAAATGCATACAGTGCTGGGCAGAGAGAAAACTCTGCCTGGTCCCAGCAGCTGCTATCTATAGTATGTGCTAAGGACTGTCCCCGTGTTATGATTTAACACTGCTGACGCTCTGGTGCTATCATGAGTGATGAAGATCAAAAAGGCATAGGGAGGTGCCTTCTTTTGCTTATACTTGCAGGAAGTGGCTCCCTTCTTCTTCCTGTACAGGACAAAAACAAACAAACAAACAAACAACCAACAACAACAACAAAAACACACACACACAAAAGCCCTAAGGCCAACAACCTACAAGCAACAAAAAGCCTTAGTTTGGAAGGAATATGCTTTGCCATAGAAATTAATTGCTTTTAAAAATAGACTCGCAGCACTCATGAGTGACGGAAGAGCTGTAGATGCTACATGTTTAGATGACACTCCTGCCTTTAATTACGGTGTCTCACAGAATTGTAATCTCAAAATTAATTCAAATTGACTTGGAAAAGGAAACTTGTCATGTAGATTGAAAACTGACTGCAATACTGTAAACAAAGGATGATAGTAAAGGTAAATGTACCCCATCCAAAGGCTAGTGGTGATTCTGAGGACTGACATCATTTAAAAACTTAGTGAATGACCTAAAGTCAGGAGCAAAGGTTATCATTGGCTCTTGGCTGAAACTTATGACTGGAATAGAGAGCCTCTTGGGTTAAAACACAAGGTTGCTCTGCAGCTTGAATTGTAGCAGGGGGCTCATAACAACTCATCTGCTCTGCGAATTGAGTACCAGGAGGGTTTTTGTCTTGCATGTGGCAGTAGGTTACACTGATAGTGTATATATTGCTGAGATGTACAGATGCACAGAATGAATGCAAATGCCCAGATAGGCAAAGAAAAAATGCAAACAGGAATAATGATCTGACCCCAAATCTCATAAACATAAAAGAGGAGATCACAGGTCTCTTTTTTTCTTTTATTTTTTCTTTTTTTTCTTTTTTCTTTTCTTTTCTTTCCTTTCCTTTTTTCTCTTCTTTTCTCTTCTCTTTCCCGCTCCTCTCCTCTCTTCTCCTCTCCTCTCCTTCTCAAAAAAAAAAAAAAGCAAAAAAAAGCAATTTTTCATTTAAACACACGCTGCAGAATTACTTAAGGTTTTTTTTTTTTTTTTTAGTTTTTTATTTTTTTTTGGGCGGGGGGTAAGCAAGTAAATAATGATTGCAAACAGATTGTCCAGGCAGATCCTGATTCTGCAGGCAGACAGGAGCTGAGTGAGACATACCACAGGGGAGGTTTAGGTTGGATATTAGGAATAATTTCTTCACTGAAAGAGTTGTGCGGCATTGGAACAGGCTTCCCAGGGAAGTGGTTGAGTCACCATTCCTGGAGGTCTTCAGGAAACGTGGATGTAGAATTTAGTAGCATGGTTTAGTGGTGGACTTTAGTATTAGGTTAAAGGTTGGACTGGATGGCCTTAGAGGTCTTTTCCAACCTGAGTGATTCTGTGATTCTATGATCAGTGCCAGTGGATCACAACTTTGCAGCCTTTGTTCAGTTTGCAGCATGGATAGAGCTTGCTTATGGAAGTTGGCAAAATGTCCTGAAAATTCAGAAATCAGCAGAGCCAAGGAATATGACAGAGGTCTGGTCTATTTAATCAGAGACCTGACTGATTGACATTACTTAAACTAAGCTGCAACATAACACAAGGACCCTTTCCAACTGATTTATGCCACAGCCCTTTCCACGGGGACTTTTCCGGAGGCTGTATGAAACTATAGAATAATCTCGTATAAAATTGCAAGGGAATCAGGGGTAGAGAGTGTGTTATGGGACAAACCATTAGGAGATACTAATTTCAAAGTATGGGAACTCATTACATTTACAAGCGGGCTTATGAAAAACCCCACAAATAACAAACTCTTCTCCCAGTTGTTTGCCCATCAAATGTGGCATTGTGCTGCAAATCCAGCAGCTGAAGTTTGAACTTGCCTCTGAAATCATGCCCCAAATATCTTCCCCTAAACCAAAAGAAAAGAGGTGATGGGGAAATTCAAGAGGCTGACAGTGGGGCAGCACTAAGCCAGCATGTCCTGTGTTTGCCGGATTCAGAAAAGCCCCCCCCAAACCTTCCTCTCCCTTCCATGATATCCAAAAATGTTGAACAAATCCACTATTCAAATGATGAACAAGTCCTGAAATGGTGGCCTGTCTTCTCTTGCTAAATAGATTTACGGATAAGTGCCAATTGTTTCTTTCCTGAATCAAACTCCTTAACACTAAGAGAAGCAGTTGTAGTGGATCTTCTGGGAATTAAATGTATTTACTGCTGATGTTGTTTTTAAAGTAGTTTACAGTGTGTCAGATAGTAAGAGTGTGTATGATTCATAGCAAATAGCAGTATACCAGAACTTTAAACTCTCCTTGCATTGTAATTTGCCTGCTTGCTTGGTTGGAAGGAAGGTGAATATTTAGCTTTCTGCTGTAAATATACTTTATGATTAGCACTCTTTAAACAGAAAATGCAAAATGTAGCATGGCAACTTCTGTTAATTTTATATAAACAGAATTAATCAATGCCTTCTGTACTATATTCCCCCTGCATTTATGAACCAAATTGATCATTTATTTCACCATAGAAAACAGTCGCAAATTTTCTGCTATGACTTCTTCCTTTTTTTTTTTTTTTTTAAATGCATATGATATCAATTCCATTTCAGCAATCTTGACAGACAGCTAGGACATTTCAAAATATGTCCAACCAGTTACTTCATTATTTATTGCATAATAACTGCCCAGAAAAGAATACAGGATTCTGCTGTATTTGCCATGGGTCTGTTGATGTTGTAGAACCTGATTAAACCTGCTAGCATGATGTACACATGACTGGACAGCTACATTGAATTTTATTTCTGTCCTTAGAGAAACTTCGCTTATGCACAGGACCAGCACCTATTTTGGGCAGCTCAGACAAGAGAGACATATACTGTTTTTTCTGTATGCCATTATTCTTACCTAGCACAATGGAGACACATGTACTGAATTGGGCAAACTTACCACATATTCTTTGTAGAGCTATTTAGTTGTTTCTGAAAACACTATATCCTGAACTTGGATCGATGATGGTAGAGGTGATCTGGAAAGGTCGGGGAGAGGATGTCTGTACTTGCTTCCTGGTCAGTGGCATCATCAAAGGATCAGGAAAGCAGGGAAGGAGTAACCACTCTAGGAATCGTAAGCCATCCCGCAGAAGAAATCTACTGCATTTACTATACCAGCAGATATGATAGAAACTGTGGATCTTTATCCTGTTCCATGCTGACAGCCTTTTAAAAGATCTGTATACCTGGCTTGCTATTGGACGCAGCTGAGATGAGAAATGAATTGTGCTCTTGATAGATGAGTCATCTACAATGCTTTTCCTAATTAACCCTCCTACCCCTGCAACACCCACAAACACACACACGCATACACACAAACATTCACTCAATTGCTACAGATTTTTTTTCTAAATCTTTTTGTGTAAATGCCATTCTTACTTTGCAGTCCTGCATGGAAATTCTTGTTTTGGCCTTCTGAGGTGAAAATACCTCCTTGAAATCAGAAAAGGATTTAACTAAAATTTCTTTTATATTTACTGCAAGTCAAAGCTGAGGATTTTGCTTGTACATATGAGAATCCTTGATCTCAAGCCACAAGGCACACATCACCACAATAAAAATATCAGGGGTTATGCTGGATCTCAGAATAATGGCCACATTTATCCTAAATGCATCCAGTGAAACATTTGTTGTGTCATTTTATTGAATAGCCAGAGTTTGCAGAAGATTATTTGACCACTTCCCCCCCACCCCCACCCCCCAACCAAGTGAAAGAAAAATAAAATCAGAAAGATATCTTTAAAATTGTTACATAATACAATAAGGGGAATATGCTGTGCACTTGTTCTTCCGCTACTGTAGTTCTAAATTTTAGAGTAAAGAAAAGTATTTCTTTTTCATTAAATTAATTTATTTTCATGTTTTCTTCTCTTTTCCTCTTCCATCCCAATTATTCTTTTCTTTTCATAATGCTCTTGTTAAGTACTTACAATCCAGCTGTAATCTGTTGCCACAGCATTTGTACAGCTGAAAAGAAAACATTACTGAATTGTCAGCATGTTTTCAACTTCATTAAAGATGACAACCTGGTAATCAGCTGTACAGACTGTATTACCCCAGCTACAGGGAAATATGAGCTATTTTCCTGCCATTAAATCATCCTAACAGAAACAAGCATGCTCCAGAGTTGAGTTGCTCAGCTTATGCTTTCATGTTTCCTAATAAATTGTTTTGAGAGAATTTGGAATTTGCTTTCATATCTCTCTGTGGAAAAAAAACGGCTCCTGAACCACTATTTGAACAAGTGGTAGAGTTCAATGTAGTTGTGATAAGTTTACTGGGGAATACTGGTTTTGGGGTAAGATCTGAGCTCCACTTCCACTGAATTTAAGAACTGAACTTTATCAGGGACCACAAGTCCTGTTCAAAGAAACCGTCTTTGCATAATTTTGGTTACATTTCATCTGCATTTGACTAAATTGTGGTTGTTTGGGAATGTCATGTGCCCACAAGTAGGTACATTTTTTTTTTCTATGATTCCACCAATATGGAGCATAATACTTTCTAGAGAAATATTTTGAAAAAGTGCAGAGACTTAAACTGAAACAACAAGTGAAAAGCAGTGCAGTCAAGAGGGAAGTAAAACTGGAGAATGACAATAACATAAGGTGACACCTAACACGAGACAGAAGATAGGCTTTAATTTTTTTCCTTAAAAAAAGAAGAATCTAACCTAGATGTTCATGACTAAACCTTTAGGACTAGAACAAAAGTATTTTAGGCAGGGTTTAGTTAAACAGGTGATCTGATGTCAAGTTTGGGAATGTCCATACAAAACTTAAGGGTTAGGATGGAAGAACATACAGAGCTTCTGAGTAGAGAAAAGAAATCAAGACAAGCGTTGCTGGCAGAACACAGCTGAACCATGGGAAAAGAGACCAATTACTTGTCAGATACAGGCAAGGTGATATTTTTTATATCTCTATATATATGTCTATATCTTATTTCTATAGAAAATAGAAAGGAAATAATCTGAAGGTGATGCAAAGAGACTCCTTGAAACAATTTAAGAGATAGAGTCAAAGAGATATGCAAAAGAAGTGGTTCTCAAGCACCAGGTGAATTTAAATGGGAAAATATGTATAGAAGGAACAAAGTGACAACAGCTGCAGTAGTCAGATGAAACATCTCTAAGAGAAAAAAGAGAACAGTTTCAGACAGGGGAAGTCACAGTGGGCATGAATACATGAACAGAGGAAGACAGAAAGGAACTAAACTTGATATGTCATGGACTTCATTCATGACATATATATGATGGCAAGGTGTATATGCTGTACACAATGCATATAAAAGAAAAAAACACTGTGAAGACAACACCAAAATATGAAAAGCAATTGAATGAAAGCATGTGGCAGAGCATAATCACAGGAAGCATGTAGTGCCTGCCAGACCACATCACTCAAATAAAAATGCCCCCAAGCATGGCTTCATGCCAAACAGCTGATGTTCCAAGACCAGATAAATTTGCTGTTGGCTAGGGTCCTAAATTTTTTTTTCTGATCGAAAGTCCCCAGACAAGAAGCATGCAAATTGAGTGTGTCAACAGCAAGCATCTGACACACCGTTCATGTGTTGTACAATGGTGGTGCATCCGCTGACCGCCCAGATTTGCAGTGCATGTGCAGATCAATCAGAAAGCACATGCCCAGTTGTTCTAATGGACTTCAGTTATGTTGGACTTGTTCTAACGAGGAGACAAAGCTACCGTGTGTCTGGACAGCGACCATTTGTCTAGGATTTCGGGACACCTGCCAGCCCAAACTCATCCCTTTCTGAAAGGTGGAAAAGTCAACAGAGGAAGAAAGCTGTGCCTGTGTTGTCAGATAAGAATTACCAAGAAGTGTGTATGAGGAAAGCGTTGTGAACAACATGGTATATAGGCACAGAGAAAAAATACACTCCAGGTCCTTGCACAGCAGTGATTAGTGACAGGACAGATATGTTCACTTTTGCTGCAGTGCAGTACGAGGAAATGTACTTATGCCACATGTTTATGTTACCTGAGTTGGTTTACCAGAATAGGCAGAACAACTCAGTGTTGGGTCCAAGCCACGATATTCATACGGTTTATCAGAAAGATTGATATAGTCATAGAGGCATACTGGGGAAATGCAGGCTTAGATGTAAGTACATGGAAAAATACTGTAATCTTGAAGCTTGTGTGACAGCCCTGACAGCAGAGCTACTTGTGAGAATGTTTGCCTTAACATCAGGAAGCCTGATATCAGTTTGATTGTCTATGGTGTTATCTTACAGCAGAGAAGATTGAGAAATCTTTTATTGATGTGTTTAAAGGATACCTGATGTCTCCCAGACTCCAAGGACTTGGCTTCCTCCAAACACAGTGCAAATAGCACCCATGCCATAATGACTGCCACCAGTGACAGAGAGCAGTGTGGGAAAGGAGCAGCAACATGTGGTTGAGTATAGTTGAGAAAAGGGGAAATCTCAGTGGCAGAGATTACCAACACAGCATGGACTCTCTACCAAAATCAATTAGCAAAACTAAAGAGAGTCTCTGCTGAGCCTGAGCTACCTTGCATCTCCCACTCATCTCCCTTTTTCTGCTGATTATGTGATCTCACAGGACATGACCCTTGGGAAGGGTTTCACTTTTCACTCTTTTCTTCCTCTCTATAGGCCAGCTACAGTCTGTAGATAAAGCTATAGTCTGTCTGTCCTAGAGGACATCACTTACAGGCCCTCTTCAGCAACTACAGTCTGCATCTAGACACTGCATATGATTGGACCACGATAATGTCAAAGTCTGAATTGTGTGTCTAGAAGACAGGTTTTCCAGAATATGCTTTGTGGTATATTCGTACAGCATTTGCTCAAGTCCAGAAAGGGTGTAGTGAAATATTACAGGCAGTACAAGTCCTTGCTGTTGACAATCTAGTGTATAGAGACACTCACCAAAAACCTAATAGCGCTACTCCTAAGATGGAGTGTCATCTTAAACTGAATCATAGCAAAATAAAAATTGTTGTGTGAGTTACTTTGAGCAAGCCTTGGGAAAAAAATACCTCTGATCCTGTTCAAACAAAGTGAAAGCCATAAAGCATTTTCAAACCAAGATCTTGGTGGAAAATCAAAATCCATAATAATTGTGACAGTTTACCTAGCATAGATAAATACAGATCTCTGTTATGAAATACAAAGTAAGAAACAGAAAGGATGTTATTGGGAAAATTTGATGAGAACTTCGAGAACACTGCACCTGTATCATTTTTAAACAACAATAAATGGCAAGAATAAATAGCAGCAACAAAATTGCTGGATATGTTCCAGGGTATGTTCTTAGAAATTCCGGTCACAACACTGAAAACATAGAAATCCCATAAAGAGTGGATGATGCAGAATTTTGTGGGAGACACTTGAGGGCATAAGGAATAAGAGCGTAGAACTACCAAAGAAAAATTATACTGAAACAGAAAAGAATTTACTACTGTCACTGGTTGTCAGTACATACAGTTCAGTATACTTGAACAGATCACAAACCTTAGAGGATATGCTTGACAAATCCTAAGTTTCTGCACCATCTAGACATCACACATGGTCATAAACGTACAAAGGTATGACTTCAAAGTGAAAGACAAGCCCAGAAGAGAAATTTCTTTAGCAAGATGTACTGGTGTCTGCAAGAAAAGGAGCAGAAATTCTGAGAAAAAATAGAGAGCATGAATGTGATGAATCTTTTAAAAGAGTAGGTCAGGATGGCTTGCCCAAAGCAAGTTCTCCTGGCCTATCAGGACTTCTGGAGTGTAAAAAAAACCCACAAAGCTAACCTGGAAAATGAAAGGAAAGAAAGCAGTGACACTGGAGAAAACTCCTTCCAGGCATCTAAAAAGATTTATGAATCTGTCAATGATGTTATGGGAAGTCTGAGGATCAAACGTATTTTATTGGTCCCAAATGTGTGTAAAAGACTAGATATGTTCAGGACATGATGATGTTTTGTATACTTCTCTTTCATAAGGCAATAAAAACTCTATGGCAACATTTGAAATATTTGAATAAACTAATATGCGTTAATGAATTAATAGATACTTCCATTAGAGAAACTGCTAAAGGCAGAAACAGAGGCTCTTATACTAACAGATGATGTATTTTAGAGAGCCTAGAAGCAATGGGTAGGTGATAAAGGATGCCCTTAACCTGATACTAGATTATCATCATAAAAATATTTTTTAAGTAGGTCCGATATGCAATGCATCACTTATCTTTGGACTCAGTGACACAAAGACAATTTTCACCAACCAAAGGAACAGTAATGAGTTCACTTCACACAATGAAGCACAAGACACATTTGAAAAATTTCAAAGCACTGGCATTTCATTTACGTGCACACACGCAGTCAGCACCTGCACTGGCAATTGTCCCATGAGCTAGTGGAGGTGCGCACAAATCAGCAAACAGGTTCTGGTACTGTTCAAGGTGGTCAAGAGGGTTACTTCTTTGTTTATTAAGCTGCTAAAATGCACCTCTGGAGTCAAACATTTCTTCTTCACATACGCTATCAAGAAGCCAGCTAAAAGCTGTGACCCCTGTGAAAAGAGTGTCTTTTCCTTTCCAAAGCTTCACACCAGGGTGCAATAAAATAGATGAATGAACAGAGGAGAAAAGTAGAAATACTATTCATTATACAAATACCAGTATACAAATTCCCTTCCAAAACAGTATTATAGCGGTCAGTGCAACTCTAGTGACATAACTGAATACCCCAGGCTGGATGTTAGAAAGCCAAAGAAGGGGCTTTTCTCTGGGTGAGATCACAGATGCTTAGGAGCTGCTCTTATCAGTTTGAGCACAGCAGATGATGGCCACACAAGCCCCATGAGATTCAGAAGGTGATTTCCAGCAAGCCACTGACCTCTGGGATGCAATAAGCAACCCAACTTATGGTCTACACACTCTGTGGCTGACCTAGTGGCAAAACATACAAATGCACAGAACAGACCTTGTTATGTATGTAGGTGAAAAGACAGACCTTAAAACTCAAGGCATCTGCTGAGATGTCTCCCTTTTGTGGCTTAACCGTATTCTTTCCTAGCATTCTAGCCCTGGTTCCAACCTTGAGATTTCCTTGAGCTTCATCTGGCCTTTAAAAGCACAAAATGGTTGCTCATAAGCTCCAAAGATGCATATGTTTACAGCATGAGATGTTTACTGTACAAAACAAACTTAAATGTCACATCCCATGTCTAGATTTATCTTACCTGTGGAAGGGGTGAAGTTCACTTTCACATCAACTGAGAGTAAAATTGTGTCCACCTGCATCTGGGTAAGCAGTGGTTGTAAAAACTCACACTCTTTCTTGACGTGAAATATACTCACTTAGCTCTCCACCTGTCCTAAAGCTTCTTTGTTCTGCAAGGATTTTCTTCTGTCACGCACACATCTCCTTTCTAGCACTTGCCTTCCTTGCCTGTAGTTGTTGATGACCTTCCAATTCCCTTCTCAAGAAGTGAAGCAGCATCAGCCACCTCCTCCACGTGTCCGAAGCAATTCAACCTACACAGGAGCTACAGCTCTAACAGCTCACTCTGTTATGGTCCTCCAAATCTCACTGATAGGATTTAGGGTACTGGCTATTCCAAACACCTGACTGTCTTAAAGCTTGAATCATTTCCCATCACAATTTGTACATACACAACAAATACTGAGTTGTATTCTGACTGGAATTTTCTATAAGGAGTGATTCTGCTAGAGCGCATTTAGAATTTAAATGCTTAAACTTATGTAAAAGATAAGTATATAGATCCTGAGGTTGTAAGAAGGGCAACACTAGTCTTATATAAAAAGCTCTATTTACTGGCTGCCAAGGATGTCTACCACTGCCCACCAAGAAAACATTTCATTGAATCACAGAAGGGCTGAAGTGGAAAGGCATCTCTGGAGATGAGCAGGGTATGAGCACATAGAGCATGCTGCCCTGGATGAGTCTGTGTGGGTTTCTGAAGCACCCTTGCATATTCAAAATTTACGTTATGACAGGCAGCATTTCATTAGTGAGGAACTTTAGAGCTGGTATCACAATTTTCAATTAATTACCAAAATTACAAATCACAGGATGAAGGAAGGGGTGCATCTCAGTTCAAGGGATTCTTTTCAGATTTTTTACATCAGCTCAGGATTTTATTTAGAAAGGTAATACCCAAGAGATGTGATCTGTCTCAGGAATTAGGCCCTAATTCTGATAAGTGTGAAATTGTCATGTCAGCTTTGCCAGCTGAGCAAAACAGACAACATGGCCCGAGACTCAGCTGACACATGAGGCAGTTTTAAGGTGCTTTGTCATTTCATTTCTTTGTACTCACTTCCAAAGCCAATAAATAGTTCCCTCACTTTTCTTCACCTTTTCTAGAGTAAATACATTTTCTTTAACGTTATGTTTTCTTCCCCTTTGGGAGCTACTTCAGGCTGGTCTGATAAATGTTAAGTATTTTACTCTTCAGTGTAGGAAAGATCCCTGGGAGATTCCAGTCACATCCAGGGCGCTTCTTTACTAACTGAGAAGAACTGGCATTGTGGGCTGCCAACCTGGTGGCTAGAAATATCCCTTCCTATCAGCCAAAGGCAGAGAGCAAGTGGCAGGGAGGCACAGAGGAGGCCTGAGACCTGAGCATCATACCAGCCTTGGCACCTAACGTTATTCTTGTTTGACAGTGTGACTCACTAGTGTGACTCAGACCTGCAAACTCACCATGGATGTGTGAAGGAACACTTTGTCAGAGAGTCGTTTCCTCAGTGACAGTTACACTAATGCCCCAGAGTCCCAAGTTCTGCAGTGAGACTCTCCAAATGCCTGTGCAATATGTGGTAAAGCAGTTAATCGGCAGGAATGTGAGGACCGGCATTTGCAGATTTCACATTTATGGCACAGTGTGACAGAAAACAATTGTTTTACAGAAATTTGTGATGTTAGCTTTTTGTAACACTACTTTTTTTAGGAATGCAAACCCAGTTTACACCTCAATAGTGTTGCTTGGTTGCATGTGACAAACCTGAATTGCTAATAACAGAATGTTTTTAAAAATCTTTATTAATTTGAAAGCCTGTGCATTTATTTCAGGCTAGTTTGATCCTAGATCACAGTTGCCAGAAACCCATGCAATAGGAAGGACAGTCAAGATGTCAGCTGTCACAGCAAATGGGATCTGGAAGAAGACTTGTTCTGACTCTGTTATTGCATGTTTTGATAATTGGTTTCCATTCTTTCCAGTGCAGTTAAGACCAAAGCCTGATACTAACCCAGGTGGAAGTTAGGGTGATGTGAAAGTAAGAGAAAAGATTTCAGACTCCTAGTCCACACAGCTATTAAAAGACCCAGTACCTCATATTAAATTGTACCTGCTACTTGGAAAAATAAAATTCTATATATGCAGCAAAAATGTTGGATGCTTCTGAAGCTATTGTTTCAAATTCTGATTATATGAAGGTTGGCAAGTATTATATGAAAAAGGAAATAAACTCTTTCTGTTTTAAAAGCCATTTAAGTTCACCAGCTTCTGTTTGAACTGAATGTACCACACCATGACTTGTGTAAACACTGCCTGATATTTTGCAATGATCTTCTCCAGGACAACAGAGTACATGTACCATGCTCACATACACATGGCATGCCCCTAGCTTTATGTCCCATTGCCAAGGCTTTGGGTAATCCAGCCCTTCTCACAAATTTTCTCTCTTGAACAGAAAGTGTCAGCAGCAAGCCACACACGTGCCGGTAGCATTTCTACAGATAGCTGCACACAAAAGCTAAAGCCTGATGGTTACCATGGGATTCTCTCATTAAGCTTCTACTGAATATACTGCATTCTTCACTGTCTGTTAATCTCTGCTACTGTGTTTTGCCCCTGTAATTCTCGTGCCCTCTGTGCAAGGGTGTTAATTGTACTGAATCGCAGCAAGGGCAAAAGAGCTGTTGTGCTTCGGCATTCAACAGCGAGATTCCATGGTCTCATTGGGTGTGAAAAATCCCTGCTTTCAAAACCTTGACAAATAGGCATTGCTGTGTATTTAGGAGTTAAAAAAAAAAATCAGCTACTGCACCTGTTGTTATTTATGAATAACAAAAAATACCATCAAAATCAGTGTAGCCATCAGGTTGAGGGAGGCAATTCTCCTTCTCTCCTTGTCACTCTCATGACATCCCCCCCGCCCTCGAACAATGTGTTCAGCTCTGGGGCCCTCCTGCACAAGAAGGGCATGGACCTATTAGAACAAATCCAGAAGAGGACCATGAAGATGATCAAGGGGCTGGAGCGCCTCTCCTACAAAGACAGGCTGAGGGAGTTGGGGTTGTTCAGCCTGGAGAAGAGAAGGCTCCAAGGAAACCTTATAGTGGCCTTCCAGTGCCACTACAGGAAAGTTGGGGAGGGACTCTTTGTCAGGGAGTGTAGTGATAAGACAAAGGGGAATGGCTTTAAAGTAAAAGAGGGGAGATTTAGACTTAGATATAAGGAAGAAATCCTTCACTATGAGGGTGGTGAGACACGGGCACAGGTTGCCCTGAGAAGCTGTGAATGCCCCATCCCTGGAGGTGTTCAAGGCCAGGCTGGATGGGGCTTTGGGCAGCCTGCTCTGGTGGGAGGTGTCCCTGCCCATAGCAGGGGGGTTGGAACTGGATGAGCTTTAAGGTCCCTTCCAACCCAAACCATTATGTCATCATAGAATCATACAATCATTTAAGGCTGGAAAAGACCTCCAAGGTCATATGGTCCAAGCATCCCCCTACCACCAATGTCACCCACTAAACCATGTCCCTAAGCACCACGTCCAATCTTTCCTTAAACACCCCCAGGGACGGTGACTCTACCACCTCCCTGGGCAACCCGTTCCAATGCCTGACTACTCTTTCTGATAAGAAATTCCTCCTAACTTTCAACCTGAAAACCTATGATTCTCTGATTCTATGAATAGCAATAAAAAACTTTGAAGAAAGAGGGTACTTTATCTGACCTGCTGAACGCTGGGCCGTGTTCTTGTTTTCAGCAGGGTCCCTTTGTACTCTCGTAGCCAAGCGAGGCAGCCTTCAGACAGATGTATTTTAAAGTCCCACTCCCTTTAAGACCCACTTAGGCTTCCAGAGAGGTAGGAGAGGGTCACAGTAATGAAGGTATGTTAGATTACTATTTCACATGAAGCAGTCCTTTCTATTTTATACACGTGTGGTGCACACCCAGGCTGTGAGACAGGGCAGGCTCCCTGGGGAAGGCTTGGCTCTGCAGAAACGTTAACTGTGCACTGCCATCTTAGCAGAAGAATTTCTGTCCTCTTGGGTCATAAACAGAGTAGGGTATAACTGGCTGTACCAAAACCCCAGGGAGACAAGCGTGTCATCTTAACGCACACCCTGCTTTACTGAAGCCAGTAGTACTAAGAAGGATTTATTTTACACCTGCTTCCTCAGGTAAAGGAGCCTGAGTGACAGATCTTTCCCTCTGCTGTCCAAATCTCCAGCATGCTCCAGATATGTCAGGAAAATGGCCAGTGGTCAGGCTGCTCCCTGCCAGTGGCTGTGGCCCTTTCCAGCTGCTTGCCTGCCTGGGCTGCCTGTGTAGGCCCGGCGCTGCTGTGCTATGGCTCCACGCCTCTGAGCCTGAGGCAGGTTTCATAAAGCTGGGGAGAGAATTACAGCAACTCGCTGCTAGCACATTTCTGTTAATGCATTTGCTTGCTTTCTTCAGGATCTTACAAGAATTACCAGCGAATCCGGATAACTGACAGGATCTTAGTTATAATTAGCAGCAGCTTCCCTTCTGACATGCAGGAGGGGCTCACAACATTTTTCTTAAGGCAGAGTTGTTATGCTGTGTTCCACTGAGGTACTTTAAAGAATACATTTTCTGGCATAAAGCCTCTCCCACTTGTTTGGGACAGATGGGAGAGGAAGGGATTCTGAAGTGTTGGAGTTAGAGGGTAACGAAGTATTGTGCAAACTGTCGCAGTGTGTAAGCTGTTGCAGATCAGAGTTATTTTTGTTATTACTGGCATGCGTCATTACATCAGGAGCTGAAATAAAAGTCACTGGTTGCAAAAGGAAAATATCAGTGCAGATGTGGATGAAATTTCTAATTCTTTCTCCCTGCAAGCTGTCAAAAATCTCAGGGACATTAACAGTGTGTAAGACATGGAGAACCCTGAAAACTTGAGGGCTGAATCAAATTAATGCTTTTCTGTAGCCTGATGTGTGAATTGTACCAGTCCACAGGGTCTAATCATAAAGAGCACTGTTTTTCAAAGGTCCTTGTTCTCAATTTCAAAGGAATTAAAAAATGAAAATGAGCATTTACTGGGACTTTCAAAAAAGGCCTAAGAAGCCAACTGCCCAAGAAGAGTTGAAGACCCACTGACTTTCAGTGAGACCAAGGGCCTGGTTTGAGGTTAACTCTCCTCACTGACATCATAGAAATAAAGTACCTGAAGGGATAGCTTGGACTATGGAGTCCAATTCCTTAAAACTGCAAGCAGCCTTGTAATGCTTTAGAAGGTTATTTGAGAGTGGTAGAAAAGGTCCCTGAGGGACCCTTCCCCACCCAGACTTCCCTGGAAACTCCCCTGGTTTTATGTGCCAGCATAGAGATCTGGCATCTGTGCCAGATCCTTCAAGGATCCACCTGATCTCTCTTTCCAGGCTCAGCTATGGACAATACAGATGAAAAGTGAAGTGCAGAAAAGGAACAGTTCAGGAGAAAAAAATGAGTGACGAGCTTCCATTTCACAAATCTGAAGAAATCTCTTGTGAAAGCAAAGGTGATAGGACTGGGAGATGATCTGAGGGAGAGATCTGAGGGAATTAGCAGCCAAATGAGTTAAACAGAATTTAACAACATGAGTTAAACAGAGCTTCTGAAATAATAAATAATTAAAGCAAATAAATATATCAATAAGCAGTAATAAAAGTAATAAAACACTTAATAGTTATGCATGTTGATCAAGATGTCTTCACACCCATAAAAGAGGCTTAAATAAATTCAAGTTCAAACTGTGACATAGTTTTTTTTACCTAAGTTTTACTTTTCAGAAGTGCACCCTTGCTATAGCTTTCCTAGTGCAAATGTTTTGTAGTGTCAAAACTCTCTCCTTTAATTGAACTAACTTCTTAGCAAGTGCAAAGTCTCCCAGGACCAAGGCAAGATAGAGTTTTGACTCCTCAGATACAAGAGTTGGAGCCAGGCAAAAGTTTGACTGCTTCTTCTTCAAGAAAGGAATGATATGAGTTAAAACATACCTGAGAAGAGATTCCTGCAGCTCCAGACTTGCTGCTTCTGCCTGTCCAGGACTCTTGTGTGGGACAACTGTTCACCTCTGGGAAGCGCAGGTACTGCAGTGCAAGCCGTGAGTGATGATGCTGGAGCCCAAGCAGGAGTAGGGAGGTAGATCTTGTGCTCTCCTTCCTGACTGTCCCTGCTTGAAGGGCGTCTCCACTCCATGAGTGACTAGAAATGTCCCTGCTCATTTTACTGAGTTCCACTGATACCCTGGATGCTTTGGCACTAATGACAAAAAGATCATCCTTAATTTTAATTAGTGTATCTCTATGGTTCAGTTTAACTACCCAAAATGCAAGTTGGAGCTGAGACTGTCATGGTACAAGTCTCAAGTGTCCACATTTGAGAAAGACAAGCCTGACGGAAGAGGTATGAGGATGCAATGCTACCTTCTTCTATATATCCTTTCACTGAGCCAGATACAGAGTTGTAGACATCAGTTTGGAAAGGAAGCAGCTGTCAGGGTGGAGGTCTTACTTGGAGACGGTTTTGTCAGGAATTACATTTCAGACCATGAATTAATGAAAGAGAGGCACAGGAGAAACTCTAAGTGATGTTTTTGGCAAAAGTATTAGATATCCACAAGGACTGGATATTATTAAACTGCCTTTTGAGGTTGTGCTTTATCTTTCTGTTTATGTGCAAAATTTTCCCCGCAGCTGAATTAGTTTGCTCAATGGAAAACTTATAAAGTCTGAAGAGCTTTGCACAGTTGAGCAAGTAGCTAGAAGGACATGAAATACTTTGACTGAGAATTGTAGGTTACAACTGATATTTAACATTTATTTATAAAGTGAAGAGAGGCCATGTAGCAGATTTCCACTATCACATTGGCCAAATAGCTATGCAAATATATTTTGATTTCCTTAATACTCATGTTTTGAAGAAAGTCTCCCAGGGTGCTAATCCCCTGGAGTGATACTCATTCACATGAAATAAAATACACAGAAGAGTGGGAATGATTTTTACTTGTGTAGATAATGATAGGACAAGGGGGAATGGTTTTAAACTGAAAGAGAGGAGATTTAAATTGGATGTTAGGAAGAAGTTCTTTATACAGAGGGTGGTGATGCACTGGCACAGGTTGCTCAGAGAAGCTGTGGATGCCCCATCCCTGGAGGTGCTCAAGGCCAGGCTGGATGGGGCTTTGGGCAACCTGGTCTGGTGGGAGGTGTCCGTGCCCATGGCAGGGGTTTGGAACTGGATGGTCTTTAAGGTCTCTTCCAACCCAAACCATTCTATGATATGATAGATAGATTTTACTGGCATGAAAGTGGCAATAAGCAAATCACGTAGGTCAGCATAAATGACTGTAGATAATATTTATTTTATTTTATTTTATTTTATTTTATTTTATTTTATTTATTTTATTATTATTATTATTATTATTATTATTTTATTTTATTTTATTTTATTTTATCACTAGACCATGCATTTTGCAAATGCCGAGCATGAAATGTGAAAAAAATGAAAATTTTGTAGAGCCATATAAGAATTATTGGGGTAATTTCTGTGGATTTTTGTTTTTCAAGCAAAGCAAATACTTGGGCACCATTAAGGGGCAAAAGTGAGATCTTCTGCTCTTGCTGAAACAAACTGTAAAATTCCTACTGATCTTAATGGAGCTGGGTTCACTACAGAGGTTAATTCTGTTTCCCCCAGAACAGCAAGCAAAATTTTTGCATTTTTTGGTGATGATGGAAATATTTTCAGAGAGAAACAAATATAGCTTAAATGAGAGGTGAGTCACAGAACAAGAGAATATCTGAGGCTGGAAGGGACCTCTGGAGGTCATCTGGTCCACCTCCCTGCTCAAGCAGGGACCCCTGGAACAGGTTCCCCAGGATCAAGTCCAGACAGGATATGAATATCTTCAAGGAGGGAGACTCCTCAACATCTTTGGGCAACCTGTGCCAGGGCTCAGTCACCCACACAGTAAAACATCTTCTTCTCACATTTATGCAAAATTTCCTATATTTCAGTTTGTGCCTGTTGTCTCTTGCCCTCACACTGGGCACCACTGTGAAGAGTCTGGCTCCATCTGTCTGTAATAAAAGAGACCTGGGGATAGAGCTAAATATTTTGTATCTAAGACTACAGCTCAGTTTATTTTAATGGGTGCAATTTCGAACTCAATAGAAAGAAGGAAATAATTTTCGATTGTTGAGGGGAAAAAAAAAAGAAATCAAAGCTAATAACAAGTGTTCTAGCAACTATTTGCAGCATTTGAAAAAATCCCAACTGAACAAAATGGTGGGCAGAGGAAAATGGCCATAGATGCAAATGGTACTGGCCATAAATTATATGGCTCTCTGAGATCATTGTCTGTGTGTTACCGTGACCTACAATGTGACCATGTTTTGCCTTTCTCAATCCCAGGTCCTCTCTGCAGACAGAAGGAGCTGCATAACATCATCATTCATGTTGTACAGGTACCATTACTCCTTTAAGTCAGCCAGGGTTATGTGGCATAGGGGTCATTCACTTGGTCATATTGGCATGGTTTTCCCTGACTTCTTAAACTTGTTTATGGCAGTCCCAACCATTACCTTTAGACCACAAACTTTTAGGCTGTAATCAGACCTATACTGTGATTTCACTCTGCTAACATCTTCAATAAATTTCAGATAAGGCACTTTCATTTTTATTGCCGCCATCCCTCTGATGTCCGCCAGTCTAATAGATAGTGGGAGTTTTCTAAATATGTTGGGAAAGATCCTCAGATGGTGTTGACTGCCATGACTCTTGACACTGGGGCTTTTCTTGAGAAGTTGTTCCTAGCCTCTTAAAAGTGGTGTTGGATTTTGGCAGATGTTAAAGATACTTGAATATCACACCCATGCTGTATGTATGTATTCAACGAGTACATGAGAAATATTATTTTTGATTTAAGGGTTAAGTATTCCTGATAGTTGAAAAGCAATCACAAAAGAAAAATTAAAATCGATACATCAGGTTCCAAATTCCTCCAAATATTCTTCCAAATGAAACTCTACACTTTCAACGTGGGGTGTCCTTTGTGTTTCAATTCTTCACCCTTCACAGACCTCTGATCTGCCCAGCATCTACCATTTAGTAATATGCAAAATGATCTCATTTGACCATTTCCATATATTTCCTTCGAAGCACATACTATGACAATACTTAAATAATAAAAAAAAAAGTCTATAAAAAACATAATGTAAATTCTGACATTCTGTGTGCAATTCTTGCATTGCTTTCCTGGGTTTGAACTATAAAATATAAGATCAAACCCAAAATGAAACAATTATTTTATATAGCATCAACAGTGTTCAATATATTTTTCATAGTAAGTTTCTGTCTGCAGTTCAATCAGGTACCCATATGTCATGCTAGACGAGACCTTACATTCATGTCATGTGGAGCAGACACTGAAAGCAACGATTAAATGGAAAACATATCTTTATATTAATTATAGATGGTTAGTGTTTCTCAGGACCTGAGGGAAATAAACAAAAGTTTTTGGCTGCTGAAAGCTCTGAGTATATTGCTTCAAATCAGTAAATGTGGACAATTTCCATGCATAACATGCCACATATTGGCATGAAAATATTTGTCAGAAATTGATGAATGAAACAAGAAGAATAATGAAGAAAAATGACAGTACACATACCCTCCAGAGAGGAAAATAAACAATGTAAGTGTTTGGTAAATAAATCCCTGCAGAACTCTTAGAAATGACTTACTGATTAATTGAATCAATCCATCAACCTTTTGTGATGGCATCAATTTGCAGTCCCTTCAATGTTGTTCTTCCGTAGCTGCTGCTGTAGATGCCTTTAAAATGTAGGATTTGATATAATGCATCTATACAGAGCTATCATAAATTAATTGGCTACTCTAGTGATATATAATTGGCTGATTCATTTACTCTACTTTTATACGCACATGCATAAACTAGCCATATAACCTTATAATTGTACAGAGTGAGACTGTCAGATCGAGATCATACTTTTCTTTCTTTCTTTCTCTTTCTTTCTTTCTTTCTTTCTTTCTTTCTTTTAAATTGAAATGGTCTCACTTACTTTATATAATATACAAGCTCTTTGCAGAAAGCACTACCTTATTTTCTGTGTTTATACATTGCACCATGCTTGTACATCCAGTGAATATCAGTAATTGTAATTTTTATATAAAGAATGCCTATCTGAAAAATAAACACTCAGGGCTTTGAATCCCTTGAGAGGGAGGATAGAAAAAGCTAAAAATAGAAAAGGGGAGAGACTGTGTATGTGGTTTGGTGTCTCCACCATGAAATATACTCAGATAATATTTATATATTTATATTACCGAGAGAGATGAGCCAACATGTAGCACAAATGCACGTAGATGCATTGAGAATCCCACGTAAATCAATGCAATTGCACATACTTGTATGTTCTCCTAGGAACAAAGAGTTTCTTTCTGAACACCTGCATCCACAGAAACCAACCATCCAAATATTTGCAAAAGGAAAAAAATCTGAGACAAATTCAGAGACTGAAATGTGAATCTGATTCAGTCAGTGTTCATAAAAACATTTTGTATGAATTTGTTCCTAGTTCACCTGTGTCTTTTGTAATGCCAGATATTTATGACTCTCTTTGTACTCACTGAACTATAGCTTTAGCAAACGCTATTGCACATTTGAAAATCATTCTTACTAGGGCTAGCTGAATCTTATGGCTTCTGTAACTGTCAACCTTTACAGCTGTATTACGTGTCTCACTATATCTGGGGCCTTTGGGGGATGTATGTAACCATTTTGCTTTCTGTTCTTCCAATTTTGCACATATTCACAATGACACCATCCTCCATTATTGTCATCGTTGTTGTTATGTGAGGAGTTTGAAACAATCAATGTGACAAAGAGCAGTATATACTTAAAGTAGGGGATTTGTGGATGTATTCAGGCAGAGCAGGGAAGTGAGAAAGGGTCAAGAAGATGGTGAGAGGGAGAAAGAAAAGAATGGTATCAAATAAGGGTGATTTGAAAATGTATGGGAGGACAGAAGACTGTTGAAGACCACAAGTTGAATGTAAGCATGCTTTTTCATATTTATTTTTATATGACTTGTTTGCCAGCAGGATGAAGGCAAAGCTAGGAAAGTAGATAGGTAACAGTTGGTAGCAAAATCCTCTTCTGCTGGTGAATGTAGAAGTCTGACCTTTGTCCAGGAGGTTTAATTGTGAATGAGATAAGGCCACAAGCAATTTTTTGAATGTTCAGTTTTTGCAGTGTTGTTCCTATCCATCTAAGATATGTCCTGAGAGCTAAGTATTCTACTCAACATAGAAAAAAAGAAATATGCTTTGATTAGACCTGAGGAAAAAACTCTTTAGTTATGTCAGTAGGAGTTGGAAGTAGCTTTAAAAGACACTAGCTGTCTTGGTTTCTGAGAGATAAAGGATGAGTACATTTTAAAAGAGCCCTCTTCTGTACATGTGGAGGAAACTGCATAATGAATGCATGCATGACACTACTTAAAGCTCCACATTCGGTAAAATATCTTTCTCCCACCAGCTATGCAAAGGCCACAAAGCCAACTGGCTACAACTGTTTCTCTTGGTGAATGTCTGAACAGAGGTACTTGCCAGGACACAAGACTAAACAGAGCCGATTCCTCTGGTCCATGGGGGATGAAGTGTATTAGCCAATACATGAAGGAAACACCTTTCGCTTATTTTGTGTTGTGACACTTCTATACGAGAATGAATAACTGCAGTCTAAAGGGTGTTTTCTTTTATGCATGGTAATTACATTTAATCTTGTACATAGCTTGGAGCAGATTGTTTAGAAAAACATCTGATCTGCATCCTTCTCTAAGGAACAGTGGACACAAAACTGCCTGCAATACTTCTATGTATTGGCTCTTAAATAAAATCTTGATCAACTTTAGTGTGTCTCCAATCCACATAGTGTAAAGAAGCCAGATTTAGATTAGCTAGAACACAAACTTTAGATTAGCTAGAATACAAACTGAGAAAGCTTATCAATTTTATCTCAGCTAAGTTGAAGAAACACATCAGAACAAAGAAAGAAAAAGAAGAGAAGAAGGAGAGAAAAAGAAATACACAGTCTATTTATGGAACTTTCCATCTTTGAATGGAAATTCAGATTTGGATTTGGATGGAATTTACTCAGAGTTGTCCTCTGAGTAATTGCATTTAAAAAGAAAACAGAGAACTGGAAATAAAAATATTATAAGCTGGAAGGCTTCATGCAGTATGGAGTTTTGTTTTGCCTACTATCAGTGTGTTCAAATAGAGGGTGAGAATGCAAATGATTAAAACCTTCAGAGACTGAGTTAACAACCACTCCTTTCTTGAGACATCCATGAATCAATACATTTTGCACCATCCTTTTTTAAAATGCTGTACAACATCCAAGTATTGCAGCCAGTACTTAAATTAAGCAAGTGAAGCCCAAACCTTTTCTCCTTACCTGACTGAAAAATATTACTTGCACTATAATTATAGCATAAAAAATCCTAAAGGCAATAATTACTGAACTCTCTTACTAAGGAATAGTCTGAAGAGAGCACAACCACGTATCTCAAAATAAGTACTGTCCCGCTTCACTTTTACTAAATGACCTCAGGCAAGCTGTCAATATACATGAGCTCTGTAAAGATGTCACTTAAAACAGGATTTCATCCTTTTGGTGTAGGTACAATGAACAGCATATAAAAGAAAATGAATGCAGTGGAAATATCCATGTTACACAGCTCCCTGTTAACAAGGATTACTTTTGCTGTATTTAACACTGTTGGCAAGTGTAAACCTATCATAAGTTTAAAAATCCTGATGAGTGGGCAAAAAAGATGCTTTCTAAGGAAAGAGTCTATTGCAGTTAGCCTTGTAAAGAAACCTTTTAGTGTCAGTGATAATGAAAATGCATGCTACCTATGACTGAGTTAAAATGGTGTCATGACCTGGCACTTTCTATTCAGTGCTGTCACATCCATGCACTGCACAGATCAGGATTGTCATCATGTAAATGTAACAGGATTCTTTATCCCACATTGTTGCTCAGCTGGGAACAGTAATCTTAAGTTTCCTATAAGATATGAATAGCAGCAGGGGGCCATGAATAGCTTGGAAACCTATATTATTTCCATTTATTTTTTTTAAAATGCAAATTACACTAGTAAGTCAAAAAAATCACTTTTGTTAAAAATACATTCAGAATTAACAAATGCCAAAAAGAAAAGAAAAAAAGACACGTTTGGATTGTATCTCTTACCTTCTGAATATTTAAGTTTATAACAAAAGCCCAGCCTAGAAAAATAACATTCTTTACTGGATTTTGAGGAGGATACAGCTGTACAAATCAAAAATGTCATCCAGATATTCTCACATTACTGTGCTCTAAACTGCTTCCAGAAGAGATCTGTCCACTAATCATTTAGTTTAGTAGTCAATAGTCCTAATTTCTTTTTAATGGTGGTGCTCTAACTGCAACTTAAGCAGGGTTATGAATATCAACTTCATATAGACATGTATATATATATGTATGCTGTGTGTATGAATGTGTGTATATCTACCCTATATGTAATATATGAATATGTGTTTATCATTGTAATACTTAATTATTAAATGTGCTTCCTATTTCCTAAGCACTTTACAAACACGAACAATTCATACCTCTCACAAACCCCATGAGGCACATATTATTCCCTTTTTAAAGATGGGAAGACTAAGACATGGAGAAATTAAGGCCATTTCTTTTTTTTTTTTTTTTTTTATTAAAATTAGGCCTAAAAACTATGTGTAGATGCTTCATTAAATTGTCTGACTTCTAAAACTGCTAACTACCAGTAGTTGCCATTCTGTGGGATATCAGTGAAAGGTATGAAAAATTATCTTCTGAAAACTGGAACATTGCTTAAGTGCCTAAACTGTTTTCTTTTCACGTTAAAAAAATTTATAGAAACATGATTTTGACTAACTTTCATACAGGGAAAGCTAAAATACCCTGCTGTGACATTCTCATTCCATTTAAATCTCTACATTGTGTTTAATACTATACATCTGCTCTATTAAATATTACATAAAAGTAGAAACTTTCAAAATTTGTCAGGTTATGGGAAATTTCAGCCTGGCACTTGGAAGCTGCATGATTTTCCAGGAAGTGAAAGCAGATCTACCCAGAATGAGCTCAGAATTTCAGGTGCCCAAATCTGAAAATTTAAACTTGAGATCCAACAAGTACTCTACTGGATCAGGCCTAAGTGACTTGCCTAATTCATGCAGGAAATCATGAGCAGGATCTGGGGCTGGAGTCCTTGGACCCGTGCACCAGACACTCCCTGGATTATGCAGCTCCTGACAATAGTTATTCCTGTGTATTACATAAGCATACACATACACACACACACACATATATATATATAAAATCTCACTGAATAAATGTAAGCATAATTCTTGAACATGTCCCATATCTTATCTTCACTGCTGAATGCCTGTTCCTCTGTCATTGTCCAGAGTGTTGGTTTGTGACACTTTACATCCATGCAGACACAGCAAAGGGCATGGGTTTGTATAGGGATGGATGAGTGGAGTTAGCGCATGGGCTGTGGGAGCTCAGAAGCCACGCGGATATGAGGGTTTGATGAATAAGGAAAAGGGATTCACTTGGGGACAGCTTGAGCCTTTCCAAGTGTTGACCTTTTCCCCTTGCCCTCAACAGCTACATGGTCACCTCAGGTCTGGTAGGTGCGTGCATTTGCCTGTGCAGGGTCTGAGCAAAGAAACAATGACAATCCAAGTTCCTGAAAAGCCTGAGCAAAATACTGTTTTCTTCTAATGAAAGCCACCTAAGTGCTTGAAAATACAGATCAGAGTTAGAACAAAACATATGTTCCTAGGAGTTCAGAGTATTTCATATACACATTGTCCTACTAGCAAAATTCCCAAAGGCATCTTGTTGCCAACTACGTAACAGCACAGTTTTTTTTTTCAGCCACAATAATACAGGAAGATAAAATACATGTTCTAACACACAACAGATCCCCCAAATATACCACAAAAAGGTCTGCAATGTTTCTTCAACTCAGCTAGTCCCTCCCTACCCTTCCCAGCCAAAACAAAATATATATATATAGTTCCCTTATGGTACAATTAGAAAAAAAAGCTCACAGAGAAATTTCAGTTGAAATTAGATACAAAAGAGTAAACATAGCTAGTACATATTCAGTTGGCCTTTGTTGATAGAAATCTGCAGATGTCTCTGTAGTTAGTAAAAGACATTTAGAGAGAGCTATAAAAGCACCTACAGTGCAATAAATAAAAACAGCGGGATTAAGAAGCACTGTTTCTGCTGCTTATTTCCAGTAGGTTCAATTATTAGTTTATGTTACCCCTTTCCCCACCCTGACCCCCCAAAAGATCTCATTTCTTTCTTTTTTTTTTTTCCTTTTTTTTTTTTTCTTTTTCTTTTAACCATTATAAATTGTGTGTTTCTTGATCATTGTGGAGCCTCAAAAGTAAAGCACTTTTCTGATAGCTGGCAGTTTTCTACTTGGTCACTCTGGAGCCATGGAGCAACAGAGCCTTATTCCCTGACATGAAAACAAAACAAAACGAAACAAAGAAAACCACTGACTTAGAAATTGTTCAGAATTAACAGCAGCGTGTTGAGCCTAAAGGACATTACTTCAGAAAGCTTGCACTGAGTGTCTCTGATGTGCAATGCAGTTGGGTTAAGGCAAGTATGAACTGTACAGCCTTCAGGGCAAACAACGTGCTGTCTATTGACTTCTGTTTCAAGGTCATTCTGGTATTTTTAGTTTTATGTTGACTACGAAGACTTGATGTAGCCAGGAGTGTGGAGGGGGCTCCAAAAGCACCAAATTGGCTGGGTTCATGTCTTAATCCAGATGGGCCCCTCTGATGATTGCTGGGGTACAGAGAAGCCAGAGGGTAGTACATCTGCTCTGGCCCTCTGGTGCTGGGAGGCAGGAGGTCCAAAGTAAGGGTCTGGGGCATCTCCTTAGTACCTGTTAGAAAGAGGGCTGAATGCGTCTGTTGTGTTTTGTCTCATTGTTCAATCAGCCTTTTTTTTTTTTTTTAATTATTTTTTAGCACAAAAAATGGATTTTTTTTTTGCTCTTTGAAGAACCAAGGGGCAATCCCAAAACAGTTTCTTTGACAGGTTCTCCAGCCCACCTTGAGTAGTCTCTATGTTACTTTGACCTAGAAGAAAGAAAGGAAAAGTAAGATGCATATAATCCACCAGAAACATACCTGATCACTGCCCTACTGCTCTGGTGCCCTTTTGCAAACAAGAGTAAGCCACCGACCAGTAACAGCTCAGTAGTGCATGGGTTAAAGAGGACAGGAAAGAAAAGGCATTTGCTCAGATGATCACTTCTCTCCCTTTGGAACATCATCAGAAAAGTCAGCACAGGTTTTCCAAACCATTCCAAACCATACTGCAAGCAGGATTAATATTTATTTACAGTCATCTAACCCCTGTCAATCTAAAGACTATTGTGCTTTAACCCAAGTTTTGTAACTCCATCTTTCATAGCGTAATGCAGACAAGATCCTGTTGGTTACTAGTCATGACTTAACTGGTGCTTTATTCAAATAAAATGTTGCCCATGATATCTGGATTCCACCAACATGAGTCTGAATTCATGGAGTACAGCTCAAGGAGACAGTAACACAGCAGATTTGCACTGCATGAACTTGCTGACTGTCTTGGTAATTGTCGTAGTTTCTAGGTACTGGGTATTGTGTTTTGCTTATGTTTCTTTTCTCTCTCCTTTTTTTTTTTAAAATATATATTATTTTAATATAACATGAATGATTAAGTTGGTATGTTCAGTTAAATTTATGCAAAAATATCTGGACAAATACCTACAGCTTTAGGCTAGGAGGCCATCACAAACATAATGCATATGTAAACACAACAGAAAGAAAAGATGGGAACAAATACTAAGGCAAACGTATTAGCACCCCCACAACTCAGTTCCCAAGCTGTTGACTCAAAAGCCTTTCCACATCTGGAGAAATGTTGAATCCCATAGAAACTGTCATAAGTAAGCTTCAAGTAGCAGAATATACATAGGTAGGCATATATATATATATATATATATTTACATGCATATATGTAGGGGTATGTATGCACATAACTATGTGTTTCTATGTATATATAGTATGCTTGTATATTTATATGTGTATATATTTATATGTATATATACATATAAAAGGAAAGGATTCTCAGACTTCACAGCACACAAGAGAGTGCAAGCTTCACTTCAGGACTAAACTGCTTTTGAGCAATTTCTCCAGTGCATTAGGCATCAGCATCAGACACAGCATCAGACATGCATGCCTTTTTTTTTTTTTTTGCTTCTTTTTTCTTGAGTGAACAAACTTACTGTGAAACAAACAAACAAACAAAAAAAAAAGAAGAGAAAAATCTCTCTCCTCCCTGTCCTCTGTACTGTGGTCATGCAGTGCAGTAGTGTTCCACAACCATAACCATATTTTTTTATGTGTGCAAAATCAGTGCCATCGAGTGTTTAGTCACCTTCCTTGGTCACTTTCCAAGAGATGAATTCTCTCTTGACAATTGATTTCCATCATCTTATTGTGTTCTTGTCCTATTGTCTGGAGATGAGCACTGGCATCTCCAGCACAGAATGCTGGGAAGCTGCTTTTTAGGACATCAGCTGAGGCCACACTGCGAGGAGGTATATGAGCAGCTTTTCTCTCCCGTTAAAATGCATATTCATTTTGAAGGGACTGGATAGGCTTCTTGGCTTGTACAGCATAAAGTACACTGTTGGCACTTAAATAATAAAAAAAAAGCCAATAAGTCACGATAAGAATCCTTCTCCTAAACACTAGTTTTCTATTTAAAACATAATTTTAAGTTGAATATATTTTTCTGTTAAAAAATAAGCTGGTTTAAATTAAATTTGAAATTGGGAGAGTTGATAAGGAGAGTTGTGATTGGAAGACAAAGCCTAAACTATAGAGGAAAGAAACAAAGGGAGTCTGAATCTAATAACATTAGACTGTTTATGGAAAGAGTAGCCAGAGATAGCTACCTTAATTCACTATCTACAGATAATGCTTCCTTTTTCATAAGTCAAGATTTTTTTCCCTATCTTGTTCATTTATGGTAGTTTTGCATAACTGATGAAACTCCATATGAATATACTGTGTGCATTTAAATTGAGTTTGAATGTTCTTAAAAGTAGAGCTTGATAGATATCACAAATAAAAAGTAATAATTCTTTGGTTAAAGAAGTCCTGGCACAATAAAAGTGTAAAAATGGAGAGTCTGAATAAATCGTTATAATTATTTGATTATACAAGTAAGTTTGTGTAGGTTTGTGTAGGTTCAGTATAACCTCCAAATTAACAACATGAAGTACTAACTTTATCACAACAGGAAAATGCTCAGGTTGCAAAACAGTACGTCTTAATAGTTAGCAATTACTAAACGCAGCATTCCTTCAGGATAATAATTAAACTGTGCATATATAAAACAGTTCAAATTGATTTAAATCGCTCAGATGTAAATCTGTCTGGCTTGAACTGAAATAAAAGTTTGTCTTGATGGGATTCTGTCATTGTAATCTGCTAAATCAATTCATGTCTGCAAGCAGTATGAGGATGATGACTGACACAACTCTGTCTTTGTATTGTTTCTGCATATGAAATGATATAGTGAATAATGGGGAGTTGTCCTCTACATCTATTAGTGAAATACATGTTGAAATTTGCATTTTGTCAGAATCTGTATAACCATTACAAGCTGATACTGTTTTGGCAAGTTCTTCAAAGCTGAGGTCATTTGTTCTCCTTCACTTTTGTAGCATTCCTAACATGCTGGTCTATACCATAGATAAAAGAAAAAAGTGTTATTGTGCTTTTGACAGTAGCTTATTTTATAACAGCTGGCTACTAACTATCTCCTATTTCTCCTATAAACCCAGAGCTTCACATGAGTTTCACTCACTGTGAGACTGAATAATAGAGCACACAAAGGTGGCCACAAGTTGTCTTTACAACTTTTTCTTGATCTTTTGCAGAAATCAGATGGGATGATGTTCAATATATCCTCCACTGCCTTTGGATTCAAAGCTCTTTTGTAGCAGTTGATAAATTCATGGAAATAGTTATATGGATATAGCTATATGGATACGTAGGGATACAGTTGTATCCTGGATGGATGTGAGTATATCCCAGACCTCTTGAGAGTATGGCAATGGACTCCATAAAACAGAAAGTCTTTCCCATTCCATCCTCTGCCTTTCTATGTCAAACGATTCTTATATTTTACTCATCCCCAAGGGATGCTGAACACTGTAAAGTCCAGGTGACACTGGCCAGAGAGTAATGTAAAGTCCTTAATTTTTTTTTCTTCTCCTTGAATACTACGGAGGCTAAGGCTAATGTTCTTTGGTGGATGTGATCCCTAAGGAACCAAATCTTTCCACCCGACAAATAATGCTTTACAACATCTACCATAGCCTGCTGTTATCATATCAATGTGTTTTGATTTCCAATATGTTTTATTGCTGTAAATAGTGCTACAAGCAGATCAAACAACGGCTTGATTAATTTGACATTCGAATTTGTCGTTCCACTGACTAATGGCCTGCCTACATTTATGGAGCAACTACAGTGCAAATACATATGCATGTGTTCCTAGTGTGCCTCAGATGTAAATAACAGAAAGGTAGTACTAAATGCTGTAAAAGACTCATAAAGACAAGCTATAGTGATTCTAGAAAACCTTGTCAAATACTATATAGTCAGAGGGAAACATGCAGTGTCTTTGCTGCTGGGACACGGCAATACTTTTGTGGGTTGATTGGACAAATGTCAACTTACATACTGATTTCTGTCTCTCAGTAAAGACAGCAAAATCACCTATATATCAGTGAGAAAGCAGCACTGAAATAAAGCAGAACATGGTTTACATGGATTCATCATATGTCTCTTCGTCTCAGCTACAAGCTTAAAAATATTGCCTTCTTCTTTCCACAGGTCTAGTTTTCTTTCCTATCAGTATGAAGGTGCTTAGTAAATGTAATCTGCTGTTCTGGAATAAACATTGAGATCATAAAGAGAATGGGATAATACCTCAGCTAGAGGGCTCCATATGTTGATGACAAGGTATGGTATACCGAGGAAGAAATAGGATTAGAATTGTTCTAAGTACCTACGAGCTACACATAATACTAGGAAGGAAATAACATTTTCTAAATGCACAGTACTGTGCCAAAAGTGCAGGTGAAAAATCTTTACTTGAGCACAGACAGATGGGAAGCTGAAGTTAAGATGGCACTGGAGACATGCACTATTGTAATTTGAGATTATTAAAAAGCTCCTAGCAAAGCTCCCAAAGGGCCCAATCCTAAGCACTACCACAGAATTGATTGTACTGCTGATAGAGGAATAAATGGCAGTTTCATGCAGAAAGCTACCAATCCATTAGCAGACTTACTTCCACTAAGCAGCATAAATGAAATTACATTCAAGGGTGTATAGAGCATGTGTTGGGACAGATATTTTTTGCCTGTATTTAGTACTTTTCCTCAAAATAAATGGTTAGAAGAGTAACAAAGGAAAAAACTAAATGCCGTGGCCTTGTGAGCTGCTACTTGCTGTACTTTTGTTATGTCAGCCACTGAGGGTAAGTAAAAGATAATTCAAAAGGCTGTGAGGTATGATTTATCTAGGCAGTCAGGGCTGTTCTGCATTGCAGCCGGCAGCAACACAAGAAATATTTGGAAGCGATTATTTCTGGACCAGTCTATGGCTGGGTGTGAGCTCCAGTGTGAATGTGCTCCAGTGTGAATGTACTCCAGTTGTGTCTATGTGCTGAGATTTATTATGTGTCTGACTGCACTTCTAGGCAGTGGATGGAACTGTCACTCTCACTGGACAGATAATATACTCTCTTCTATTCAAACTGGTTTTAAAAACAATATTTAAACTGGTTTTGAAAACAGTATGTTGTTAATTTCCTTTCCTTCCCTTTCCTTTATGGAGACTAGAAATGAGGTACAGAGGTGCTTCAGTGAACAGATACCTGTCCAAGTAAACACGAATGCTAAATACATCCAGTAAATTAGCAAGTTGCTTAATTATTGATAAATCTTAATAAAAAACACTTTTCGGCATCTGAGTTTTGTCAGCTTTGACTAGTTCTTACTAAAAGAAATTCTCATTACCTTGGAGTGGAATCTGCTTGAATGAAAACGGGGTAAAATCAGGTGAGAGCTAAGAGTTATTTAAACAACTGTGACACATTGTATCCCACTGTAAGAAATCATTATCATGCAACAGAAGAGCAGTATTGGTGATTAAGTGTAACCTGAATTCAGTCTATCAAAAAAGGCTTCTGCCTATTCTGAATTTTTAAGTCACGTCATCTTTCAGCTTAATGATCCTTTAATATCAGCCTGCCACTCTGCAGAATATCTCAGAAGTTAAATACTTACATATACATGGGCTGTAACTGTAGATGAGATGTCTTCTGTGGGCCTTGATAGCCGTAAGAGTCAAATCCACCTATGAAATCAACTGAAAAATGGGCAAATTGCTTTCATTAGAAATATCTTTTCAGAAGTGAGTGATAGGCATTATCATTAAAGAGACACCCAGCAAAGATTATTTTTGATGGACCCCCTAATAATCTATTAAAACCAGACCAGCCAATTGTGGAGATACATACAAAGGGTAAAAAAAATGGAGAAAGGCAAAGTCCCTTTTTTAACTTTTAAATGAAAATAAATTTAAAATCATAGAAAGACTATAAGTGATTTATAAAAGCTATCTGTCTATCAGAAAGAGCCACATATCACTCTTTTTCATGTAGACCTCCTGATGAGTACAAAACAACATGCGGTTTAGATATTACAAATGCTGCAAACCATTCATTTATTGGTGTGAATACTGACTGTCATTACTGTATCTGGCTTGCTGACATACTGTGGTCCAGCAATGTAGAGGAGGAAGCACATTGATCTGACTGTTTGGGAGACAGAAGTTTCTCTGATTCCATGCTTTGACATTTGGGTTGCAATGCACAGAAGGTTGGAACAATTTATCTGAGCTTCAGAGATGAGACTGCAAAGATCTAAGGAAAGCAGCATTTCTCTCAAGGCACTGGAGGTCTGTAGGAAGGTTGCAGGGTGGGTGTTATTTATTAATTCTCAACACCAGCAGTTCCCAATGGTCTTCTCATGTTTATTTTAAACAATTTCCAGGGCAATTCAATCTCATCTGACTCCGAGACCCCTGTTTCTCTGATATAACACTCTTTACACAAGTAAAAGCACACCCTTTGCTTCCTTTGCATCAGGAGACCTGACTATTGGCTTTTGGGGGTTATTTATCAGCAACTCTCATCCCTGAAATATTGTCTCTCACATATCAGATGTGAATCTGACTTTGCTTTGAAAGAAAAGGACCAAAGAGTTCAGATATAGAAGTACACTCTTCACAAGTCTGGGCGCTGGTACTGACAGACTGGCTCTCTGTACATTAAAACAAACAAGAAAAGAAAAAAGAAATCTTTGATAGAAGATAGCTTCTTGTGGATATAAGCATAGTAACATTCACATAAAAGTCACAAAAAGTAGATTTATAACCCTTGGTTTGAGAACTTTCACAGTGGTTGGTACCCTTAAAATTTGCATTTATGAGACTATTTTGTACTAAGCTACCCCTCAATATCTGCCACATTTAATAATGCCTTCGCATGATGTCCAGATGTTATGAAATCAAGTTCTTGCAGTCCTACCCTTAGCTCACCATTTGCTCACAAACAAAAAGCCACCAAAATACAAGGCTGGAGCACCACTGTATGCTTCCATTGCAACCATAGGCATGTTTAACCTGTTATCTACTTTCACCCTGGCCAGAATGACCCCTGCAGAAGTCATTCAGCTGATCCTGTGCTCTGTGGCAGGATTAAGTATACCCCTGTAGCAGAATGATGTTTTACTAAATTAATCCTTGACATCAGTAATGAAGAAGGTTCTATAGTCTCTTTGTGTTGCCTTTCCATGTGCCTAAATTCCTAATGTCTAATTCAAATGTAATTTCCTGCAAATTAACTCCTTTTCTACTTTTTGACCTTTTCTTCCAATGGATATGATGACAAATGAGCCATTTTTTCTTTTATAACTATTTTTTAATATTTTCAAAAAGTATTTTCATGCCATCCATCTTTTCCAGGTTTAAGCACAACTTTTTTTTTTCCCTTTTCTATTTTTAATTGTGACCCATGTTTTCCAAGCCTCTAGATTTGCTTTCTTGATCCTTCTTCAGTCTATTTATATTTTTCTTACACCATGGTCCGCAAATCAGGACTAACAGGAACAATTGATTTCAGGCCACTTCTTGAGATCATTCTGGGTTCTAATCTTACCTGCACAAGTGCTCAAAGCCCTCCCAGTCTGGTTTCATCTGAATTTTTTTTTATAAATGTTTTCCCCTTGCTGTAACAAAATGTAACACCCTTGCTGTTAACACAAATAATGTAGATAATTTTTCACTAGCGAAAGTCCCATTGGGATCCCACCTGAAATGTCATCCGAGCTGGCTGATAACTAAATTTTGAACAGTTTTAAACAATTCTGCACCCAATTTATAATGACTGCATCTGAACAGTGCTTCTCTCGCTTGCTTGCCAGACAGAGTAAACATCTCAAAAGGTTAAAATCTTGCTAAAAATCAAGATAAATACAATTTGTAGCTTCCTATTTATTCACTGCCCATAACAATCAGAAAAAAAAAATAAAAAACCCCACCTTTATTACAATTTTATCATATCTTTGGAAGTACACAAAGTCTATAGGCAGAGAATGAAGAATTGATAATATGAATGTTGTTGAGTGAAATGCTAAGCTGGGATGAAGTACAAAAAATCTCAAATACAATGGCTGCAGCAAAAGGAATGGGCACATCATTGCTGTAGCTATTTTTTTCCCCTAGTTTTCCTATTTTTCTCACTCTTGACCTCTGACAAGTCAGAAAATGCGTGTGTTGGAAAGATTATCTCACTGGTGTCAATCCCTGTCACTTTACTGATGTTGCTTATATACATTTGTCCTGCTTTGTATTTCTTGTGTACTTCCCAAGACCCTTCAAGCAACCAGTAAATCAGTAAATCATTATTAGAAGGCTGCAAGCATAGATACTCTGTTTTGCAGTCATAGGGTAAAAGGTCTTAAGTGTTCTGCTAGGGTTGTTTTCAGAAAACTAAACCAATGTTTTAAGAAAAAATTTCTCTAAGCAAAACAAGTTTCTGTGGGCATGAGAGAAAGATTCACACTGAACATCTTGCATGCATTCGTCTTTGCCCTGTTGTACAAGTAAACACAAAGTGTTAACACACCAGACTGTTGAGTGACAAACAAGACAAGCTTGCAGAGACTTTCCTGTGTTAACCTGACAGTGGAAGTTCCCACTTGTGTAATCAAATGATGGTAGGGCAGAAGATATTATCCAGACCTTGCTAGAAACATGCAATGGCTTCTTACATGCAACAAACTTTGCAAGGTAGGTAAAGGTAAGTAACAGGATGTGAATTCCAATGCAAGAGAGTTTTGGCAATTTCTTTATAGCAAGTTTTCTTCATGGTGGCAGTTTCTCAGTTAATGCTACAAAGCCTGAGGTGCCCAGACTGTGCTAAAAGCTCCCTGTGGATTCTGAGCTAGTTTCTTAAAACATACAAAATGCTGCCCTTTCTGCAGGCATTTTATCCTAGCTGTGCCTGAAAGGTCACTAGAAGTGTCGTACAACTGATACGTTCCTGGCAGCAGTAACATGAGATGAATAAAGCAAGGCTCATTAGCTGAATCACTACAGAGGCTTCCATCGTTAACCTTATCCATCAAACACATTTTTTGACTATCATATTCTACATTCATCTTACCTGTCACTGTTATCAGAAGTGGCTTTTTTATCGTGTCTTTCTCCAGTAAAATCACATGTACATATACACACAAACACAGAATCCCATTCATTTGAACAACTGGGTGCTGAGATGCTTATTTTCCTAGCTGGACTTAAATAGGATAATAACAGTACTATTTGTTTGTGAAAAATGTTATAAGAAATTCAGTCTGTTTTCTTCCTTTGGTGGTGTTAAGGGGCTTGTAAGGCATATTATCGTGGTTATAACTGTAACACAAACAGTACGTATGGTTCAAAATAGGGACATATTTTCTATTACTAAGCACCCTCAGGATTGTGAAGTTTTAGCCTCTGTTCACAGTCCCAGTCTCCACTGTCTTTGGTGCATATCAGAACAAGATGGGAAACATAAATGGTTTTCTCATTTTTGATTTCTGGAAGATTGCGGTGTGTAAAGGGGTTGGTAAATTAGGATATATGTGCGCAGAAAAGACCTCTTTAGCATGTGTGTGGATATGGGAAAAGAAACTCTGAAAAGCTATCAGTGAAAAACACTGAAATTGATGAAATCAACAGAGGGATGAAAAGAAAGGAAACTGCGTGAAATAAAAGCATAAGGAAAGAAACAGAAGTAAAAAAAAAACAAAACAAAACAAAAAAAGAAACAAGACTGGATACTATTCTCCTTTTAGAAAATTTCCTCTATGAGATATAAATACAGAAGCAAAAAGAATCAGGTCTTCAGCTACTATATATTTTTATGGCTTCAGTGGCTTCATTGAAGCAATGATAATTTATATGAGCTTAGGACATATGTGTGTAGAAATGTTACTGATGTTACAGCTTTCCTTGCATTTTAATAGGAAAGCAAGAATCAGTGCAGGCTAGTTATTAAAGGATATAGGATTTAGAAGAGAGGAAGGGGACAAGTGGCTTTATCTGTGAAGAAAAGGAAATGGAAAAGTTGGGAAAAAGCCATGTATCTGGCTAACCAATCCCTGGTATGGGTGACTTCTGGCTTGCTTTCTGACCCTCTTCTTTCTTTGTTCCCTTGTTGTCACTGTCTTGCTGATCATCTCTTCCTAGCCTTGGTGCACAAGGCCCTCCCTTGCATGGTGGCAAGGGTTCTGCCAGCACTTGGTCCTGGCTTCCTCATGACATCTGCTCCCTGCCTGCATCTCTCTCTTTAAATGTGAAGATGTCTTCGGTGGTAATTCTGGAACCAGGATGGCTTCTTCTATCACCAATTCCTCCTCTCCTCTTCTGCGTTGTCCACTGACAAAGTCAGTGACTTTATTCAGTCCCTGGCTAAACAGCTTGACTAATAAATCCTCCAGATTTATTAGTCCCATATCAGACACTGTATCTCCTAATCTGCTTCTGACCTCTCATCTCCACTTGTTTCTCTGGACACAGTCTCTCCCATTTCTTGTATGAACAAATTGATAAAGACCTCCTTCTCTCAGTTTGCACGCCTTTTCCACTCCCCCTGTTTAGAGTTCATTTCCTTTCCTTTCCTCTTACTGCAGTCACAGGAATTTTGTCCCGTAAAACTTGAACTTTTTTCAGTAACTCTGTCTTCAGCCTTGGTCTTACATGAATGCAGTCTCTTTCTCTTGATCTCTTTTATTGTGCCCCCTTCCAATAGAAATACATACAAAATTCTTTCACAAAATGCAGCTTCACTGTAGCCCTGCTTGTCCCATTTTCTTTATTTCTTTTGTTTCAAACTCTTTCTGTATCTACTTTCCCCCATTTCTATGGAAGGTTTATCCCGTCTTGTATTCAAGCAGCTGAAACCACAGTCAGATTGCCCCTTCCCATCCAAATTTGGATTCTGGTAGCCCAGCGCACAAAGTGCTTTCCCATGGTCATCCAGCTGCCTTTTGCACAGCCACTGCTCTCCTCTTGAAACCTTTGTGTCACAGAGTACTGGGCACATGCTCACTTCCCTCCTATTACAAACCAAAATATCATCTTCCCTCTGTGATATTTACCCATGAGTAGTTAAACATCACTTCCAGTTCGGCATGGCTAATACAAAAACTCTTGGTCGTTCCCCCCTAACCTTCTAACCTGCACAGAGAACAATGGCACAGGTCTGACTCTCACTCAGGGTTATAAACTAGATGTCAGCTTTGGTTTGGACTATGTATGATTTAATTTCTGAAGATTATTTTCCATATTGAAGAGGAAGACTCTACTATCTGTTGACACAGCTATAACATTTACCCAGGGCTCTCGCTGTCAAACATCACAATTGTTCCTTTTCTGAACTCACCAAATGTGGAATTAAGGAGGCAAAAGCTGCAGGGTTCATTGCTTTGGCTAAATTACTCTTCTCTGCATCCTGCTACTGATTACATCTTCCACACCACATCAAGCAGAAGCTAAATCTTTTTACATTTAAAGCCTTTTGTAGAGACTGCATGTCAGTATATCCTTCTTCCATTTTAGAAAGCTAAATTCTGTCCCTGTGCTGCCAGCTTGACCCACGTACTTGTAAAATTTCCAAATACTTTCTCTCCTTCTGAGAAGTTCTTAACAAGCAGTTCTTTCATTAGTGGCAGTGTACTGATATTCCTGTCTAACAGAGGGATTAATATTTGCTCATTGTTTCTTTGTGCTCCCTTTCTGCCTGTACCCACCAGCTGCCTGTTGTCTGATACGTAGATTGCAAGCCCCAAGAAACAGGGCTGATATTTGTGTTTACACAGTGGTTTGCATCGTGCTAGTCCTTAAATATACTTATGAATCTAAAGCACCAACATAATATTAAAAATTTACAATTATATGTAATAAAGATGGCACCATTTAAAAAGACTGAGTGACCAGGGAAGCATATGTGCATGTACACATGGGTACTTCTTGCACATGCACATCATGACTGAACACAGTGCAGTCCAGCACAGAGAGAGAACACATGGTGTACATGTGTTACATGTGGTGTGTGAGGTGTTAAACTGATGCACACGGGTTCAGGAGGCCAAAGACATGGCCCCCCTGGCCTCAGAGGTGCAGCGATCAAATTCACTGCTACAGCAAAGCACTCCACCATGCTCCTGACTGGGAGTGAATTAAGTCACTGTAGGCACTGTTGGTGTGCAAGTGTCTGATGCAAGAGAGAGAGCTGTGCACAAACGCTGCTAGCTAAAAGCTGGCCAAATTCAGAAAAAAATAGAGGGGAGTAAAATTAAGCTTGTTTTTAATAGCCTTGGAAATGACACATGGAAAAAAATATATATAAAAGAACATATGTGTGCACCCTTGCCCCTGCAGCTTTGCCAGTATCCTGCTACCCACCTCACTGGTGAAGATGCTTCCAGACATGTTAGTGCTGTAGTCTTTTTATGCTTTGAGCATGGCCTAGTGCCTGTTACACAATACAGCACACAGGAGGAAATTTGCTTGAATACAGTCTCAATAAAGTTTGTTTACAATGATAATTAAACGTTACTGCTCTTTGTGTCGAGTTCACAGCGATTTAGACTCACGAAGCATGGATGAAGCAGGAGGAAGGAGCGCATCTGCCAGCGACTGTGGCTGCAGCCTCCCTCCCAGCACAAGGGTGCTCTGCAATGGCATAAAGACTTGGATGCAAAGTCTGGGTCTCTCAGCACAATGAACTGCCTTTCTGCTCAACAGGCAGCAAGTGCTCTTAGCTCACCCATTTGCCAGGTAAAACTGAAACTTCAGGTTTTTAGACTGGAATTTTGTAGCATTTCAGAGCCCAGTGATGTCCAGAGCATTATCAAAGGGAAAGCCCTACACAAATTTCTGCAGAGTTTCTTATCTCCTATTCTACACCACTGTCAGTATTTCCTTGCTATTTCCTACTTTTACAATAGTCAAAATTATTTTCTGATAATTGCCTCAGAGTCTTTTCCTCCAGATTCTTCTCTCCTTACCATATTTCTTGTTGGACAAGTGATCCTTATCATCCATACCTGCTGGATAATAAAGTCCCACAGGTTCTTCTTCTTCTGTGTCTATCACTGCTGATCTGTGGATGATTCTTGATCATCCTTTCTGAGATATAACATAGGACTGGGAAGGTACACTGGGTTGTGAAACCTAATAGGCAACACCTGGTGCCACCACCCTTATAGAGGTAAGGGATTACAGACCATTACTCCCCGTAATTAGGAACAAATGGGGACACAGGTACTGAATTCAAGATGAGCCCAGCTTGTAGCAGCACCCAGAAGAAAACAGCAGGATAAATGATGCTGAGGTCCAGAAATTAGAGTAACCAAAATGCATCTCAGATTCCCAGGTGAGGAAGGAGTCTGGTCAATGGCAGAGCCTCAGAGAGGATGTGACAAAAAACAGGCTCCAGAGCAATGCCTTAGCAAGGATTGGCCATTCACAGGTACCATGGTGGGGAAGCAGGTAAACAAGCAGAAAACAAGCAGGACCAATCAGAAAGGAGCCAGGATGAAAGTAACAAGGAGTAACCAAGCAGGCTGAGGAGGTAGAGGCAGGTACAAGACTCAGGCAGCTGGAGGCAGAAACAGGGATGGGGACAGAGCAGGCAAGAACAAGAGCCTGGAAGAAGCAACTGGAGTGTAACTGCAGCAAAGAGAAATACTGGACTGAAACTGTCAGAGTTGTCTTTTATACCTGATAAATGTAACAAACCACCTGTCAAGCTTATAGACCTGGCAATAAGGTTGCAGTCAGGCAGGTTGCCAAATGACCCCTGCAAGGCTTTGCAAGGCTTGTCCAAGCTTGCAGTGGGGTTTGTCCAAGGCTCAGTAAAGCATCTGTTAAAGACCTCTATTCAGCTGTGAGAACATTAAGTCTGCAGAGTATATTGTTTTCCTAAAGTGGACGGACCTGGACACTGCTGGATAATAGCTATTTGCTTTCAAATGTTTATGCTTGAGTACCGAGCAAAAAAATCTAGCCCCGAAACAGTTTTTGTCTGACAAATCATTCAAAGAATTAAAGAAAATGCAGACCATGGCTGAATTATTATAGAGCTTATCAAATTAATCATTAGGGAAAAAATGTTCTAATCCAGTTCATTGCTATGGGCAAGTGATAAAGAGAGGAAAAAAAGAAAAAGGAGAGGAAAAAAGAAAACAGGGACGAAAAAGAAAACACTTGGGGCAGTGGCCTCCAACTGTGACCACCACACTAATAAATTAGAATAAGACTCATCAGTAGGTGCAACAAAGTGGGGAATTAGGGCCCAAATCTATGAAAGTTAACAATCCAGTGCTAATGAAGACCTATCTAGACATTTGAAAGGAAAAGTAATAAGGAAAACTTTAGCAGAAGGCATGTTGACAAGAATAATTTAGCAGTTATGTCCTAGGCATGTGGGAAACTGTGGGGAGCTCTCAGTGGGGACAACACTGACATTTCTGGGGCCACAGGAAATGCTTAGCAAACCTAGTCCACCTGCAGCAACTTGTCACCACCCCTACTTGAGACGTTGCCATCCGTCAGTCAGGACTGAGTCCGGATGGCTATGGCTGGCTGTGTTACACCTGCTCATTTTGGCTGACCACACCAAATATCAGCAAATGATTCAAATCAAAATGAAGTCTTTCACCAGCATCAAAACAGAGTGTGACAGTCCATCTGAAACCATTTTCCATGCATTTTCTGTGCAGATCTCAAATTTTGATACTTATGCCTGATTTCAAATATGTTTTATTTTTCAATCACAAAACATTTTTCCTGTTTTTTCCAAGACCAATTCCTATTCAGATGTGACAACAACCTGAGAATCTCTTCAAATGAAGTGTGGCTTTTTTATCAGATCTGTCACTGTCACTAACTCATTTCTGCCACTGGTTTGATGAAACTGCATGGGACAGTGTTACTTGATCTGGACTTCTTTGTCTTTTCCACAGTTCATTCATGGCAAGACAAGTAATATTTACAAAGTGTTTTGGTATAAAATACATCTTTCTTTGTAAAAAAGTTGTTAACTGTTCATTCCTTTTTCATGTGTGCAGATCTTTTCCAATAATTCTGCAACATGCCTTTCTTGGCCAGGACAAAACATGGATGGTGAATAGTTAAAAAAAAATGATGCAAGGTAAGTATCTCCCCTTGGCTGTTACAATGCACTGATTTTATTAAGCAGTATCCCATTGTGATGAGCTGCTGGAAAGGAAATGTTACTTCCTTCAAGCTCCACATTATGTTATTTAGACGTTTTTTAAACTTGAAGTTGACAATCCCCACAGGAGGCGGTGATGGATGCAAGGGGAGTGGCAGGAAAGACAGCAAAGGAGAAGAGAAATTACCATAAAGGGAGCCAGCAGCGGCACCATTTCCCCCCATGTGATTTTATTTATATATTTGTCTCATACCACAGTCCTGTCTCCTAGGGATTCCTTGAACATCAACTTCATTAGTTATGAAGGCAGCAATCCATAACCAATTTTCTTTTCATGTCAAGCTTGTTCATGTATAAACCCAGCCCTTTTGTTGGAAACATTTGCAATTAATCCCACAAACAAAGCAAATGCAAATTGTACAGTCTACCCTTAGCAACCCTTCTGACTCAAGGCCCTGACCACCATCTATTATACACTAAAATGAATTGAAATTCCCACTTTGAGTCTAACCTAATTTTCTAGTGATAATAGGCATGGATTCCCAGAAGCACTCTATGCATCTTGATAGTAACATCCTAATTTCCTTTCCTGGTAAATGTTTTAAATAAGATTTTAGCACCAAAGGAAATTAACCTTTAAATTAATTGTAATTATAAAATGCCATCACTGATTTTGTCTTCAGACTAATTACTTGCTATTATTTAAACAAACTGCACCTCCTCTGAGCTTTAAGTTTGTTTCTCGCTCTGCAGTGCAGTGCCAAATGATCCCGGATCAGGCTGCGTAACGTCTGCCAAGCCCTGTGACACCTGGACTGCTCAGGTCTGTTTGCATCTCAAATGTAGCCAGTTTCAGTTGTCACATCCCACCATAGACTTTTTTCTTGTGCTTCAGCCTTGTACTCTGCAGCTCAGACATCTTCAGCCTGTGCTGTCTAACCAGCAGGCGAGCCTTGTGTGATGTAGAGTGCTTCTGCTCTGCACCGGTGAGAATGAGATGCTCAACACTAGCCTTCTGCTCTTATGAAAAGTCCTCTCCAAGACAGGACATGACTGGAAATAATGATGCAGGAACCAGATATTGATATTTGCAAAAGGTTGATTCTGTGCAGGTATAGAATCATCAAATAGCTTGGGTTGAAAGGGACCTTAAAGACCATCTAGTTCCAACCCCCCTGCCTTGGGCAAGGACACCTCCCACCAGATCAGGTTGCCCAAAGCCCCATCCAGCCTGGCCTTGAGCACCTCCAGGGATGGGGCATCCACAGCTTCTCAGGGCAACCTGTGCTTGTGTCTCACCACCCTCATAGTGAAGAATTTCTTCCTTATATCTAATCTAAATCTATCCTTATTTTTTTTTTTAATTTAAAACTGTTCCCCCTTGTCCTATCACTACCTGCCTACCCATTTTAGGAAATATCCTAGATATTTCTGGTGGCAGTGCAGCTCTCCAAGCCAACTCTCTTCAGGATAACAAGCATGAGGTAGTACCATGGGATTTTAAAGGCTTCCCTCCCTCTGTGCTTCCATCAGCTGAATGCATAAGGATGCCTTCCTGACAGCTGAAGGCATCCCATTTGCCTCCCTTTGTTTCACTTATTTCATGTAGCAGTCAACACACTAAATAAAAGTAAACAAAAAAGCTTCTAATTTAGCTACAGGCTGTGAATTGGAGAGCACAGCTGAGCAAAAACAAGATGTAGCTTCAGCTTTTGTAGCCTGTTCATTAACTTCTCATTCATGAATGACCTGTTCAACAGCTGGAGAACAATTGTTTTAAATATTGGCTTTTATTTGTTGCTACGTTAATTTGTTCCTATGCTCCCTCTTTAGACTGCCTGGGCCCTCCTTAGCGTAAAGCAAACAGATCAGCCCAGTGATGCATCCTGTTGTAAGAAAGGTGTCTAACACAGACAGGACAAGATGCTGTTTGGTGTTATTGACTGTAGTGGAAAACTTGATCATTAAACTGTAGGCCTAGTTACATATGACTAAGTACATGAGATGAATACCATCCTTGACATCTGGTGGCATCAGTGAGGGGCCCCAAAGTGTAAAAGTATTTCTCCTTGCCATACTGCCATTCCTTCATGACAGATTCTTCTTCCATTATTTTGATGATATAAAGGGTTTGAAGATGCAGAATACCCCTCTCACCTACTAAAAAATGATCGCAAGTTCCGTAATATTCCCACAGAAGCTGAAGGAGGCAGCTGGTGAAGGTCGAGAAAACATGTGGTAGTATGGAAAAAGTGAAGGCAGAATGACTGTTCAGTGTTTTCCGTTGCAAGACACAGGGTGCATTACACAAAGGGTAAGTGCAAAGCTAACAAAATATAAAACTGACTTGTTGGAACTCCTTCACTCAGGAGGTTGTGCTTGATAAAAATGTTCTTGGTTCAAATGGAGGGGGACATGTTCAGGAGGAAAAGCAAGTTGTGGGCAATCAAATGCAACAAGACTACTTCTGGCTAAGGAAGTCCCTGAACTGCAAATTACTGCCAGAATTTCCTGGGAACCACAAACCTTCTGTGTTCTTATATGCCTATGCAGCAAATAAAGGTCCAAGCAAGCATCAGGTATTATTCATTGCTGGATTCTGGATATCAGGCTGGATAGACCTGGTACCTCCCTTCTTATCTCTAGTCTAGCATAACAAATAATGCTGAATTGTACACTCCAGCTATAGTGTCACCAGGAGGGAACAGATCAGAACGGCCACCTGTGACAATAACCTCTGGAGTTGCACTTAATCCCAGCCCTGAATACAGGAAGATGGTTTCAGTCATCATCTGCACTCCCCTCAGCATTAGTTTCTGCTCCATCCATGCTTTCTTTCTATGCTTCTCCTATCTTGGCAGTCAGAATTTACAGCCATATTCACCAGAAGACAGGAGAGAAATTTGCTTTTAGTTTCTCTTTGTCTTAGAAATTTTTAAGCAGCGATGGAAGCCAAGGAACTAATTCTCTGTAATGTCTCACTAAGCAGGTTGTGAAAAGTGTTTGGCACAGAAATAAAGTGATATCTGAGCATATTCTGCACTTCAATAGTGTCTTTCATCCTAGAAGCTCAAAGTTATGAAGCAACACACCTGTGAGTTTATCCCTGTCATTATTTCCCATTCTAAATATGGCAAATAGAAGTATTGCAAGGTTAAATAACCTGCCCATAGGTGGAAAGGAGCCTGTAACAGAGCCAAAAATAAAAGCCTTCTCTCTCTACTCTGTATGTTTGTCCAAATTTCTCATCTCTTACAACTAATAAATTTAATATTGTCTTCCAAAAGAAAATCTTTTCACCACCTTCGTACTTCCCAGGTCAGGCACGAGATCCCAGAATGGGTTATTGTTTGGCAATGAGTTTATTGGCATATAACTGCTATGCTGTATTGCACACCAGTAGATATCCACTATCCAGGGTATTGTACTCTTGAATGTTTCCAGTAATTCAAATAGAATCTTGAATTCAAGCTTTTACAGGGGGAAGTAAAATGATTTTAAAAGGTTATCTAGAGCTTTATTTCTGTGTCAGACATCTCCAAATGCTGGGCTCAAGGGGATATGCAGCAAAAATCTACTTAACACAGTTGTGATTTCTTTTGCTTTGCAGTTTACCTAGAAACAATGCCAAGAGAAAAGAAGATAACGTACGTGCAAGCTGGATCCCTGCTAGTGTGAGATGCTAGTGCAAAGCTGTACTAGCAGCTAATACGGTACTCTCCATGGTACTCTGGGAGCAGTCTGACGGGTCAGATTTCTTTGTTTGCCTTGGAATTTTGATAGGGTAGATTTACTTTTTTTCCCCCCTCTGTCTGGATCTGCAAAGGAGCCTTGTGGATTAGGATTTCACTGTGAAAAATAGGCTAAATTGTCCATTATCTCATGTCATTTGGGCTGGGGTTCCTTCCCGGCCAGAGCTGTCCCTCTAATAATAAGCCAGTCCCCTTTCCCTCACCAGAATCTGAAAGGAGAGTGCAGAATTGCCACTTCAGTAACCCAGGTTTTTTTTTTTTTAAGTGTTTACAGACAAAAAGCCCCAGAAGAATGCGGCTTCACTGCTTGCATTCCAGAGTTTTCCACTAAAAATCTGTATATATAATAACATTTTCAAAAATACATTGAATTTACTTTACTAAGGCAGTAACATCTTATAGCAGGGATCCAAATTGCTAGTGAGGAAATACACATTAAACGAACATTTCAATGTTATTAAAAATAATGTGCAGCCTTTGAAAAATGCAGGCCTAATATGATTTTAGAAAACAAATGAGGAGCTCTGAGAAGTTTACAGCCGTTGAATGCCTCCAAGTAATGATTGTTGCTGACATTTCCATGCTTTATTTTTAATTGCTGCAGCTAATTATGCTAATGAAGGAAGAATGACAATGGCTTAGTCATACCAGTGGCAACAGCGAAAAGGAGAGCGCTGAGCTGGCAGCAACCCTACAGGACACCTATCTTCCCTTGTCGTTCCCTGATCAAGACCTGAGGTGCTGCGAGCCTCACAATTCTTCTTCCCTACACAACCACATGGAACAAGATGCAGAAGAGACCTTTGAGACTGACAAACCAACAAGAGAAGTAGATGGGGAAAAACACCCTTGTCTGATTCTTGGAGATGGGTGCTGCAGTTCGGCTCTGGTGTGCCCAGTGTGAGAGCACTGCATGGGACTGCAACGAGAAGGAGAGCAGCTTCCACTTTAATCCTCAGTGCAGACTTAACCCAAAGCAGATTGTTCTCATGAGAGGTAGTGCAGACTTGTACTTTGATTTAGGGGGTCTGCTGCTGGATTTATTTAGTGTGTGGGTGATTAAAACCCCAAGGCTTGCTGACTCAGTCTTAGTTATGACCCTGATTTGATCATTGCATTGTTCCGTTCTTAATCCTTCAGTGGGGTTAGAGCAGGTTAATCTTAGTGAAATGTTTGCTTAATTCTTCCCTCTCTCATTTGTTCTTTTAATAAAATCTGCATAAAGAACAGAGAAATAGTTATTCTTTCAGCTTGTTCCAATTATTCTGAGAGCAAAGCTAATTCAGCTGAAGTACTTTAAGAGCAACTTGATTGTGTTTCTACAGCTGAGGCTCCATGCCAACAGAAGATTGCAACAGAAGGCACCTTCTCTGCTCCTGAGCAGTGCTGATGCATTCCTCTGGTTAAAATCTGGAATATGCCCCTGTCTGGCTCTTAGAGGTTGCTTGACTTTTTCTCTTTTTCTTTGTCCACTCTTGCAGGCTCAGTGTTCCTGCCTCTTCTGCTTCTCTTCCAGGCAGCTGTTGCTCCTATGACCCATTAGCAAAGTAGAAGAAATGGAGCTGAGCATATTGATATTCAGCATGTCCATCATGAGTACCAAAAAGTTTTTTTCTACTGATTCAGTCTCATTCGACCATTTGACAGGACTTGGTGCCCCTTTGGTGAGGCCTGATAGGTTTGTCCGTATAGTCCTTTGTGCTTGGCAGCAAGGCCAATGTGTATGGGTGGTCCTGAAAACCAGAGATCTAGATTTCTTTCTCCTGTGATGCCTGTGAATATGGAGGTGGCTAAGAAGATGGCAGAGACCCTCTGCTGTTCTTCACAAACCATTTCAGAAGCTGGGGAAGCATGTCAGGGGTGTGGGAGAGTTGCTTTGCGGTGACTGGTCTTAGAGGATCTTTCACAGTTAACACATCTTTAACACACAGAAGGAGCACCAGTTGCCAAACTGCGTGCAAGTACAACCCCAACCTCATCCTTTACCAGGTATGGATACAGAGCAGGTGTTGGTGGGCAGCACGGTAAAGATTTTTCTGCTGAGCTAGCAGAAATGTCCAGCAAATCTGGGGGAGGGAGTACACCATGGGCAAGAGGGCTATCTTCATCCCTCTCTGCTACAGATCCTGCTCCATAGCAGCATGCTAGGGTGAGAATCTGAAAAACTGTAGACTATGGGAGGAGAAACACAGCTAGAGCATATAAAGTGACCTCAGACTAAAGACCTGCATGTGCAGGAAGCTGTAGCAACGGCTCTGGGATATATGTACCTCTTCTTGAAAGTTTTTCTCTTTCACACTTCCTTGGTCTGCATGAGACAACACCATCCATCAAAGTACTGAGGAAGTTATGATTACCCATCTTCCTATGGAATATGCATACTAAATAACATGGCATCCATAAGGGAGACATTACATCCCAGAGGAGTGTGATAGAGCAACCTGTTGCCAAAAGGGAGGGAAAAGCAAGGAAACAGATCCAAGTGGAAATAAAACACTCTGAAATCAAACCTGGTCAGGGGGATATCTGTATGGGGTGCTCTCAGTAGAAAGTAAGGCCACTTTAATTTTATGATACCTCAAGGAGCCAAATCTAGTCTGAAAGTTGTTACAGTGTTGGGATGACTCTGCCACTGAGTTCCCTTTAACCTTTTTTTTTTTTTTTCCCCATCCAGGCTTCCAAAACTCACTGGCAGCAAGACCACATGGGCTGTGCTCATGCGGGCTACGTTGTGCTGAGTGGGGTCTTGCTCCAGTGAGGCTCTTCCAGGCAGCTGAGACAACTCAGCAAGGAGACAGGGCCTGGTGAAGGCATACTAGAAAAGTAATAAAGGCCTCAAAATGGGTAAGATAACCACAAGAAAAGGTTCAAAGAAGCATGCTAATCTGTGGCTTCTGAACACCAGGGAGCTCCCCTGGCAGTGAGCAGAAAACAATTGCATATTGGTCACAGCGCCTTGCTGCCAGGAACGCTGACTTACAGCCCACAGGAGAGATCTTCCAAACATGCTCTGACTTCTGCGCCTGTTCATTGAGCCAAGTCACCAGTCCCTTCCTCACTTTTTACTTATATTACACCCTAAAGCATTACGGAAGAATGAAAAAGATTTAAGCCCTCAGAAGAGAAGGCAGGATGGTATTAAAAGGGATTTCATTTGAGGGGCGAGGAATCAACATCCTTTAGCTCTGTAAATAGAGAACACAATAAGCTGGAGAATAAGAGGAAGCATACATGACTTGGGTCCATCACTAAGAAGACAAGACATATTTATGGCATATCCCTGCTCCACACACTTGTCCCAAACTCTTTTTACTCTTATGCCTTCCTCACCTCCACAGAAACACACACAACTCAGAAAAGCATCATCTGAGAGACCTCCAAAGTGTAGTTTGATTTCAGCACTAAATCTTCCCTTGATGGTTCACAGTGGCGCTGCATTACCCGCAGATTACAGGGTTTCAGCTGTTTTCTATATGCAGCAGAGTACACAAAAGAACCCCCACCAGCCCTAGCAGTGCTCTCAGTCAAATAAAAGCTCTTTAGCTTCCTGTTGCAAAACTCTCTCTAGGTTTCATGTATATTTTATCAAAGTTACATGCAGTTCTGATACTTGCTTCTGAAGTGCTTTGGTATGAATCCCAACGTGTACAGAAATGCTGCAGTGGCCCTTTTTAAAAAATCAAGGTTAGAGTAGAGAAAAAATGAAATGGCTTGGCTCCATAACATGTATTAAGAACAAATTCTGCTCAACAGGCTTCTATTGACATAAATAAGCAGAAGAAACACAAACATACGTCTTTATGAACTCATTTTGTTCCTTGTAATTGTACTCTGGGAACAACGTGAACAAAGAGGAACTCCATGGTTTCACCTCTCATAAATGAAGGTCTTGCAACGATCTAAAGCTATTTCTTGCCAGAAGTGCTTTTACAAGCCAACACAGAGGTCAACATAGAAGAGCTATACCCTCAGTGGTAGCCTATTACTGTGAAGATAGTTAACAGTCTGGAATAAGAAAAATAGAAAAAAAAAGAAAAGAAAAAAGAGCCAATTGGGATTTTTTTTTTTTTTTGGTGTGTGTGTCTTAAGCTAAACTGTGAGGTAAAAACAATTACAATGATCTATTCAGAAGAAAGGAGTGTGTATTTTTTTAAGCTACATTTCATGATTCCTTTGTCTTCTGGGCATTTGGAAATTATAGATCAAGATGGATGGACAGAAAACGTGTTCTGGCTACAGTATAATAAGACATTTAGGTTCAAGTCAGCAAGAGCCAGCATAGTGGAAGGGTGATTTAAAAAACAGAATTCATTTTGTATGTAATAAAGCTTTAGTACTTACAGCTGTCCTCTTCTTCAGTAATACATTTCACAACATAACAGGCATAGATGAAGCCCGCCAGCTGAAACAAAATGTAATAGCGTTAGGTTTAAAACAAATACAATAGAAAAACATGAGTTGGTTTTAGAAAAACAACAACAGAAACTACAGAAATAACAAACTTCACCAGATTATATTTGATGAGGTAATTATTATTTTTTTTTTTTTTTAGCAACAGTTAGTTAATTCTAATAATGAGTGAATTTCCTTATTTTATGTGATTCTTTTGGAAATAGTCAGGAGTTGGCATTTTTCTTGAAAAACAAACCCTTCAATAAAAATTCCGGGAAACTGATAGAAGATTTTCCATTACAGCAATAGCTTCTTTTTAATTATTGAAAACTAGGAAACTAGATGGATGGTTAGGTGGATGGCAGTTTAACAACTCCAAATGTGAATGTTTATGTCAAAGTCAGATTTGTTTGTCAACAAAACTTAATCCTCTAGCAGAACTCTGCTTTTTTAGCAGAATCTTGTCAACAAAACCTAAGACAAAGTCATTTCACTTGTAAACCATCTTTATAATGATATTTTATCACTTGAAATTAGGGCTGTGGATCTGATGTAGAGATACTTTCCTGTCTCTCCAATAGCCCTCAAGCCTCAAGACATATCTGTCAATTTGGATAGGTCTGGATGTGTTTGCATCAGTATCTCATGCTGTAGGTGACAAATTCAAATCTTGTTACCTCCATTCCTCCCCCAGAACACGCCCAGAAGTGAATTATAAACAGAAATAACACAATTTAAAGAAATTGAAAACTGGAGTGCTGCTTGAGTACCATGGCAGACTGCTTATTTTACACCATCACTTGAAAAAAAAAATTTAAAAGGGAAAAAAATGGCCAGTATCACACATGTCATGAGCTAAGTATCACATGAGACCTCTGTTAGTCTTTCCACCAAGCTCTGTTGGCCGAGAGGTAACAACCACACCAGAAGCAACAGAACAGCATCATGTGCCGTGTGTTGCACTCTTTACGTGGCTTCCCGTACATATAGGTTTGGAAAGTTTTCTCTAATGATTGTCAACTAACTGTTTTCCATCCTTTAGCTTTTTGCTGAAGTTTGCATGGTAGGTAGTCAAAGGAATTCAAGTTTCGTCCCCTTGTAGTGAAAAGTGAGCCATAATGTTCAAATGTTTTATTCCTGTACAGATCACCTCACAGAGATTATTCATGAGCTCCGAATCCAACTGTAGAGTTTTGGAATTCATTCTTTATTTGGATAATAAAAAGTATCTAATGGCTCCAGCTAGGACTGAATTCTCCATGTGCGTGATACAAAAAAAAAGCAACACATAATCTGTGGTTGAGGGAGATTATGATCTTAATTTCAGACAAACTAATGAGTGGGTCATGCAGTGACATGTGGGAACTACGTATTATTATGAAGAGTGGTTAGTGCAAATGCATTTGTTTATTTATTTATTTAACAAATCCAAGGCACTTCTACAATCACTGCAGGGTTCTGTGTTCCTATCACCATTAATTTTAGCTGTACACATGAAATTCAAACAAATTTCCTCCGTCTCTTAGTGGCTTCATATTGCAGGCAGTGACTGTGTTCAATTTACTCCAGCTTTTACACAGGTGTTTCTGGTATTTCTGTCAATTTTCTCTATAGAAATCTCTCTACCTACATCTGTATATGTGAGATACAACTAAAGAAAAAAATAGAAAAAAAAAAAGAAGAAAAAAAAAAAGTCAGGCCCAAGATTTTTGTGAAGAGATTGAGGCTTGATTTGGAGACCACACTGCAGCCAGTACAGATGTTGCCTACTAACTGCTTAAGCTCCTGTTGGGAGCCCAGAAGTGGCATTACAACAGAACTAAATCATTAATTTTGTCATTTATTATAAATCTGCCTTATAGTGCTGCTGCGAAGATTTTACACCTGGGAGAGATGACATATTCACTGCTGGACACAAAGAACACAGTGTACCAAGAACGGTGGTGTTCAGCTAATATCAGCATTTCATCCTGCTTTATTGGGCTGCTCTTTCCTTTGGTTTCTTGGCTTCAAGACAGAGGGCTAATTTACTCCACTGACTTATGCCCTACATAACCCACCAACTTCAATGACATTACATGAGGTTTAATCCAGCAAAGAATTAGGCACAGCAAGATTATTCATTAATGATTCCATTCTTGGATGTGAACCTCGGCTTAATATTTTCTCTGTTCTCTTTTTACAGACCATCACATCCAAGAGAGCTGAGCAGTTGCATCTCTAGTAGGCAACTGCAGTGGTAAAGCTTTTCTTGTAACACGGTTCAATACTTTACTATCTGTGAAAACACCACAAGTTTACATGTTATTAACTAAACTTTTCTCACAAAGCACAGCAAACAAACTGTATCACAATCTGCTCTTACAACTAATCTTTTAATTGTATTCAGTTGCATCCCTTAAATGTCTGGGGAACTCTTGATATGTAAGTAAATCCTACAGCATTTCATCACATGAGTTTGCTGATTAAAACAGTGCTTTATAGCTAGAAGTTGTTCTGTTTTAAATACAAATGGTAGTTTGTTTCCCTTGAAATAGTGAAAGTTTTAAAATAAACCTCATCTTCTCCCACATCTATCCAATCCTCTGCTTGGTACACAATTTTGTTTTAATTTGAACATCACATTATTTCCTTCCTCCCTCCCTCCCTCCCTCCCTCCCTCCCTCCTTCCTTTCTTTCTTTCTTTCTTTCTTTCTTTCTTTCTTTCTTTCTTCTTTCTTTCTTTCTTTCTTTCTTTCTTTCCTTCTTTCTTTTTTCTTTCTCTTTCTTTCTTTCTATTTCTTCTTTTCTTTTCTTTTCTTTTCTTTTCTTTTCTTTTCTTTTCTTTTCTTTTCTTTTCTTTTCTTTTCTTTTCTTTTCTTTTCTTTTCTTTTCTTTTCTTTTCTTTTCTTTTCTTTTCTTTTCTTTTCTTTTCTTTCCCCTATACCAAGCCATATCCTTTATCAGTTCTGATCCTGTGCTAGTCATTCAAGATTTATCATCTAATTGCATCAACAACAGAGGGCACTCACTGGAAGCTGGGGTTCAGAACTGAAAGTGGTGATTTTTACTTTTAGCATGCTCAATGGCCTGAGCCTGTGGTGACTACAGAGATCTCTGGGATAGGGATATGCTTCCTGCCCAGTGGACTTAGGCTTCATGTGAGAAGGGTAAAGCTTACCTGTGCACATGGCAGAGCTTTCCTGGGGACCTGTCAGCTAAAGTTGTTAAAGAATTCTCACAGCAAAGAAGGGCTCGCATGAAATTTTCCACCATTGTTATAGTACAAGGTGCATTTCTTTGACCTTGTTTCTCTACTAATAACACACCACAACCCATCTATATATAGCACAATATATGTCAAGCAAATTTCAAACAGAACACTCACTGAACATACTCCCTGGAGAAGATGAGGAAAGGGAAAACAAACAAACAAACAAACAAAAAACAAATGATACAGGTTAGTCACATTAATTAATATATTCCTGGAAGGCCCTCAAACAGAGCAAAGCTGACTGTAGTATAAGAATTACACAAAACAAAATCTTCCTCATTCAGTATCTTAGGAGGATTTTTGCTTTATGTGAGAAGGATGGGGATGAGTCCTTAGAAATAAAGAAGAGAAGGAGCCTGTTTGTCTGAGAAAATCAGTTTAAAAGTAGTAAGGTTATCTTGGAAACTCTTGTTTGTTTGTTTGTTTGTTTGTTTTTTCTATGCTCTCTCATTTTTTTTATTTTTATTTTTTAATAAATACTTTATTAACCAGACTTTCATTTATAAACCATGTAACGATAAAAATAAATAGATGCAATGAATAGAATATCAGATCTACATCCCTGACCCTCCCAGATTAGGTGTCTACATCTGTCTCATTCACATTTTAACACTGTAGTATGGGCCTTCAGAGGAGAAGGAGTTGTTAGCATTTCTGCTCATTTATACCTGTAATGATTTGTGAATGCATGTTTTTATGAATCTTATTTCCTGCAACTTGAAAATGGTTTGCTCTTTACTACTCTCCCCAATATATTCATATGAGAGTATAATTAAACACTGCTCTTTCTGAAAGTTACACACTGCCCATCCCAGCATAATCTCCCTGGGTGTTACTTTGATGGGACTTTATGACTGTCTTTACTTAAATACAGGGGCGGTTGCACAATGGACTCAAACAATTTTTTATTTTTTTTAAATCTTTTTTTTTTTTCTTTTATAAACACCTTGATAAAACCAACATTCCTTCTGCCAAGGAAAAATCAAGACAAGCAACAGCCTAAAAAATGTCAGCAATGTAATAACACTACTAAAGAGATGGCAATTAGATTAATTATGGAATTGAGATAATACATCTTATTCCCTTATTATGGTCAGATAAGGCAAAGAAAAAACCTGACTGAATATTCCCTACTTAAGTCAGCAGTGTCCTGTTACACTGCTCGACTCTTATCAGATCCTGAAATTTTTGTAAGTATAATTCCAGACTTGCCACAAATGTAAAGTGCTGTGATCAAACTTAATCAGAATCAGTACTGATCAATATCCTGTCTTGCTATTTTTTTCTCAGTTCTGTTACGGAGATTAATGTTTTCATACACTGTAAATAACACCAGATTTGGGAAAATCTGAGAACCCATCATTCCTGGTCAAGGCCCCCACCTTTCCCTCTTTTATAGCAATAACTAGGTAGATACTTATCAGGAATTATCTTTATTAAACTGGACACCTGAAAAAAAAGTGACAGGAAGGAAGAAACAAAAATTAAAAGTGGGTAAGATCTGAGTGAGATAAGGTCATAAGGAGAAAGCTCAAGATGAAGACAAACAACTTAAGGGTTATGGAAATAGCCCATTGACTTAGCTTCACTGTATGTTAGTGTTTTATTCTATAAAAAAGGCCATAAAGATCTTGTTTTCTAAAGCAAAGATGTTACAGTATCTGCTGAAACAGCTTATGCCAAGGTGTGTATTTTTCCTGGTTTTACGACCTTGGCAAGAAAAAAAAACAAAAACAAACAAACAAAAAAACACAATACAAACAAACAAAAAATCTGCAACCAAACCAAACCAAAACAAAAAAGCTTGTTCAAGCAATAATAATGCAGAATTAACTGGAGGTTAATTCTGGCCCTGGAAACTGTATATTGCCAAACTGTGATGTTACATTTCTAGCCATATCCAATTCAATCATATTTCTTAAACTTACAGGTGGGTGCACACATAGAGCCTTTATAATGTTGTGTGTTTACGGAGCTAGGCTTCTTTAAAATGGATTTTTGGAGGATGTATATATATATATATATACACACACACACACACATTATGGAATAACTGAAGAACTGGAGAATTGCTACATAGAAAGCTTCCAGTGTATTGCTTCTCAGAAAAATCATGCTCATTATTTGGCAGAGAAAGTGAAGCAGAGTATTGGTAGAACTAAATCAGTGCCATGATGGTTCTGATGCTGCTCCCTGCAAAAACCTTTTCAAGCATGATTTCACTGCCTGCAGCATTGGTGAGTGAGCATCAATGCTAGAGTTTAATATAAAACTCAAGCTATGTTCCATGGGAACTGCGTGGCTGAGGTACAGTTTTATTTATGCTTACATTTACCATTTCCGGAACTCTGTCATTCCTCCAAGTTTAACTGTCTTGAGAAGCATTGTAAAACTGTTGATACTAGACCAGATTCCTGATGGGGAATGTAGGCTATGTGGCCTTGATGTCATTATTCCACAGAATTAACAGTCTACGTATTGTCTGAAAAGACTCATTCCTTGATAAGGACAAGCACCTTTCTTCTGTGCAAAAAATAATTATTGAAAAAAGACGATGCTAAATTACTATGGCCACCATGATATTTAGTGGACAATCAGGAAATTAAATAAAAATAAATAAACACAAAGCCATAATTTCTTAACATATGTAATTGTCAAATAGTTTTTCTTTCCTTTCTTAGTCTGAAAGGTGTCCAAGATTTTTTTTTTTTAACATGCACAATAAAATAGGAATCATAAATACAGATAAATCTAGACACACTGGAAAACAGAAATGTGATAAAAAATGCATTTATTTCAACCAAAGCACTGTAATCTTTGTTATATCAGCTGTCTAGGTGGTGCTTAGCATAAAGCCTTTATTTATTTCTCAGTGGACTATTCAATTTTCTGGAGATTTCCTTTTTGTATAGGTATTTGAAGATCATCATGAAGACCTGCTAGAATGTTTTTGTTTGAAATGCTGCTGGGTGCTTGAGAGTGGTTCTGTCGTGTTCAGGGTAACTGTTCCCCCAGCGTCTTCCCTTGCAAGCTTTTTCACCTGATGAATGGAAGAGAGCACAGGGGCACTGAAAATCACAGTACTGTGGCATGTCAGATAAGAGCTGTGAAAACCTTTGACAACAGAGGAAAGCAGGACATACTTACCTGTTTTGAAGCTGTATTACAGACACTCAGCTTGACCCAAATTTTCTGAAAGTTTAGCAAGACTTTTCTGCAAATCTGACCTAAAACTTTCTGGAAATCTTACCACTTCCATAGGTATTTCAGTCTGATTTATGCTTTTGATAACCACATGATATTTGGCACTTTTCCACGATTTCTACTCACATCTAAAGAAAAGGATGTACTTTTTCCTACTTCAGACATCAAACACAACCCAAAATGTAGGGGCTACCAGCTTGTATGAAATGGAAGTAGGGGTCCTTTATTGCCAACCTCTATGTTAACTGAATGGCAGGGCATCCTGTAGATTTGGCTCAGCGTTGAACCCTGCATCCCTGCTCCCACAGGTGAAATGCTCCACCTGGGACTTTGCTAGACTCCCTCGGGAAGCTGAAGCAGGCATATTGCAAGGGGCAGAAGGGAGGCCATGGCAGGCTGACCTGTGTTAATCCCCACATCACTGCTTCAAGCGGTGGTAGGTCTGGGAAGCCAGGATCAAATTCTCCACCAGCCTTATTCAGGAGATGCTGGCTGGAGCTCAAGTGCACATTGCCCCGTTAAGGCTGAGGCATTAATGCTGAAAGGAAAAAAAAAAACAACTATTAAAAACTAGAAAACTTTTTTCTTTTATTTTCTGCTATTGTGGAACTGTCTCCACTTTACCTTTCCTCACTTGATTAGGGTTAAAGGATATTTTTGGTTACGTGTATTTGTAAATTCTATTTAAACTGAGGTTGTGGGAAGTCCTGAAATCAGATAAATCTCTTTCTGTTTCCTCTCACACTATAGCTCTGCAACCCAACCTGTCACTGTTAGAACAGAGTTCTGATTGTAAAGGGGTCAACAGTTTGCAGTGACTGCTGTTCGCATCAAAGGGATTTAGCCATTAGAGTTGCGTAGATTGGGAAAAATCATCCCATTTACTTTTAAAACAGGGCCAGCTGCCTCTCTCCACTCTGCAACAGGAAAACAACAAAACTAAGAATGAAGTTGAAACAAAATGCTAAAGTAAAAGGCTTTAAAATCCGTATCACCCTGGCCATTCTGTAATTAATAGGAATAGATTATTAAAGCAAGAATCTATATGTGTCTATATGTGTCCTTTGCTCTGGAGGTTTTACAGCAAGAAAACTTTTATGGGAAAAAACTTTGGACCTTTTTCTCCTCTTGTCTTCTGGGAAGTCTCTGCAATGGTTTAATCATCTGGCTTTGGTATCTGACTGCCTTTGGCAGCAGTAGCTTTTCTTATCATTATGTCTAACTGTGTGTCACCTTTTCCAGACAGCCATAGGATTAAGATAAGAAAAATTGGTTCTTTATGCTGCAGATCTAACAAAGCCACAGATTGTTCACAGCCCACCAAATGAATGCCTAGCATTTTAAATTGAACTGCATTAGATGAAATAGTTGATTATCAATGCTACTCACTCTTTTGAGGGGCAGTAGGAAAAATATATGCATGTCTGAAGTTTGTATAGATTGCGTAGGGGGAAATATTTTGATGGTATAAGATAACTGAATTCCTGATAAACAAACACATATGAGCGCTCCAGTTCAGTGTAAACCCACCCCTCCATGTAGAGTCACCCATATGGCAAGTGAACCTTGATGGTGTGACTGTGAACACAAGGCCCTCAGATCTGGGAAACAGAAGTGTTCAGGGGAGAGCGAGCACAGGATGAGAAGGGAGTAATATGTTGTTGTGACTGCCATTTTCTCAAGACTGTGGCCCACCATGAAGACTGTGTAGAGTAAAAGTTCACTAAGGTAGCAGAGGTGATTTGCTCTTGTCCAAAGTCATATGTTAGGCTAAGTTAAAGCAATGCTATAACATAAATAGCAAAAGCGAGAACATTTCATCAGAGGTGAGAGAGACTTTCCAGTAAAGGCTATTTCCCCATGGTGCTATTTACTTTCCCTGTGATAATCTATTGTTTATTTGAAGGCATTGATGGCAGGTGAGAATCAGGAAGCTTCATGGGTACACAACAACTTCAGCTGTACCCTGGCTTCTTGGTGGTGGTCACAGTTTAACAGCCTAATGATGCTTTGATCAAAGTGCTTCTGTGATGGCCAGTGATAATAGTGTTGATGAGGAAGATTGTTGTATACTATGCAAAATGCACAGCTCAGCTGAAGAAACTCTTCAGCAGCAGTCAAGTTCATTATTTTGATTTACAAAAAGAAAGCCAAATATTGCATACATTGAAAAAGCTCTAGATAAATAGGGCCTTAAGTGCTAAAACCTAATCAGTGATTGATTGTTAAAACACAGTAACAGTCATTCACAAGCCAGGTGGGAGCTGTGGACTAACAGCAGAGGAATAGACTGATCTCTTTGGCAGTGCCATCAGCAACAGAGCAGCCAGGAAGGTGGCTAAGACAGGGGGAGGCTTTACCTGACTGTCTGTGCCTGTGCACAGAGTGGGAAGGTGGGATATCCTCCCTGTCTGGCAATGTATGTAAGGCAGAAGAGGGAAGAATGAACTTATCCTAACCAAATAGCTCCCTCAAGCCTCATGCTCTCGTGTAAGGTAATAGAGGTATCTCAGTGAAAGTACAAAACAGTTTACATGGTGGGGCACCGCATCATTGCATCTCCCTAAGATCTATACATCTAGCAAATGCATTGCTTAGCACAAACATTTGCTCTAGATGCACAATATAACAGCATTAAGTGTCAGGGGGGTTTCAAGGTCAATAAAACCTCTTCCTGTGGCATCTAATGTTTAAAGTAACTGAACTCAGCTCATGTTTCAGTGCTATTTTTCCTCACAGCATCAGGCTACTGTAGGCTTTTTCCACCTTTGTAGTCTATAATAAAAGATATATTTCAGTGCTACTTTTTCCATTCAGCAAAATCAGCTAAGCGGGTTTCAAAAAGCAAATGCCAAAGTGCTTTGTGAAACCTTTCCTGCCAAAGGAGAACCACTGGAGAGTTTAGAGGAATATCATACCATGCAGCCTAGACTGATACGAAAAGATTTGACCCTCTACAGCCTCCAAATGGAAGGACAATTTTAATTCCATGACCAAAGGCACCTTTTCCCTGACAGCCCTTCTGGTAAAGGGCAGGGGATCACTTCCTTGTTTATTCAGCATGAAAAATAGTGATCTCCTTGGCCTGAATGGAAATAGTTTGATGGCAAAGGTCCCAGTCACAGCCTGGGGTGGAAGAAGACATATGAATAAATTTTGCAGTACGTGTGACCAAAAAAACTTAAGCCAAAGATTCCAGTAACATCATATCACATTAAGCATTTTGGAGGAATGATGAATTATAAAGAGAGAACATTCTCGGAAAGGCCGTGTCCTCAGAGTCTGTGCCTCGTTGCAGAGAGTTAAGTGGATGAGTTATATCTGACAGTTTATGAACCTTGTTAATATAATGCAGTACCTGGGAGTGTGCCAGCCACAGTGATCAAGGAAGTCTAAATTAGACCTCTGCTATCGGCAGACATCAGATGCCTGTTTAAAACTAAATGTTTCATCTGAACCAGCTACTTCCCTCATTATCCTCTAAAGCAGTGATCTTCAGCTTGAAGCTCTGAAGCTCTATATGGCTCTCAGTAGCCAGCATACATCTCTTCCTCAGGTCTCAGTAAGAGGTTACTTAACATGTTGATGTGAAGCTGCTCTGGTAGGAAGAACACAAGTGACAACAGTAATTTGACATGTTAATCTCTCATGCAAAATGTGAGTTTTGTGTTTATTTGTGTTTTTAAACTTGTAAGTATTAAGGCCTTAGTTCTGTCACCTGTTCCAAGCCTGGGTTACTCTGGGCCAGGGTGACCTTTGGAAACCCATCCAGCAGCAGATTAGGATGTCTAGGCCCCTGCAAGAGTGAATAAGGAAAGGTGAAGGGAAGCTTCTGAACCAGCAGAGAAGGACAATTACCATCCAACCTCCACACTGGCAGTGGACTACAATGAACTGAGGGAAAAGGACACAGCTATTTCCCTTCTGCTCTGGCAGCAACACACAGAGTAGCCACCATACTGGTACAGCAGCTGTGCTCCTTCTTTGTGCATGAAAATGCTCTATCTTTCTCCTTGCCTCTGGAAGCTCCCTCCTCTGTGATACAGAGCCACAGTACTTCCTAATACACACTTTGAAACGGTGTATTAAACATTTTTTTTTTGAGTTTCATTTACAAAATCTGTAAAATGGACATGATAAAACCACTTTTACCAGGGCACTGTAAGGTTTCATTCATCTTCATGACTTTTGCTTTGAGATTTTGGATGGCAAATATTAAAAGTGCTAGCTTTCTATATTCTATTCTACATTGTTATTAACCAATTATCATAATACTCTGCAAAGAATAACAGCAATGTCTTAATGCTTTATATTTAATATTGTTTTTATTTATTTTTTAATATTAAATTTAATTAATTTGCTTATATTGTCATTTTTTTGTAGTTCTCAGATTAAACTCTGTCAGAGAATAGAATCTTACTGGATAGAGATTTTGTGTTATTGGCTTGAACAGATGTACCACATCTTTGAAAAATGAAAGACAATATTATAACCTGCTGAGGGTCAGAGAAGAAATGATTCTTAGATGTTTGGTGCTCCTACATCAACAGTCCAATGCCAAAATTGAGAAGTATGACCTTATTTCATCTGGTTCTATTGCCTTAGCAGAATAAAGGGAAGGGAGGATAATTTAATTGGCAAGACATAAGAGAATGCAATATGACACTGCAGCTCACACAACCATCTTTGAAGACAGCCAAGCTGTGCAGCTGCATAGCAATACTGAACACGGTGTAAAACCAAACTATGTCACATTTCATGAGTTTTTTTTTCCTGGTTTCTTATATATCCACAGAAAGTGGACAAAATTCTATTAATATCTTTAAAAGTTAATGAAAGAGGTATGACTATTTTAGAGAAAGTGTGCATAGCAACTGAATTACACCCCTTAGAATGAACACAAATCCAACTGTTGCAGGTCAGTCCTAATCATGTCTCCAATCTAAGAGCTTTCGTCTTGAATGTTGTTTATGATTCAGCTCATTTTCAAATACCCAGGTAAGTGATGCTGGTTAGCAGCAAACAAAGACGTACCTACTAGGAAGCATCTGGAGAATATCCCAAAAGAAGATGAAAAACTGTAATTGCAGGATAGTACACTGGAGAACTGCTTGGGGGAAATGAAACTGTACCTGAAGGCATGAAGTGTGTTGTCGGAGAGGCAGGAAGGGTTGCCAGTGGAGAAACAAAAAGAGACAGGCAACTCAGACATGCTGAGTTGCCCTTCATTTTTCACTGGTGCCCTAATCGTAGAGTGTATCACCTAATGTGAGTAAGACAATGCTGTCAATTGAGAGATATGTCCAAGCTATCTAACAGATGTTGAATACATCTGTTATATTCCTGGACACCTTCAGTCATCTACTGACATGCAAGAAAACCTGCAGTTTGGTCCTGTTTCTATACTGCAGTGTGTAGATTTTTAGTTTAGTAAAGCATGAAGACATTCTGCTTCATTAAAAATCATGGATTAGGAGGTTAAGCTAGTTATTTTGAATGATTATGCAATTATCAAGTAAATAACTAGGGATTTACAACATTACTGAACTAGGATATTTATTTCTGAAACCACCCTACATTACAGTATAGACAAAACTAGGTGCCTTCACCAACTGGTTACACTCTCAGCATCCTCATCATTCCTTGCACCACTGTGTATGTCACATCTGCAGCACCATGGAACATACCTTTTTGTATAATTTGTGCAGTTAGCAAATAAATAGTAAAAAACAAACAAGCAAACAAACAAACAAACAAAAACACAACAAAGCAAAACAACAAAAACAACCAAATCTTACTTTAATAATCTAAAATGTAATATAGTCAATAAAGTATTCTTAAAAACCTTGGCAGTACCAGATAAACCTGGAAATCTCTCTCTGTTAAGAGGAATGAAGACAGAATTTGACAAGCAGCTGATGATGTTTCATGGAAAAAAACTCGTTTTGAGATAGCAAACAGTCCTTTCCAGCTACTTTGGACTTCTGCTTTCCACAGTAACAGGGTGCCAAAGATGACAATTGAAGCAAATATATGTATGTCCTGCTGTTATTATTCACTGTAAAAAGTGATTACTCCAATAGGCCACATATCTGCAGAAAAATAGTGATCCATTTTACCAAATTCTGCTCTGTGATTTAGAAAGTTTAACAGAAAGTTTAGAAAGTTCTTTAGAAAGTTTAGCAAGTTCATCAATATTTATACCTACACAAGAGAAAAAAATTAAGCAGATGGGGCAAATATTTTTTATAATGTAAACCTGACTTAGAAGCCCCATTTTAAATTGACCAAGGGATTTTAGAGTTCACTGATGACCTTTAGACAGAGAAGTATGTGAATTACTTTTGACAGTGGGATTTGTGATCTTTTGACAAACTTTAACTTTTGTAAACATTACCTACATATTGCAGTTTAGACTAGACATCTATTTTAGCCTAGTTGATAGCAGTAAATGCAAAATGATAGTTGTATTTTATCCACAGAAACTTAAGAATCTTTCAATTAAATGATAACATTTCTTGATAATCCCTAATAATCAGGTGAATAGATCTTGGAAAACTTCACTATGGAGGTAAACAATTGTTTCTTAATAGCTCCATCATGATAATGATTTATTACTTTCTTAAATGTCATGCACATCACTGGGAGGGTTATTGTAGTTCATACTAATATGTTTGATCTTTTAAAATAGTTTTAAAATAAAACACCTTATCTTTGTGAAGGTTCTTGTTACAAACTATAATTTCATAAATTCATAGATTTGCTTTTTTTTCTTTCTCAAGTTTAGTGCAGTAAAATACTATCTTTTGAATTCTCAAGAAGACACATAGTTCTTGAAAACATATAACAGTATTGGCATGCAATAAAATGTGAATCTGAAATAACATAAATCTGCAGCATGAACATGGAAATGTACAATGTGCAACAAATTAGGTATGCAGGTCCAGTGGATGGCCAGAGACACTGCAGAATAAATTTATAGTTATAGAAAATAGAAGAAAAACAAATAGAGTCTGAAAAAAACATTTTTTGCCAAGACAAATGAAAAAGCATCCAAACATGAACAGGGACTGGAGTGACATCAGGCCTTATTAGAGATAAAATGTACCTTTTGCAAAATTTGACATATGACTGTGCTACCCAAATAAAACAGATTCTTTGCTTAAATGTCTACAAATCAGAGTTGACATAAGTCCAATAAAAATTTATGTGTTTGCCAAAAAACTGAAGCAGATAAAATACATTAATAATACTGAATAAATAGGTTAAAATTAAAGTTGAAAATGCTAACAAACTTCAAACCTGGAAATCATTAGAACCAAAACGTCCCATTTTCCAAGGTGTTACACATTGTATCTAAATGACCAGTTTGAGTAAGCTGCTGTCATCCTGTGATCTTGGTCCCTTAACTTAAATGACTGTGTATCTGGGTGGGAGAAGCATGGTTCTTGCTTAGCTTGTGTGCCTGATTTTTCTATATGTGGAAACCAGGACATCAGAAAAGGTGAGATGACTGTGTACTAGGTTCTGAGCTCAGTTAGGGCATATGAGAGCAGAAATCTTTCTTTCATAGCAGTCACAGGTTTTCATTCATGATTTCAGAGGCTTTTTTCTTTTTATACATGTTTTCAGGTTCTTCTGCAATGAAAACAGCAAATTTGCAGGGGCAGGTGGCTGTTTTTTGCGTCCAGAAAGACTGGATGTTAATAAGTTTCTCATGAAAAGTCTTTAAAATTGCCACGAAAGGCATAATTCCATGCAAAGGTGTTAGACTTCTTGTTTAATATGTGCCTGCTTAGCAGGTGCTTGCCTATGAATTTCACTATGATCTTCAGCATGCAGCAATCTAACCATGAAGGAAGACCACACATAACTGGGCAGACAAAAAAAGTGAAGTCTTAATGGTATTCAGCTATGTTAATTGGATGATCTGTGAAGATATTTATTTTATCTGGAGGATGGTATTTAGCACAAAGCCTTCTTTGGGATCTTTGTGTTCCTCATCTTGATCATTCAGTCAAGTCATCTTGTTCAACTTCAACATAGAAAATCTGGATGATGATTCCCCATCCATCTTCTGATTTGACTTTGACAGTCTTCCTAATACTCTCCTGTGTTCTTTTGGAGACAACCTTCCAGATTACTCTTAACCTTCTTTTTAGGTCACAGCATTTCTGTACCAAACATGAAGGTCCTGATGATGGAATATTTTTGTCTTCATTCTTACACTGATTTATTCTGAGGTCTTATTAAGCCCACTAAGTAGTGCAATCATCTTAATTGTCCTTGCTGCTACAGTTGTGTACTGTGTTTCAATACTGAAGTTCTTCCCTGATAACAATATTTTTAAAATGAGCTTAGGGCCAACAGTTGCAGGTTTCACATGCCCTCTTATGCATGTTTTCATTATCTATGACTTCATGCTGATCTTGTTTCTTACAGATATTATCATGCGGAGGATCTATATTCTAATGTAATATCTGTTATATCTATTGTCTTCCATTGGTCATCTACTCTGTTTTCTGTTAGTAAACAGGAAAAATTCAAGTCAAGGTATTTCTATTAACCAAGTATCAGTTGACTTGCTGTGTTATTTCCATCAACTTTTTTTTTTTTTTCCCAGTCAACCACTATGCCACATATGGAAATATGTAACCTAGTCACAACTGTAATGTAATGTTGAATTACCAGCAGCATTTGTTGCTAATGTTAACATAACGTGTTGAGTATACTGACATTGATATGCATCCTAACTTTGAATTGTTTTCCAGTTACATCATCTTTGCCATGAATTATACACTTTTCCAAAAACAGCAAGGTAATATGAAGTCAATCCCTGCGCTTCATGAGGGATTAATGAAATAGCAAGGTACAGATTTTTTTTTTTTAAGATTTAAAAATTATTGCTAGCTGCTTCATTCTTTGTGACACAGGGGACTGGCTATGATAGAAAAGTCAGACCTCAGTTTTGACCTCAAATTTCACTTGCTCAGCAGCTTCTGGAAATTTTCATCTCCAGACTCATGAAGATAATTGATGACCATTACAGTTCTCTTCCTTTTTCTCTGTGAATGTGAAAACAAATACTCTCTGTACTTCTCTCAGAAGTATATCCCCTTCATCTGCTAGTTTGAAGCTCTGGTAGTAAGTCCAGCCAGTTTGCTGTCCAGAACACTCTTTCCCTGTGTGGTCACATGCAACCCTTCTGGTGTCTACATGCCCGGTCTCTCAAAGGTGCATCTGAGATCACAGAACCCAAGACCCTGAGCATGGTATCAGTCACACAGCCAGTCATTCACCTGATCCTTTCTTCTCCTTCTTCTTGGGTCCCACTCTCCAGCTGGAAGGATAGAGGAGAACACTACTTGCGCTCATGATCTTTTCAACGTATTTATGAGGGACATACACAGTCCCTTTAGATATTTTGGAGTCTGCTCATTGCAGCCTCATTTGACTCTACAAGAAAGAGTTGGAATTGGTAGTAGTGATCTGGCTTTACCAGGCTTGATAGCCTCTTTGTGATATCATGAATGCAGGCCCCCAGCAGACAGCAAAACTCTCTAGAGAGATTGTCTAGGTGGTAAGTGGGTGCTTCAGTGCCTCTCAGTAAGGAATCTCCAATTACTAACATATTTCATGCTTTTTTTTTTTTTGTGACACTGGTTCTAATATAGCTGGTTGGTTGGTCCAACTTCGCACAGTTGACCTTTCCTTGGTCTTGACCATTACTCATGCACTCCCTTTTTTCCATGCTGAGGGCACTGTATCTGTTGCATAGAAGCACTTTGAGGGCAAGGGAGAGACTCTTCCTTTGGCTCCAAGCAGAGACAAGTGTCCAGTCTCCCTTCTCTTATGAGTCAGTCAAGCCCATCAGCTCAGGGTTGGAAGCTGGCTTGCCTTCCCATTGCCAGGACTCTCAGCCCATGTCAGTGCACAATACCATGCACCAATCCCTTACTTGGATTCCTGGATACTACACTGCCTGGTGAGCTCTTCTTGCAACATGGTGACTTGATCAAAAAGTTCATCCATCTGGGCACACTTGCACCCACAACATCCACCTCTGCCTTCAGGCCCTACGGGAATTCCAGATTCTGTAGTTCCTTGCAACTGAGTGTCTGGGCAGCTTGTACAGTCCTTGGGAGGTCTGTTTGGGTGTATGCATCTACTTGAGAAGGCTGTGGTCTTTCCATCTGGGTTCCAGCCCCAGCCTGACTGTTGTGGTACATGGACACCATTTTTGTATGCTTCTTGTATGTCCCAGAATAGAAGAAACTGGCCTGCTTTCTGGTCTTCCACATAAACTCATAGCTAGATAATTATTTCGGATGACTGAAGTCTGGTAATTTGAAATGAATCCTTCTCTAGAAGAAAGTAAGAAGGCTGAGAAGACTCATGAGAATGATTTGAAGTTTGGAGAATGTAAGTAGTTCACAAAATAGGGAAGAAGTTAAGCAGGTTACCTAAACAAAGGAGGTTTAACTTCGTTGTGAACCATTAAAAGAGGGAGCAAAATGTTGCTAATGACAGGAGTTTATCAGATAAATGTATTGTAAAGCTCTGGACTGGAATCTAAAACGTAGACAATGAAAAGAATAAAGGGTAAAATTTAATAAGGATTTTGGTGAATTTTCCATTGTGCTATGTTTTAAAATCAAGATTAAATGCATTTTTAAATTTATTTCAGACAAGAATCAATTCAGGGAACCTCTATGGCCAATGTTATATAGGAAGTTAAACTAGGTAATTACAGAGTTTTCTTATGGCTTCTGATTTGTGACTCTAATATGTTGCATACAACGTTGATATGCAACATTTTTAGTACATAGTAGTATTTGTCAAATAAATTAATTCCACAAATATGGAAAATAAGCACTTTTCTTTAGAGGAAGAATCACAGAGAAACTTCTACTGATAGCAGAGTATTTGCAATTAGTATCTAGCAAACTCAGGTACAGTAGAGTACAATTACATTCAACACTATTACGATTTCTTTTACTATTTTCTTCATGAGTAAATTACCTTCAAGTTGCACATTCAGTATTAAGTAGTCTGGTACATATTACACCATTATTACTACACCTAATTCAATAGACATGTAATTTGCATTCCTATTTATAAAAGTGCTGAATTAAATCCAGAGAATGCCAAGAGAGGAGTTACCAGCTTACTTCAGATTTCAGTTTAGTATATAATAAGGAAATATGAGGAAAGAAGGCACACCTCAAAAGCTTCAACTCATGTCATGAACTACTTCTGAATCTCCAGAAAAGAAGAAAATAATATCTTAAAATACAACTTTGAAACAAAACACAAAGGATTTAAAGAGTGTAAAGAGTGCTTGGGAATAGGGTAAAGGCAAGAAAAAAGAACAAGGGAACTTGTCACCCTGACTCTTTCTTTCACTTCTTCCTTTTATTTTAATTTTCCTTTTTTTTTTTTTCTTTAAGAAGCGTAATATTTCTGACTCCTTTATCCTGCTGCAGAGGATTGTGAATTCATATGAAATGTGCAAAGGGACAAAATTTCAAAATAAGTGTTGTACCGCTGGCAGTAGGTTGCCTGAGGCAAACACAGCTCGTCTCTGCAGATCACGATCTCCACATAGCCACAATGCCAGATGCTCACTTTTATGAAATGATCAGGTGCAGGCACTGAAGGCTGTGAGTACACTGAGGCTGCACACCATGGGCGGGGAGCTCCCTTATCAGCATGTAGCCTTCATGAAATGTATTAAAAGAAGTGAACTGTAGAGATAGCAATGACAGGAAGTTGTACAGTGACATAAATCAAGGGTCTTATGGAATAGGGCGACACTAATGAGGCACAGGCACCGTGCTGCCTGAAGAACTAGAAATATTTTATCTTCATAAAACAGAGTACATTCATGGGACCTGGGTAATTAATGATGCAGGGAGAGATAAACTGGTTATGTCTACATTGTCAAATAGGAAAGGGCCAAGGGCCAGTACCTGGCCTCAAGGCCAAATCTTAGCACATCTTAGCACATCTCCAGCTCCAGCACAGGGGTTGTGTGCAGACTGTGTAGCATTTAACTGAGTCTCCTATGGGTCCTGTGCAGTGGGGTTTACTGCTTGCAGCTCTGAGGCATTGTCATCTTCTCTGTTTGCTTTTTTTCAGTTCACAGTGTCTGAAACAATGAGGGCTGTGTCACAGCCCAGCGGAGTGAGGTTTTTGTCTTCTAGTATACTGTTGCTGTACCATAAAATGGCTATGTCATATCATACCCTTCTAAGTTTTTCCTCATAGTGAAGGTGGCAAGGCGGAGGAGAGACAGCAGAAAATGTTCTTATTTGATATTAATGTCTGCATTGAGATGTTCCCTTGATTTTGTCTTTACTTTAACTCTGTAAACTGCTCCTGGACATAAAACTGAAGACTATGTTATGTCTCTTTAATAGGGTATGAGGGGTATGAGCTCAAGCCCAGTGCTTGAGCTTCCTGTTGGCCCCCTCTTGTTATGAACACAGATGTACCCTTTGAGGACATTCACTTTTTAGGTCTTTTAGCACCTACGATCCATAGGCCACCATACTCAAAGCACATATCGTTAAAGTGATTATTATTATGATTCTGCAAATCTCCACACTTAAAACTCTATTTACTTCCCACAGACGACCTTGCTGAGATTAATGATCTACTGAATATTAACACAAACCAGTGCAAGTAATTGCCGCACAACTGGGATGAGTCAGACATATGAAGAGTGATTTCTCTTAGCATTTTTTTCCACTGACCACATTTAAGATCTTTCTTTCATCTGTGTGGGGACTTACTACTTCTCTTGGTTGGAAGATAGGTCTCCAGCATTTGTTCTGTGAGTTGTTCATTTATTTGTACAGTGCATAAAATAGATGGTGCTCCCCTCCAAAGAACATGCATATGTGTGCATATGTATGTACATATGTGTGAGAGAGTGAGGAAGAGAGATCTTGGTGCAGAGACAGGACATCCTTGTTGCTCCATGCTCCCTGCTTCTTACACCTTATGAATTTCTACATACAGGACACGTACTTTCCTCTTCAGATTAAGCAGGGTGAAAAAGATGTTATGGGAAACACAGTCTTACAGCACCCAGTCATCACTCTTTAAACGTTCTTATATCACAGTACACCAACACTGAACATTAATGTCATCTAGGCTTTCTGTCCAAATGCAGTTTAGTAACTATTCATATAAATACTAAAACACACAGTCAATGAAAGATCAGTGTAGACACTGTCATCAAAAAGAATGCTTTCTGCTGTGCATTCTTAATCTTTCTGACCTTGCTATGAGAGAAACATAAAGGGATGTGTCACGAACATTTTCTGGCAGTGAAGGAGTGCAGTAGAAGAAATCAGAACACACAAATTAATATGTTTGGAACCATTTTGGGGTCTAGATTAACTACAGTAAAACCTGCCTAATAGAACCTGGTCTGCACATAACATTACTTGTCCAGTTCTTCATCAGAATTGATGAATCTGAACTGTTTTTTCCACATACATCTTCAAGCCAAGCAAAATAAATAATTCCAATTAGTTCCCTCCCACCCCCAAGCCAAAGTATTTATGAGGTTATAACAGACTAGCAGGTGACTTATTACCTCACTCTTCATGTATAAAATGGGAGATACAGTGAGATGAAGCAGTTTACCAGGAAGTCACTGTGTCATAATACTATGAATGGATTTAGAAACACAGGCTCTAATCCTGGCTTGGATTGAATTTCTGTGTAATTCCAAGCACAAATAAAACTTTTCTATCAGCAAAATTGGGACTCATGAGTACCTGGCTCCCAGCCACCATTTAATTCATCAGACCTGGAGGAAAAGAAGATCTTCTTAGAATAAACTGGTACTTTTTAGAGATATTTTAGCAGATGAATGAGTACATTATTTGGCAAAGTGTTTTTCATATGCACACCCAAGTTTGCAGCAGTTCTTTCACATTCAGGTTTGAGCTTCCTGTACTCACCATTACCTGTGGTTTTACTAGTTTACACACAGCTCTCCTGATAGCATCATATGGCTAAGGCCTCTGCCATCACAGTCTCTACACACTCTGTATTATCTCTATTCTGTAATTGACATTTCCAGAGAAAAAGGAGAAACAAAAAACAAGTCACTTTTCTGGTCTGTTAACAATGGCCTTTTTCCAGACCCCATTCTTCACACATTTTGATACTGTTTCCTGATAAATCTTTTATCTCACAGACATCTCTTCCTCGTTTCTACTCTAACTTTTAAAGGTTTTATACTAGGACTATGCACTAACAGGAATGCATTTAGAAAACACTTGACTTATTTTTAAAACACCTACACAGCAGCCTGCACACATTAATTTTTCTTTCACATTGTCTCAAGACATCACAAGCTTTTTCCTGGCAGTCTTACACATTTTGGTTTCTTCCTCATTTTGTGCAAAGCTGTTCTTTGATAAGGTTCAGCTGGGGAAATTCATTCCTCCCAGGACCAAATCAGGTTTTTACATCAATTAAGCTAATTGACAGAAGGTTTAACACATTTCTTAATTATGACTGCAAATACATTCTTGGAAGAAGCCCCAAAGCACAGGAGGAAAAAAAAAAAAGTAACAAACCTCTTTTATAATAAAATAATTTTGGAAATATTTTTTAAGGTAAAACACTAGGAAGGAAGTTTACTAATTATTAGCTATCTCACCATGGCTGAAACTGCATTCAGTAGGAAAGTTCATGCCACATCTACATGACCCACTGTAGGTCTGATCATTAAACGGTAAATAATCAGAGGAGAGAATAAATGTGTATACGATGACAGACAACCCATAACTTGCCATCAAAATACAAAAAAACAACCAACTAACCAAAACCAAACCAAACCAAGAAACAAAACACACCTTTATTCTGGAAATTTTTGCTTTTATATACAGTAAAGGACGTGCATGTTTATTAGTACTCTATGGAACAATATTTTAAATCCCTTTTGGGGATTTGTCTGACAGAGTTCAATACTGGACAAGTCAGAATTAAAACTTTTTTTTTTCTTTTTTTCTTTTCTTCTGATTTTTGTAACAGGACACCTGAAATAATTCACGGTTATTCATACTAGCTGTCTTAATATTTTTTCAAATTTAGGCTAAACCTTCTTATGTTAAATTCATAATTCAGTTAAGCATCAAGCTGAAAAGACAGTTTATATTAGAACAGAATAGAATTTAATAGTTCATTTGGAAGGGACCTACAAAGATCATGGAGTTCAACTGCCTGAACTCTTCAGGGCTAGCCAATAGTTACAGCATGTTGTTGAGGGCATTATTCAAGTGCCTCTTGAACACTGACAGTCATGGGATACCAACCACCTCCCCAGGAAGCCCGTTGCAGTGTTTGACCACCCTCATGGTAAAGAAATTTTCCCTAACGTCCAGTCTGACCCTTCCCTGGTGCAGCTTTGTGCCATTCCCTCATGTCCTGCCATCAGGGACCAGGGAGCAGAGGCCGGCACCTTCCTCCCCGCTCCCACTGCTCTGGGAGTTGCAGAGAGCAACAAGGTCGTCTCTCTGTCTCCTCTTCTCCAGAGCAGACAAGCCAAGTGCCCTCAGCCTCTCCTCACAGGACATGTCTTCATATCCTGTTACCAGCTTTGCTGCATTCCTCTGGATGCTTTCAAGGACCATCACTTCCTTTTTATATTGTGGAACCCAGAACTGCATGCAATATTCAAGATGAGTCTCCACCAACACTAAATATAGTGGGAGGATCACCTCTTTTGATCATCTGGCTGTTCTGTGCTTAATGCACCCCACAGTACTGTTTGCCCTCTGGCTGCCAGAGCATGCTGCTAACTCATGCTCATCTTGCTGTCTCCCAGTACTCCCAGGCCCATTTCTGTTGAGCTCATCTCCCAGCCTGTGCTTGTGTCTGACATTACACTGTCCTAGGTGCAGCACCTGGCATTTTCCTTCGTTCAACTTCATGCCATTGCTGATGTCCCTGTGCTCCAATGCATCTTGTTCCCTCTGGAAGGCCTCCGATCCCTCCATACACTCAACAGCACCTCCCAGTTTAGTATCATTGGCAAACTTGCTGAGGATACACTCTACTCCTGCATCCAGATCACTGATAAAAACGTTAAACAGGACCGGCTCTAGAATTGAGTCCCAGGGAACCAGTGACCACCCACCAGCCAGATGTAGCCCCATATACTACAACACTTGGAGCTCTACCGTTGAGCTGGTTCATCACCCAGCATAGCATAAACCTGTTTATCTCACAGTCGGGTAATTTGTCCAGAAGGATGCTGTGAGGGACAGTATCAAAGGCCTTAGTAACATTACATGAGAAGGCAACATCGAGTGTTAAACTATAATTATCTTCTCTTTTTGGACTACTATATTTTTATTCTATATTATTAGAAATTATAGGATGTTTCTGAAATAAGGAAATAAAGAACTGTCCATTCCCAAGTCTTTCAGTTTCTTTGTCATACAGCTCTCTGTGATGCTGGGGGAAGGTAACAGAGAAAGAGAGTTCAATACTCTTCAGAATAACCCACAGTCATGAAATATTTTCAGAAAAGAAACCCCTCAGGGAGATATTTAACCTCAGTCTTTGCTAGTGTTTCTGAACATCTGGACACCCTGTTTGATAAACATGATAGCTGTGTCGATTTTTTTTTTTTCATTGTCTGTGCTGACAAAAACAGTTTAGTGAATAAGAGCCCTTAGGGAGGAAATGTTTAAAGCACTACAGAGGAGTTATATACATAAATCCATTGGACATATTCTGCATGTAGTACACTTAAACACAACATTCTATTACTTAACATTGCTCCAGTAGAGTTGGAATCAGTGTTAAACTGCAGCAGTGCTTTAAAATAAATGTGACATTGGAGTTTTTGTGTGTATGTGTGAATACCACGGAAGAAAGCCATGACTTCTTTAAGTGCATATGGTACAAACTGAATCCAGTTGTCAAAATGGCATTTCTTTTTCTAGCTACACTGTGGTATCATTATCTCTTTTCTTCAGCATATATTTCATGTCCCATATCTGTACTGCTAATACCTTTTCCTCAGGACCTTCATTTTGAATACTGAGGAAGACGAAGTTTTTCCCTTCAGAAACTAACCCTAACATAACAATGACTAATTTTGGCCAGAATATAACCTTAAAAATGTTCTCTATGTCTTCAAATTCAGCTGGGAATTTACTAGTCCTGGGGAGGGAACTGAAGGAAAGATGTCCTGGTGTTTTGGTCCCTGTTAGCTGGTGGTGCCTTGCGGGTTGTCAGAATGGCATGCACAAAGAGGGGGGCACTAGGTTTTGGACTGTGTAGGATTTTCTTTAGAATTGTTCAGTGCAATTGCAATTGCAGAGAGTTATGCCTCCTCTTTCAATATCCATGAGATATCCCCCCTCCCTCTGATGACAGAATGACTCCCTTGTGCAGAGCATGCTGAATGACAATGAATTACTTTGACAGGTGAGACCTCTTCTTCCTTTAATTGGTTCCAGCCCAGATGCTTTCCTTGTTTATGAGAAGCAGCTCTAAAAATTTCTTCTCCTCACTACACATTGTCTTCAGCAGAAAGGCATTATTTTCTTCCAGACCAGGTGTGTCAGCTGGTGAAGACTGACAAGAACAGAGTAGAGAGATGGTAGTAGCAGCTCTGTCCCTTATGTGACTGAAAATACTGTTCTTTATGTTTTCTTTAATGCAAGGAAACATTGGGGTCAAAGGGGAGTATAGGAAGAAAGAGGCAGTGCTGCAAACTGCACTGTGTTTCATTCATCTTCATCTCTTTGCCTGATCTTCCCTAGCCCTGCAGTGCTACCTCTGTCTCTTCAACTCACATTACATTGTGTTCAAGGAATGAGTACAGGCATAGAGTCTATCTTGCAGGTGGTCTCTCCCCACATCTTTCCTGTGGATCCCCTCAAAATTGTCCCCCAAGGTCAGGAACTCTCCTCCACCTGGCTCTCTAGTGAAGGTGAGTTATGAGAGATAGAAGCCAGGCAGAAACAGGCTCACACTGATTATGCTCCATATGCCTTCACCCCTCCATTTCCCAGGTCCCAGTGATGACTGCCCCAGAGGCTGAACATACTGTGTCCAAAAGTGGTGCGTGTGGGAAAGCCAACAGTGGGAGCTTGGAGAAAGCTCCTAGTGTAGCAATAATAGGAGGTTGGGGCCAACTTGAGAGAAAGTCTAGCAACCCCTGTGCTAAACCCTGCTCGTTTCCCTCTCATGGGGTGATGTAATATTTTTGCTCTGAGGATCACATAAATTTCTTTCTTCTCTTTCAGGTGCATATATGTGCAGAATTGCTTCCTGGATGAGGTCCAATTCTCAGTCTGGTGGAGAAAAGACTGAGTCTTTTCTCTCAGTCTTCAGATTCACTCCAGAACCCCCATACTTCTGTGTTTAGCACAGAAGTACTATGATTCTTCTATATCTTCCTTATTGCAATTTAAACTTAAGATCTGCTGTCCTATAAAACAAGACTGAAAAGTTTATTCACATTTTCCTTTCTAGTGTTCTTTTTTGAAACACGGATTTTCTAAGCAGGTGGGAGAGAGGAGTCCTAGGCCCTGGTCCTTAATCTGAATAAAACTGCTGTGCCTGGTGCTGGGTCCAGTCTTGGACTCCAGCTGGATCGAAGCCCACATCTTGTGGTTCTAGCATAGTTGCCATCATGCTTGTTGCAGCCTTCTTGCCTTCACCTTTATTAAGCCCTGAAATTGGGAAGCCAGAAGTAAACACACCAACATTCTTTCTTTGCAGTGTCAGTTTTCAGCTCTTACATTTCTTCCTCAGCTGTATGGCTCTCAAGGAGCATTGGATGGGCACTATGGGGTCAGTAGATGATGAGAATCCCGTTTCACAGTCAGGCATCTTCTCCAGTTAACTGTAAAATTGGAACAACTGTAAAATCAGAGGCCTGGGGTGTAGAGCCTAAATACAGATATCAGATTGCTCAGTGACAGCAAGACTGATACTTCTGAGCAAGACCAAAATATTAGATGCTAAGGAAAATCTAGTGGTATAAGCTCAGACAAATGCAGGCTCCAGGCACTCATAGTGTCAGACATCAGTTGAGAAAAGGCAGCAAATAGTTAATCATGCTGTCTAACAAAGGACACCTAACTGATGCTCTGAATCGCCCCTGAGCCATCTTTACAGTGTTTATACATTTTTTTAAAAATATACATGTCTTTTACCTTTAAGGTTGACATAGTCTGGATCTCATTAGTGGAACCTGTGAATAGCCCTACTTTACGAAAGCCTTGCTTTAGATGATCAGTCTCCTTGTAGACCTAGCTGCCTGTTGGTCCTATGAAATAACAGTAATAATGAAAGCAGCAATAACAGAGATTCATGTTGCTCTTTTTTTTTCTCTTTTTTCTTTTGAGTGCAGAAATCATATTTGCATTTCAAAATGCTTCTGAAGAATAAATTGCATAATAATTCATTGAGTCATTGATTGTTGTAGTTTATTAAACTAGCTGATAGCAACTACAAATCTATTCTAACAGGCAAACAGGAAACCAATTGTTTTAGATGCTTTTGTATCTATCTATTGCTCTGTCTATAAGATATCCTGTTCCTTGGCACCACAAAATACATATGGAGTTACCTTTACAGCAATGTACCTTCACAGGATTTAAGTCTAGTACAGATAGAGTACTCAACATTTAAAATTGTGTACTGATAAAAAATATACTGCGATATGTTTCATGAGAACATGCAATTCTCCCTTTTGTGCTTTCCACCAGTGCTGGAGAACTGATGCCAATTAAATCATGGACAAATGAGCCTGGAATCATCCTGATACACTTCAGTAGCAGTAAATTGGTTAGGGCTCGAATCAATGTTCTGGTCCTCAGCATTTCTTGAATGTGTTGAAAATCTAGCTTAATTGCGAGAGACAGTTGTCCTTTCCAGGGAAGTAAGTAAAAAGACTTCTTGAATGGTACTGGACCCAATTGAATTTTATTATCTTTTGGATGTTTAACAGTAAACACTTCAACTTTATGCTTTTAAATGGACCACACTTAAATGCTGCTCTAAGATTAAAGGCACAACACAAGACTGCCTATCTAAATGTTCTACTGTCCCCATGACTGTGTTCCCAGGTCACTTCTGCAAACCTAGGGCAGAGATCAGTGACGTGTCAGCTTCATGTTATGTTTATTGTTTCTGTGAAATGATTTCAGGTACTTCAGCCTTAAAATGATACTGTGACCTTCCATTAATGGATGGTGTAGTTCCAGTAGAAATAGAAAAAAATTGTTAGGTATGTTGAGATGAGTGATAGAGCACAGCAATATTTTCATTCTCAAGCTTTCGTTGTTGAAGAATAGAGATTCAAACTGATTAAATTATTAGCCAATTTGTATGAAGCTTATTGAATAATTATTTAATTGTATTCTAAAGTGTTTTGCAATATTTTCCAAAATACTGTGTTTTGAATTTACCAATAAATAAAGTTACGAATAAAACAAAGATTTTTCCTTTCCTTTCTCTTTGAAGGGAACCTGAAAATCAAACATTCTTGCACTTCTGAATGTCCTGCTGCAAACTTAATCTTGACCTTTTTTTTACTGAAAATTCTATAGCACATTGCACTCACTTCCAAAGTGAACACAATAAATACTAATAAAGAATAATAGTGTTTATGAGTGTATTTGAAAATAAAGCAATATTTGTATACTTACATTGGATTTGGGAAAATTATTATTCAAGGTCTGATAAAACAGTTCATACAAAGTTGTTTTTCATCATTGATGTAGTTTAAATTTGTATCTGACATTTCTTATTCAGACAGAGATAATCTGTCTGCAAACAGCAACACTCTTCTTCCTTAATGTATTTTCATACCACAGTGATATTAAGATCTTACTGAATTTGTACCAAAAAGAAAAAAAAAATCTAATTTCCATTCATATATATCTTTCTCTAATATATTTTTTCAAATAATCAATTTTTTTAATTTATTTTTAATTACATCAGTAGTTACCATGTAACTATGACCTTTTACTGTTTTCATTTATACCTGATAAGTAGACAAAGATGAAAATGCTGAACAGCTGAGAATGAAGACAGAAATTAAATTCAGAGGGAAGGAATTGGAAGTGAATAGAAATGGTAACAGATACTGATATCATCCTACATTTTTGTCTAAGGTGATAAATTACGTTTAAATACCATTGTGAACACAAGATTATATGAAGTTAATCTATGCCTTCCTGCCCATGGTATATGGAATGTCTTGTTCTATTTTCCCCCATTATAAACCAGCTATCATTGGTTTAAATTTTGAAATGGTTATATGATTTGCTTCCTTGTTCAACTGCTGTTCACAATCTGTTACCACAGATTATTTCCTCTCTAAACTATTGAGTGGGTTGTGAGTGCCTTTAGACCTTTTTGCATGGAATGATAAAAACAATATTTTATCAATATGTTTCATATTCATTTCTCTCTGAGACTGTGCCATTCTAACACATTGAAAAAAGAGAAGTGAAATCTAACAGTGATTTTTCTGAGTGTTGTATTAGCAAGCTGCAAATGAAAAGTAGTGGTAGGTACCACAGCTGAAAGCCTATTAGAAAAAAGTGAGAAAAGAAGTACTTTGAGCTGTAACAAACACCATACCTGAAAGCACAAGAACAAGGATAAAATCACTGATACCAGTCAAACTTACATGCAATTATTTTTCAGTTTGCAGTTGATGTTTCTTATGAATTAATGAAATACAAATGCAAATTCCAAATTACAAGGAAATAATAAACAGTATCTCACAAATCTGTTGGATTTCTATGCTAAATTATCTATTAATTTCAGAAAAGACTTTCAAAACTATAAAAAGACTAAATCATGGTGTCATAAGGTCAGATGTGGGAGCAGGTAAATATTCTTTGTGTTTTTCTGTCATCAGAAATGAATACTCTATGCAACCTCAAGATATAACTCAAATAGAGAAATTCTCATAGCTTCATGGTATTTATTCTGCTTCCAATTTTTTTGTGACTTATGCTAGGAAACTAACCTGGAATAAGTGCAAATGATGTACATCCTGGTTCTAATTTATAGTCGAGAAACAGGAAAACACAGCTGCTTTAGGAGCATACCTTGCTCAAAAATCAAAAGAACTACCTCTTCAACCTAAGCTCAACTACAAAAATAAAGAGAAACACAACCATTGATATTTGTGTGCCTCTAAAAGCCTTTTCTTTATAAGATTTCATCTTTCTATATAGAAAACTAAAAGTAAATGATATTTTTCTTTTTTTCTTTTTCTTTTATTTATTCTATTTTATTTATTTATTTATTTATTTTTACCTCTACCTGTTGGCTCTTAAAGAATGTACAGAAAATTCACATTTATTTATTTATTTATTTATTTTTACATTTTACATTGTGCATGACATGAAAACTAGTACTTCTGGCAACTGGAAAGTGAGTATAACTGTATTTGACTTTTATATCACTGAAAGCTGATATATTACAGAGCCTGTTACGCACAATTTATTTCCTTGAATGAGGGTAGGCACTGGGAATAGGTGAATTTATCTGTGCTCCAAAAGACAGTCCTCTTAAAATAGTATAATCTTCTGAGACTCAATTTCCCAGGTTTAGAAAAGTATTTTTAGTCCAGGAAGCAAAAAGTAGAAATCATAGTTTCTCCACCCTGCTTTACCAATGCTCTGGTTTATTGACACAGCAAGAAAAGTCTCTGTAGCCTCTGATGGTTTAAATACGGTTTAAACATGTTATCAGTTAGCTGCGGGTCATACAATCGAATATGCAGATTGCAACGACCTACACCAGTCTTCAGGCTATATGTTGACATGCCTGGTCTGGATTAAATTGTCACAGAATGAACGACTTTGATTTGAAATAAATGAACAGTAACTTACCACAAATTGCATGAGCTGATGATAAAATTAGCTTAGGAAGCGTGTCCTCCCACCAGATGTGTGCCTGGAGTCCTTTAGAACCATAAGATTTCATTATAATTTTTAAGATTCTTTTGCTTTTCCTTCTTAACTTAGAGAAAAGCAACAACTCACAAGGATTGCAGCTGTTTTCTGGTCTTGCAAATGCCTTTCAGAGTAGGTGTAATCCAGAAAGAACCTCCTGTACTACTGAATGTGACAAGTCTTAATATTCCAGTCAGCTCTGTGTAGAATTAATGAACAGTGGCAAGACAAAAACAAGGGGGAAGAATCAGACCAGGATTTCTTTTAAAAGCTGAATAAAACCTTAAAAACAATGCCAGCTCACAGTTTACCACCATGTGGTATATGTCTCATTAAACAGGAAACACAGAAATGCGAAACTTTAAAGTACCTCTGGTAAATTGAAAATGGGCATCACACAGAAATCACACCAGTGTGAATTCAGATTTTAAAAGAAAAAACAAAACAAAAACAAACAAACAAAACAACAAATTGGCTCATTTGAAACTTGTAATTTCATGTATATCTCATCAGTACAAAAAAGGAACTGTGAACAAGATTAATACAAGTAAATATGATATTATTGGAGCTTTGCATCTACGGTTTATTATAGCACTCCCAGAATTCCCTGATGCACTTACGTTCTTGTAATTCAAATTATTTACCTATCATTTAAGACTCTCTGTAATTCATACTGTCATGTGTTGTTGCCTATTATGTCACTATGATTCCACAGGGATTTGATCAGTGGCTGAGCTGCTTTAACTCAATTAAGTACACTTGACAAACTGTGTGATACTCTAAGTTTCACAGAATTATTTTTAACTGTGACAAGATGACACATCATTGTCTCTTGACTGTTAACCTAAATTGGATGATACCAGCTGATAGAGGAGGCTATCTTAGCTGATATGTGTACGTCGCAGTAACTGAGAATGCATCATGTTATTAAGCTTCAACAATTGCTTTACTGCTGTTATAAATGTCAGCTCCAATGTACGATAAAAAAAATTTCACAGCAGGGCTCCTGCTCACACTTTGGACATTAAGACTCATCTTTCTAGAAGCCTGGATATTCTGAAATATGTACAGAGCTGAAGGAGTCTGATTTTCTTCCCAATAGATCTTGCCAAGCTGGTTACAGTGACCATTGAGGCAGCAGTTGAGGTCTATCTTGTGGTTTGCATTGCTGCTATAGAAATTGCATTTAGTTGTTTGTTGTATGACTCAGTGAACATTATTTATTTATTTATTTATTTATTTATTTTGCAGATTGCTATGTGTCTTATAACTCATGCTTCAGGTCTGGTTCTTCCATGGACAAGACCAGTTTTCTGGCCTTTCACCTCACACTCATATTAGTAATGCTATGCTTATAGTTTCTGAGTGTACAGATATTCCCTTACTCAGAAAGCAAACCAGGTTGCATGTTTTTTTAGCTAGAGGGGCTTGGAAAGGGAACAGCCAAAGGAGCTCCACAGACCCTTGTTATAAAGGCAAATCATGTAAACAATAGTTCTGCAGAGGCAAGCATAGTTATCTTTACCATAAATTAAAAGCACGCATCCATTAACTCTCAGGTGGTATTGGCGAAGATAGACAGAGTGGGGCACTAAGAGGAAGCTCTTAACTCAGATGGTTTATTGTAAGCAAACCTAAGAGAACATACTCTTCTCACAGATAACTAGTGATAGGACTAGAGAGAATGACCTCAAGTTGCACCAGGGGAGGTTTAAGTTGGAAATTAGGAGACATTTCGTCTCAGAAAAAGTGGTCAGGCATTGGAACAGGTTGTCCAGGGAAGTGGTGGAGTCACCCTCCCTGGGGTTGTTCAAGGAAAGGTTGGACATGGTGCTTAGGGACATGGTTTAGTGGGTAATATTGGTAGTAGGGTAATGGTTGGACCAGATGATATTGGAGGTCTTTTCCAACCTTAACAATTCTATGATTCTATGGTTCTATATGAGCATAATCTATGTACATTCTTTATGACTCTCCATCGTATGGAGAGTCATAAAGAATGTACATAGGGGCTTGGACTGGCGTACGCTTCGCTGGGTTAGAAACTGCTTGGATAGCCGGGCCCAGAGAGTTGTGGTGAATGGAGTCAAATCTGGTTGGAGGCTGGTCACAAGTGGTGTCCCCCAGGGCTCGGTACTGGGGCCGGTCCTCTTTAATATCTTTATCGATGATCTGGATGAGGGCGTCCAGTGCACCCTCAGTAAGTTTGCAGATGACACCAAGCTAAGTGCGTGTGTCGATCTGCTCGAGGGCAGGAAGGCTCTGCAGGAGGATCTGGATAGGCTGGAGCGATGGGCTGAGGTCAACTGTATGAAGTTCAACAAGGCCAAGTGCCGGGTCCTGCACCTGGGGCGCAACAACCCCAAGCAGAGCTACAGGCTGGGAGATGAGTGGCTGGAAAGCTGCCTGGCCGAGAAGGACCTGGGAGTATTGGTTGATAGTCGGCTGAATATGAGCCAGCAGTGTGCTCAGGTGGCCAAGAAGGCCAACAGCATCCTGGCCTGTATAAGAAGCAGTGTGGCCAGCAGGTCTAGGGAAGTGATTGTGCCCCTGTACTCGGCTCTGGTGAGGCCGCACCTTGAGTACTGTGTTCAGTTTTGGGCCCCTCGCTACAGGAAGGACATGGACATGCTCGAGCGAGTCCAGAGAAGGGCGACCAAGCTGGTGAGGGTCTGGAGAACAAGTCTTACGAGGAGCGGCTGAGGGAGCTGGGCTTGTTCAGCCTGGAGAAGAGGAGGCTCAGGGGCGACCTTATCGCTCTCTACAGTTACCTTAAAGGAGGCTGTAGTGAGGTGGGGGTTGGTCTGTTCTCCCACATGCCTGGTGACAGGACGAGGGGGAATGGGCGAAAGTTGCGACAGGGGAGGTTTAGGTTGGATGTTAGGAAGTACTTCTTTACCGAAAGGGTTATTAAGCATTGGAACGGGCTGCCCAGGGAGGTGGTGGAGTCACCATCCCTGGAGGTCTTTGAAAGACGTTTAGATGTAGAGCTTAGCGATATGGTTTAGTGGAGTACTTAGTGTTAGGTCGGAGGTTGGACTCGATGATCTTGAGGTCTCTTCCAACCTAGAAATCTGTGTCTGTGTCTGTGTCTGTATTTGGGTTACAGTGCTTTGATAAGTTTACATATTCAGATGTCCTTCCCACCATCATCTCTGTATTTGTTAATGATAGAGACAGAATATCTGTTTAATTTTTAAGAATTTCTAATTTTCCTCATGTATATAACCATATATGATAATGTAAATACTATATTTTAATCTTCCCCCCCCCCCCCTCAATTTTCTTTGTTCTTGCCTTTTCCACCTTCTCATTCCCCAGAGGAATGTAGGATAAAAGCAGCATTATTTTGTCCCTAGCAGGCTATGAAAAGTGTTTATCTCTGAAAAAAATATATTGGGAATAACTCTATCATCTTTTCATATTTCCAGTCTATCTGATTGTAAGTCCTGCCTTTTCAATGACAGGATGGTCTAGGAAAAAGGATGTTTAATTTCAGCTACCATTCTTTCAGATTGTGATATAGTGCAAAGAAAAACTAGTATCATGGCCTTAAGAACCAGAGGAATGTTGGAAAGGTGAGCATAACACCAGAGGAAGAGGTAGTTACTGAAAAATTTTTGCATAACAATTTTAATTTCATTATTAATCAGATTTCCCTGTAATAATTGGATAAGCTATATTATTAGTATTGTTGCAGCCAGACTAATAATAACTATTGTGTTTTGAATAGACTTACATCTTTTATTGGTTTCATTAAATTCTTAGTTTCATCTATCAGGCTTGTAGGACTTTTAAGTGTAATAAATATACAATTTAAAATGCACACTGCTGGGCTAAAAAAATGGCTGTCTGAAATTTCAGGCAGAGCACAATATTTCTAGTCTCTGAACTAGAGTGCTCAAGGCTAGCGTGGGTATTTATGATGGCCCACTATGGTGTGAAGTTGGTGTACTTTTCCCATAGAATTCCTCATCTCCTCTCTTCCGGCTCCCTTAGCACTGGTCTGATGACATCATTATGAAGATCACAAAGGGATACAGGTACATTAATCTAATTTAAGGATCATCAGTTACTTCTTGTGCACCCTGTTGAAAAGCCTTGTGAGGTTTTACAAGCCTCAATATACAGGTAAGAAGCACTCTAATGATGTAGGAAGATGTTTAACATCTTCAAAATTCTCAATGGATGTTGCAACACAACGAGAGTCATCAATTCCATCAGCAGATTCAACAGTGCAACAGAATGGAACTAGAGACTGATTTTAAGGAGAACGAGTGTAAATACAGCATTTCCATTTTGTCATACTAGATGTGTGTATTGGGATTGGTGGGCGTGTACAGAGTGGTTGTCAAAGCCTCTCAACCCATCCCAGGAGGACCCTTCCGTTGGTCATGGGATGGCCAGTTGTCCCTGCGTTTGGCTGCTGCTGCAACCTTGAGGACAGCTGACATGTTTGCCATGTTCTCCAGCCTGTTCTCAGTTATGGGAACTGTGAAAGTAGGAACATTCACATGTGGGAATGTGAGAACGACCTGAATGTGGGAGCAACCTGAGATGTGTGACATATCAGAGTTCTTGCAAGAATACCATTCTGCACAATAAAAATGAATGAAGCTCTCATCCCTGTAGTGGTAGTACTACAGTAGCCATGGGGGCGTTCTCTGCTTCCATCCCAACCCATCTACAGCTATGTGTGTCATTATTCAGAAGACTGAAAGGCCCATTTCCAATCCAGTTATAACATTCGTCTGTCTAACCTCCTGCCTTGACATAGCACAAAGGGATTACATCTTGACTAGAACAAAAGGGATGCAGTCTGGACAGATGACTGATGGTGTAAGCTCAGTAATAGTACTAGCGCAATGTAAAAATCCATCACAAAGAGGCTTTTGCTATTTTAAAGCTACAAATGAAAAGAAATTAAGTCCACATGCTGTAGTGAAGCAAATCAAAACCCGTAACATTTGTATTAATTGCTGAAAGCAGGTAGTGCCTGGTAATCAGAATAGAAGGTGGAACTGCAATAAAACTTCAAGCTTAAATTTGGAAATGAGCCCAGGTTTTGGGGAGCAGAGTCTGGTAGAACTTCCTTTTAAAAGTATAATTATATCAGGAAAAAAATCAGTCTGAGAAATATATTCTAGACCTTTGTTAATTTTCCTTTGGCCTTTAGCCAAATGTTGTTAATTGAATCTCTAAGTACTGTATCACTTACTTTGATACCCACAGAGAAGTAAATGGTCTTTTTTTTTTTTTTTTAATAACAACTCTTAGAACTTTTTTCATCTTTTCATTTAAAGATAAAATTAGTACAATATTTCTAGGATCTATTGAAAATCCTGTGCTAGGACTGAAAATAAGCTAGGAAAATATAACTACCCCAGTTTACTAGTCTGCCGTTTTCTGTTGTGGTCTACACTGGTGCAATAGTTCCACCGGTGAACAGTTATTCTGAAAGACTTTAAAACAGCTACTAAAAAACAAAAGCAAATTTCAACGTATTTTTCCCCAATTTAATTACTTAATTGGATAAAAGAGGAACAAAGAATCACAGTACTCTTCATTATATCTAATATACTTAATGTATAATATACTAGGTATAAAAATATACAGTTACATTTAAATTAATAGGACAGTGCTTTGGAGCTACTCTAGGGCATTTCCAAACTAGTGAAATGTCGAAATGTGGTGAAACACCACTGTGCAGTGATGCTCTACTAACTTTATTCTCTGCTGAAAAAGCAGCAGCACCATTCCTGAGCTTATGGCCCTGCTGAACTAGGTGAGGTAGCTGATGAACATAACTGCATACACTGAGGAGGGAAGAATGACCACCACTTGTTTAGCAGTGCAATTACTGTTTTATCCCAGTATTAAAAATATATCAAAAACTTGAAAGGATTTCATGCGCTGTGAAGTGGGCAATGTTACAGCTCTGAAGCTGATGAAAGGAAAAATATTTTCTCACATAAATACGGTGAATTTGACTGCACTTATATTAGTCAGTGGTTGTATCATTGCTTCATTCTGTTAAATTGGCAATAGGAGGAAAGAGAAGAGGAAGAGCATAGAAAGTTTGGGGAAGTGCTATCAACAAGGGAAACAAACAAAAAACAAAACATCACCACCAACAAAGGAAAGTAAGATAATTGGAAAGAAATGTCTCCAATTTGTCCGATAGCACTTGCCCTCTCTTTTTCCAGTTTCTTTCACCTGTCATCCAGGGCCCAATGCCTGGTGTCTCCACTGAAACCACAAAGTCTACATGTCATTAGCCAGGGTGGTTTTATGGGCTAATTTACTTAAGTTACTTTCTCATAGCTTACTTTGAGTGGCTTTTTTAGTTTTAGTGAGAGGGAGTGGGAAAAAAAAATACTGACTGTGTGGCAGAACACATAAACAGAGATGCTAACTTGTCAAATGCTAGATCAGGTCAGATGTCAGGTGAGCCTGTGACACTCTGGTAAGAAATATAAGCACTTGCTTTGGTGTTTCCACAGAGCTGCTGCTGGCATTATCCTTTCTTGTTTCACTCTAGGAAGGCATTTGATGTGTTGTTCTGGTGCTACTCCATTACATATTTCTCTTCCACTTCACTTTGTATTTTTCAATTATTTGACATTTCCGATTTTTAACTAGAACTATATTTTATATTCATTCGTCTACGTGGCCTTATGTTACTAATTTTTGTCAGAGAATGGAAAAAGTCTAGTCTGTTATTTGTGAGGAGAGGAAGTTTAATCAGTAGAGAACCTGTCCGAGAATGAGATGTAAGAGTTTTCCATTTTAAATGGGGTGATTGGTCACCAATATAGCTTTTTCCAAGCACTAAAAATGTGTATAAAATGATGTCATTTCATTAACTTGTATAGTCTGAAAGTAGCTAGCAAATTCAATTATGGATTCAAATTATGTTACTAAATTGGTCTAATTTTTAAATGTGATGAATGAAGTGCATTAAAAGAAATGGATAATAAAGGTCTAAAGAGGAATTGGCAAGGACTCTATTAATTAAAACTCAATGAACATGTGCATATCTTTCTTTGGTATGTGAAGGGTGCACAGCTACAAGTACATTGGTGTGCATCAAAAATCCAACTTTACACAATGTTTACATTACACCAGATTTAATTTCTTACGTATCTGAGATTCATTTACTGACATGTTTATAGTGGCAGATTATATTAGAAATCTGTTCCTAATATTTCAACAAGCAGTAACTGTATTAATCATGTTAGGATGCACTGCCTCTCCTGGAAGAAGGAAAGCTGTTAAAAAAGGTATTGCATACCTGTGTAACATATAATAGTGTTTGGATGTAATAATCGCTGTTTTTATTTATTTATTTATTTATTTACTTATTTTGTGAGTCAAAGACCAGGGTGAGGAATGGATTATTGGGAACAGAAGTGGAAGGTGCAGTGATAAGGCTACTTTCCAAAAATGCTGTAACTGTCAGTGAAAGCGTGGGGCACAGATATAAGTGCTGTACCTACAGACCAGCTCTCAGAGGCACCCACAGCACCAGCACTGATTCACTGTGAGTCACATCAGATCCTGTCATGGCCCAGGACTTGGAAGACAGGAGGTGACTTAAAGCTGCAGTCACTGCAAGGACTCATGGCTCTTAATCTTCTGTTACAACTTTCACCACTTGGGTTCAGGCCGAATTCAGATTCTTGCCTCCTCTATTGGTCAAGTTTTATTGCCATCTCCCTTTTCTTCAAGGATGGGAAGAAGCTGTTCCAAGACAGTTCTTTGAAATGAGCACTGGTTCTGATATGGATTTTCACTCACTCCTTCCTTGTATACACGCTCTCTTCACAATCTCTTTACAGTCCTTTCCTGTACTGAGAAAAGAGCTCATACACATTGCCTTGCACACAACCAATAGCCCAAAACATATATCTTCATTTTCTGTACAGCTCTGCTTCCAGTGGAATGAACATCTAAGAGCTGAACAGCCCTCTGGAGATATGCAGGTACCTATCTTTCTCCAAGAGCTACAAACTTAGCACCTTTGTTAGGCAGGTTAGATCAGGACCAACATATCACCACTTTTCATCCAGCTTTCATTGTTTTCTGCAAAACCTTATCCTCATCAATTGCTGAAAGCTGGCATGCTTTCCTGCAGCTGGTGTAGAAGAGTACCTGTTTGCATGCCTGTGAAGCACAGAGCTGACTCCTCAGGGACGGCCCTTTTCCGACAGCACAGCGCGTGGCTTCTGCAAACACTCAATTACATTCTCAAGATGAGAGATTAGAATTTCAGAGGCTGTCATGAGCAGACCTTGAACTGTAAATTTCAAGTATTTTCAGAACACAATTTCTTTTTACTTTTAAAGGATTTGCAAGAAATAAGAAAAAGTGGGATGCTTCAAGTCCCTTGCAGGTGAAACTCAAGTGATGGTAGAGGGGAAGGAGAAATGATATGATTTGAAAGGTGGGACTTTTACATGATGGAGCCTGGAGATCAAGGTAAGGACATGAATTAATGAATTAAAACAAATAGTTCTTGTTAAAAACGAGTAGAAACAGCTTGTGCTGTTGGGGTCAGACATTATTCTGGCCAAATATTTCACAATGCCTAAAGAAACCTCTGGTTGATAAGACTGTCACATAACAAACAGGACAGTTGGTAGCCTGTGAAAGGATGCTGCCACCTGTCAAAAGAGTCTTTGATTCATCCAGTTTAAAAACAGGAGCTTTTCCCATAGTCGTTCAGACATCCCTGTTTCCTGCTTCAGAGACTCCATCTCCTGAAAATAGCCTGTCAGGTCCCATCTGTTTTTTTGTGAAGCTGCCAGCCCCCTGAGAGAGGGTCCTCTATTCCCATCTCCTGTCTGATGCTGGAAAACCATAGGGGAATAACCTCTGCAATCTGCCAGAAATTGCTTTTCTGAAAGCAAGGACTCTGCTTCAGGGAGCTGCAATCTACCATACTTAGAGGAAAATTAATTTTCTAAGTACAGTGCTTTCTTCTGCTGGCTGCTTCAGTCCTCCATGTTTGCCTGTGCTCCTTCTCCTCACACTGTGGCTTGGGGGAGCTTAAGTTTAAATATCTCATTAAAAAACAAAATCCAGAACACAAAGATTTTTACTACACCAAGTATTGTGAAGCGAAGGAATTGATGGCAAAGCAACTTTCAGAGGCTCCTTGCCGTTGCAATGATAGCAAAACTTTGCCAGAGCACTAAACAGGCCATGGCTGGTGTAATTAACAACTGTTATATTTGTCAGTAACTCGAAAACAATTAGCAGGTGTCCTAGTTGATATGACAGATTCATTAATCATTGGAAGCATTTCTTCAAATTGATTTATCAGTCAAATATTGTGTCCTCACTATTGCTTTACAGAGGGCAATCATTCTGCACTGTTTTATAAACACAGATAAAGTGGCATCCTGTGCCCCAAGGGACTTAGTATCTAAATAAGACAAGATACATACACAGTAAAGGCAACATGGGGCAAATGCTGAGAAGGATTTGTCATGTGAAGAAGGCAACAGAGAGTTTCAAAGAGGATTTTAGAACAGAAAAAAATTGTTTATTGGTAGGAACTGGTAAATAAACTAGATGTCACAGGACTAGGAAGAAGCTTAAGGTGATCATAAGCAGTCATTTATATAAATTCAAAAGTATGAAAAGCTTTAAGGCAGAACAAAAGCTTTCAGGATGATTCAGCAAACATCAAAAAGGAGGGTGCAAGGAAAACAGATTTTTTTTTTGGTTGGAAGTGCAAAGAAAACAAGAGAAAAGCTATAAAAATAAAGTCATAAATATAAGACACTTTTAGAAATGTAGAACTGCGCTCTTGGGAGATAATAAAAAGGGCAATAGGCCGTATGACATAATGAGCTAGAGCATACACAGTAAGCAGAGAAAAAAAGTGATCGTGTTCTTCATGGAAAAGTTTCAGAGGTGAGAAGAAGGGGATGCTCAAGAGATTAAAAGACATAGGATGGTAGGATGGACAACCCCTCCCCACCCCAAAAATAAAAATAATAATAAAAAAAAGCTATTTGTTACTTTCTTAAAGTGTGGTCCATCCTGAAAAATAAACTATTTCTCATACACCATCATTCAGAGTACAGTACAATATTACCCAATTAATACGTTATGAGAACTTGCTTAACTTATGAATTCTTCTGAAACATTGCTATTTGGCAGTGTTAGAGATAGGATTTTGCAGATGATGGGCTACAGAATTTTTCTAACGACTATATAATGTCTTTCTGGAGTTTCTAAAACTTGGTATCCAGATAGCAGAGGCTGGGTCTGAAGCTGAACACAACCAAAAGAGTGATACAAACCGTCAATCTTAGCATTTTCTTTACATGCCATATTTATATTCTATAGCACATCAGCTCAAGATCTCTTCTATATAGGCTGCAGAGAGTTCTGCTTCTTTCAGTTCTAAGAAATACTGTGACTGGGAGCAGGTAAGCCCAGTTTAATGTATGTATAATTCAGTTGTATGTATGTGTGTATAAACAAGTTCGGAAAGATAGATAAACCTGAAACATTTTTATTTTTAGCCCTGTGATAGGTTCTTTAGTAACGAATGAGCTGCCTTTAGGATAAAGGGATGTAGTGATCCATGACAGGACTGCTAGACCAATGCCATGTTCCGCAGAGCGCTGCTCTCAGGTCACCGATTAAAAGGGTCTTTTTCCTTGCTCTGGTAGGTGGCCAGTAAGAAAAAGAATTTTTGGTTTAGATAGTTATGCAAGCAGCAACTGTTCTTACCTAGTGTTTACTGAACTCAGTGAGACCTCTGATGTCATCCTTCTCAGAAGTCTCGAAGGGTGGTCAAGAGTCACATTCAGCCATAATGAAGGAAGTTGTATGAATAATTGAACCCAGTGATGAATCAAATACCAACTCTTAATTTTTCAGTTTTCTGCTTACAAAATCTCAATTTCTTCTAAATTTCCTCTTCTCTGCAAAGTGTCTGTAATGCGCTAAAATAAAGGATCATTTTGTAAGGATATTGAATGCTAGATCATAACTAGGAATAGATGTCAGCATCAAGAGGTAGGGGTCAGTTGACCTCAAACCACTTCCAAGCAGAGCCAAAGGTGTTGTCATGTCCTCTTTCTGTCTAAGGATTAGAGATTTAAGTGAAACTTGCTACTAAATTTTAAAGCAAAAGTACTGAAGTCTAAAACTATGTCAGCTTCTGTCAAAAATCTAATGCTTAACTTCTATTCGTACTTTAAATCCTGAGTATTCTTGCACTATTGAAACTCTCTAATGTCTCCATGGAAACTTGATAGTTGCCAGAGATGGAGGGAAGATGTCACTACTGCTGGCAATATTTTTACTCAAGGTGTCTGAGCAGAAGAGGTATTTATTTGCTTATCCTGAAGAAATGTCTTCAGAAAATTTTCTTACATCTAAATGATGCAAAATTTTATCAAAAAGTATATTCCCAAGGTAGCCAATGTTACTAAAAAGCAAAACAAACTCTGAAACATTAGGATAATTAGTACACAGTTATTCAAAGATATCAACAAGCAAAAAAACATTTATATAGAAAAGCAATTACTACAGGAAAAATGTGAGTCTGTAAATGTAGCACATATTGCTTTCCTATGCTTTTTATGTAATCGGTATCATTAAGTTACCTAATGACACCAATTATTTAAAATTTAAGCACACAATACTGCATACTTCTTATTTATTATATTCAGATGGAGTTGCTATCTGCAGCACTTCGGGGCCAGACATCCGTTAATAAATTCTACATGTGCCTTCAGTATTTTCTCTAGGGTTGTATTTTTTTAATGCTTACTCTTTTAGTGGGGAATCACAGACATAAAAAATTAAAAAGGTCAATTTTATGATGAAACACATGAGCTTGGATATTCTAAATGGCACCCTAGACTGTAGAAGCTAATTGCTTTTCAACAGAAGAACTCTCTTAAGTGCTCACAATGGAAACTAGTTCATATGAAAAGCAGGATGCATCTCTTTGCTTCGAGGCTGGCTGGAACACGTCAAGATGAGTGACGCTGTAAAAAATGGAAATCACCTGGAGCCTCTTAATATTATAATCAAGTGAAAGTACAATTATTACTGTCTTAATCCATCTGTCTGTATGCATCCGCTCCACTTCCAATCACCTGTTTTATTCACAGGTTTACTATTATGGAGCTACAGTTGAAAAAAATGCAGCCACATGAATATTCCAAATTGCCATGTGTGCTTACATGGCAGTCTGTCTATTTCTGTAGCTTTGGTGCAGTCAGTTGTCAGGAAGGAGAGCAAACAAAAGCCCCATACTGCATGAAGTATAGCCAAAGTTCCTTTGTGTGTGGAGGCTTCCTCAATGATGCCTAAGTTTATGTTAACAGACTATAGTTTTGACAGTTGCCATTTAAGTTAAATGAGGGTAGAAAAATCAAAAACACTGCATTATGGTAACTGATGCAAAGCTCGCCAATATTCAGTAGACGTTATATCACATAACTGGAACACTAAGGTAAACAAGCTATGTCAAACATGCAAAAATCTATGTTATATGATGGCAGTTCTACAAAGACAGTATGGCACCATATAATATTTAGTTATTCTCTGATTTCACCTTGAATGACATTTGACATCCTAAGTGATCAAAATCAGAGACAGTACCTGATAAAATCAAATTACAACAGCATCAACAATCAATCAATAACTGCAACTAATGACACTAGTAATACTTTTTAAATTTAGAATAAGAAAATGCTAAGAGAACTAATGTAGTATTTTCAAATTTCAGTATGTTGACCATACAGTGGAATGTTGAATAGTTTAACAAAACAAACATTTATCTTTTGCAGTAAGTCTTTTTCGTGTGAAACTGAAGTCTTTTGGACATTCTTTGAAAAAGGATTAAATATTAATTTCACCATATGAGTCTTTGATTTGCTAACTGTTTTTATAGAAGAAAGCTAGATTCTAGGGTTGGTATGTATATATTTTCATATTTAATAAAACAGACTGTTAATACAGTTTGAAAATTATCTGAAGAATGAATTTTTAAAGGAAATTGTAGACAGCGGATCACAATGACAGTTCTAGTACACCTTCCTAGGATATTAAAAATAATAAGAAAATAGTTAACTTTTCTGACTTGATAATAAATTAACCTTTGTGTTCATGTGCACACACCAGGAGTCAAAACTCTCCTAACATACAACAGTTTAGCTTTTGACCCAGTATTTAGAAGAAGCAAAACGAAGCTAGTATGTATTAGATGCTGAAGGGTATTAGATGGCTACTATATCCTTCTAGATCCTAGAATATTTTTTGAGGCTCCAAAGGCTCTAACCACCGCTTCTAGTTTCCCAGCTGATAGTGTATTTGGGACAGACCAAAAACTTATAATAGTCTTTGGAAGAGTGCTAGTTTTTAATTTCATTGAAGTTTTGTTCAAAAACTTGAAGTTAGAGGAAGAATTATGAAGCTTCTCGATCTATGCAGCTGCATAAACTAACTTAACAGTGTAATTGAATCACTCTATGAGGCAGTTAATGGTCTAATCATTTTTCTTATTCTCTTCAAAATTCCTTCTGAGACCTGTTCAAAGCTTCCTGCTCTGAGTAGGAGCTTCCTAAGAATTTGTGGATCAAACAGAGCCTCTTGCTTTTAAGTGTTTTAGGGTTGAAGAAGGCACCTTTGCAAAGCTCACCACAAAGTTGAGAGATGGTCTTGGATCAAGCTCCTCAAATTAAACAAGTCTCAGATGTTGGGCATTAGTTCAATCCACTGATGCCAACTGTCATTTATGGCTGTCCATTGTCTGGAAATAGATGGGATTAATTTAGTTATTCTTGAACTACTTCAATTCTTGAGAGTATGTAAGTAGAACTACATCTCCCATCACCTGAGGTGATTCCCAGTAAGTGTGAAAAAGGATACCTTCATATGACTTTGTAATTTTTTATTTTTATTTTTTTTTTGCCTATGGACAATTACACAAAGATGAAACAAAACACTCATTCCTTCTCTTGCTCATGTTATTCTAGATTGTTTTAATTAAAATGAATCAGCAAGTTTAAGGAAGCTGAACAACTACTCAAAAGAAACATTTCAGAACTGAGAACACAATGTGTTATGGTAGGATTTCCTTCATCACTGATTTTTCGTAATGGTAGGATTAGATGACAACTATTTCAGGGAATTTTTAAGGCTCTCATAATCACAGTGAACCTCCTGGCTGCAGTACTGTGTTTAACATCTTAAAGAGACTGAAAAAGCAGCACATACTGCTTACCTATGGTTTACATACAGCCTGTATAAAAAATTTCAATGACTCTAGCCTCTTTCAGCCAGTCAGAGCTTCACATATTATACATGTAAATGTGCAGAAGACATTTGGAAAAGACTTGGTGCTTTAGAAAATGATCATATGTATAGTTCATGCAGTTTATATTGCTGTAAAACTTGCTGCACCATTATATTCTGATCATTTCAACAGGAAGCAATAATCATGGCAAGAAAAAGCTAACTCCCAAGGGAAAAATCCTTTTCTTATTACACACGATGATTTTAGCAACACCTTTACCAAAAAAAAAAAAAAAGCCACTGAAACCTAAAATGCAGGTTCAGGCACAGAACAGAACAATGATTTAGAAGATTAATGCTTTTGAAAATGAGATCAATTCATGCAGTTTGTAACAGATGTTTGCAAGCGTCTGGTGCAATCTTTGAAAAGTATCTGGGCTATCTATTCTGTACAGTTGGTATCTAGCCATAACAAAATTTCTGCAGGCCTCTCTAACAGAGAATCAGGAGACTGTTTGAAAATGAAGCAAGCACCACAGGCTGATGCAGCAAATGCCAAGTCACTATTTAGCAGAGCAAACTCACGCAAGACTTGCACAGAAAAATACCAGTCCCCCCTCCTCCCATCTGTATCTAAATCTCAGGAAACTAAATCACTTCCTAAAAGCAGGGATGGTGAGAGCAGTCTGTTATTCTCTGACAGACCAGAAAGTATTGTCCATATTGACAATCTGTTTTGTATAGGCAGGCTGCAGACGCAGTAAATCCTATTAACCTGTTCAAAGTCAGATGAAGACATTTAGAAAACAGAACAGCTATTACATGCAGTGGTGAAAGAAGACCATATCAAAGAAAGGTTAAATGGATGCACCAGCTATTAGATTATGCATAGTTGCAACTGGAAAATCCCCAAAACTCTCCTATCACCTGCTCTTGCCCTTCAGGATATTAATTATGTTCCCCAGTATAACTAGCTGACTATTCAAGCACTGTCCTCTGTTCTGTCAATGCTAATTTTCTAGATAAAAAATCAATTTCATGCTAACAGGAGTACTATGGAAAATGCTTATGCTATACCACAGTTTTACTAATGCATACTTCCTCTACCCAAACCATATGGCATTCTGTGTGTACAGACCACTCTGGAGATTTACTGTAATTATGTCATGATGTGCTTATTGTTACGGATTCGGCAGCCTTTCTACATCTCTACCTGCTTTGTTCAAGAGCAGCTGCTAGCTTCAAGCTGTTGCCTGTTTCCAGCAGCAGAAGCTGAATGAAGGAATGCTTTCCAGGGAAGACATGTTTTGAAGCAGACATACTGACAATAAACCAATTCACTAGGGAACCATAACATTGACTGGATAAAAGTCGAGTAATCATTCTGTGATAATTTACTGAAACTGGGTGCAATTTGCTTTAAAATAAAAATTCCCTCTGCTGCTGATGTTGGACTTGGAGGCCTTTAACTGATAAAAGTGTGGCATTTGCTTTTATGAAGTAGTTGATCTTTGGAGATTCATTAAACCTCATTATTTCTTCTTATGCATAAGTGACTATTAATACTAACAGACTGAATGAGAGGAAAGGGAAGAACAGTATTGTCTGAAACAAGACTCAGCAGTCCTCTACCATGCATTTTCTCTGTTCATTGTGACTGAATACATTGAATTCACTTACTAGGGAAAGCCTAAATCTCTTGGTAAAATGGGGAATTCTTAAGATGAGACTGCCCAACATAGTCTTCACTTCTGTGCCTGGTTTTCATTACAAGCTAGCAGTATGTATCTAGGCCACATACCTCCCAGGTTCAGTGGGAGCACCTTGTCAAGGTTCCCAAAAGGATCTGGCCTGCTGTTGCTGAGCATGTAATCACTTCCCAACAGAGCACATCTTTGACCAACTTACCTAAACTAGAGACAGGGAATACAGTCCCAATTTTGTTTTCCCTGATCTTTAGTATGTGGAAGGGGAAAGGGTTAACTAATTAGGAAGAACAATAGGTGCAAAAATGTCAGGGATTGTGCTGCTGTGTTCTTATTACACCATCCTTGCTGGAAATGGCAGCTATTAATATTTTATTGAATTGAACCTCTGGGGTAGATTCCAGATGTCACTATTTGATCATTGTCTACATATAAGGAAAAATAAATTCTGTCATGTCAATGTTGAATTCCCACCTATGGCAACAGTCATTATCAGCAGACAAATGCCCCTATGATTTTGCAGATGCTTTTTTCTTCAGCTTGTGAATAAGCATGCATGACTGATCTGTTCACAGAAAACACAGACATACAAAAATAAAAATAAAACAAAGTCCCAGCACTTCATTATTAATTGGTATATGCTAAGAAATAGTTCTTTCCTTTACTCTGGTCAGGAGAGAATGGAGGTTAAGCTAGCAGAGCTCAAGGGTAGCATTAAAATAATGTTGCGTGCTGGGGAAAAAAATCTACTCTACTGGTTACGAAAAGAGGAATCACTTTATGCCAATCAGTTTCAAGCAGTTGGGAACAGAAAAACAGCTATCTCAATAGTACTGCATTTTAGCTGAATGGTGCAGCTAAGGAACACATCTTGATAACCCCCCCAAACACATCAGCAGTGTACAAATGTGCTGTCTAACTGTTCAGCCAGAGCTAAGATAACATCTATTAAAGAAGTGGTAAGAATTGGCTGATGTCTGCTGAGCATACATGCAAAGAGCAGATTTGCTCAGATTTGAAGGAAGAGTAATTTTCTTCATTTGGATGAAACGATGTTTTTCAGTAACGAATATTACCTGTCATTTAAAATCTGGGCCTTGGGTAGAAGCTTCAGCAAAATTACGAGAAAAAATTATGTCAGGCTCCTCTCCTTAGCACTGGAGCATTACAGATGTCAGAGAGATAAAAATCCTTAGGATATGTCTGAAGAGGACTATATTCTCTACTACATAGGCTGTTTTACATGCTACATAAGTGCTAGAAAATGGGGAATTTTCCCACAAATAATGATTACTTGATCTCATGTTACTAGGTTACTGTTCATGTTTCTTTCCTGGACTCCATCCTGTGGCCCCACAGCATGACTCAAACACTAGCTAGAGATTTGGTTAACACTGGTATTACTGCAGCTCTAGGGATCTCAGACCCAAAGTGTGCAATTGACATGGCATTGTAGATGTACAGAGGAGCATATAGATACATTAGCAAATGAAATAACCTAGGGACTGTCTTCTGGCCTAGAGGCCAAATGGTGTGGCACAGTTTGTGCTCACACAACTAAGGTCTTTTTAAATCCAGGGCAAGACAGGCAGATCCAAACTCTCTGTTGGGGATGCTCCCTGGTTTGCGCTGCCTCTGCACACATGCCCTGACATCATTTGGTAAAATGACAGCTGTTCTGGGCCAAATGAATGAAAAGGACTGTTGCAAAAGTTAAACATTATGGATAATTGTGTGGAAGTTCTTAGGATGTGCCCTGTCCCAGTTCAGATGTAAAGTGGAAGCCCAGAGCTCAAGCAGCTAGCCAAGAAATCTGTCTGGAAACCAGATATTTTGTTAATTGCAACTTGCCTGCACTTAAGATAAAGTTCATTGACACCATCACGTAAAGATGAAACATTTCAGAGCTGATGTACTTTCCAAGAGAGTTCTGTTTCTTCAGCCTTCTGGGCTGCAAGCACACACTGCCAGCTCATGTCAAGCTTTTTGTCCACCAGAAACCCCAAGTCCTTCTCTGCAGGGCTGCTCTCAATGGGTACTTCTCCCTGTCTGTGCTCATGTCTGGGATTGCCCTGACCCAGGTGCAGCACCTTGCACTTAGACTTGTTGAACCTCATGAGGTTCACATGGGTCCACTTCTCGTGCTTATCCTGGTCCCTTTGGCTGGCATCCCTTCCTTCTGTTGTATCAACCACATCATGCAGCTTGGTGTCGTCTGCAGTCTGGCTGAAGGCTTACTCAATCCCACTGTCCATGTCATTGATAAAGATATTAAACAGTACCGGTCCCAGGACAGACCACTGAGGGACACCACTCGTCACTGCCCTTCATTTGTATATAGAGCCACTGACTACCACTGCCTGGGTGCAACTTTCAAGCCAACTCTTTATCCACTGAATGGTCCACCCATCAGATCCACATCTCTCTAATTAGGAGACCAGGATGTCATGTGGGACCATGTCAAAGGCCTTACAGAAGTCCAGGTAGATGACATCAGTCAGTCTTCCCTTGTAAATTGACACAATCACTCTGTCGTAGAAGGCCACCAGATTGGTCAGGCATGATTTACCCTTGGTGAAGCCATGCTGGCTGTCTCAGATCACCTCTCTGTCTTGCATGTGCCTTGACATTGCTTTCAGGAGGATCTTTTCCATGACCTTGCTAGGCACAGAGGTGAGGCTTACCAGTCTGTAGTTCTCCATATCCTCCTTTCTACCCTTTTTAAAAATGGGAGTGACGTTTCCCTTTTTCCAGTCACCAGACCTGTATTACAGTCTAGTGACTAAAATAATATATAATAATAATGATATAATTGACTTGTACTATAGAAATTTAGTATTGTTAAGCAGCACCATCAATACAGGTTCAGTTGTAGTTGCTGTAAGTTACACAGCTTACATTATTTGTCTTTGGAGAATTTAAGAAAGCAGATTTTCTGAATTGTGTCACTGTTACCAGAAATGTCATGACTAAAGCTGCACAATGTATACTTTTACATTTTATTAGATAAATCTATGTTTTTATGTGCTCAGCTCATCTTTTGCACAGGAAGCTGTGCTAACAGCACACAAAAATGAAACATGAAGTATATTACATGAAGTAAACTATATAGATTTCAATTCATATTTGAAAGCCTTACCTGGAAACCAAGCAAAGGATTGGATTTTTCTGCCTTTTTTTTTTTTTTTGGTAAATAACTTATTTTCCATAACCGAGTGAAGAGGTTGTCTGTGTTTTTTATTGGTCCTTCTCTTATATTCAGAAAAGATTCCCTTAAATCATGAATTGAGGCCTCTTGGTTCCAGAACTGGAGGTTCTTTATGGAATCTGGAGCAAAATGGTGAAATAATAGCTTTCACATATGTGTATGTATACAAGGCAGTACTGTAATGTCGACAGGAATACTGAACAGAGTGATGCTGGGGTATATCTGCACCATGGCTGTTTTTATATTGTTGAGGAGCAGCGTTCTTGTGTGTATCGTGGCAATAGAATCAGCTCAGGAAAGAGGCTGGTGAATCCAGCGCTTGACTATGAGTTTTCACTATGGAGAGGGATTCCTTTTTAATTACTTAGGATCACAGAAGCTTGTGCAATTTATTCTTATTGTTATTCAGCTTAATATTATTCTTACATCTAAAGCAGGTATAATTTGGTTTCTCCATCACACAAACCCACTTGTAGAGAATACCCACAGAAAGAAAATGGATTAGGCTTTTTGTCCAGAAGGTCTTCAAAACATGAAAAACCCAAAGAATCTCACCAAAACCAGGTGAAAGGACCCCATTTCAAGGCTTTTGAGTTGTGCATAGCTGGAAGGAGTTCACTTGAAGCTTGTTCGCTAAGACAGTGTCATAAAATCAGTGACAGGACTGTGCTAGTACAGGAACTGAGGAATAATTTAAATCCCAGCTGTGGAAGGAAGCAAATCAGTAAGCTAGCATCACCAGGTAGCACAGTACTACTGGCATCACATAGCCTCAGGACAGCCATGAGGCGCTGAACCTGGGGAACCATAATCACATTGTTGTATCATATAACTATCCCTACAGGGTCAGACAGAATTGGAGTCCCCTGTGTGACGGAATACATATGAGATGGTCAAAACAAATTCTCAGGAAACTTCCCTCAGGCCTCATAGTAATGAGTATAATGTTCAGTTCCTGGTTATCTCAACTCTGATCCCCACCCCCCAGATCACATTCAAAATTTCCTTTGCTCATGTGAAGGGATTTGTGAGAGGCAGAACTTCTTCTTCTAGTCTCAGCTCATTCTGATATTGTTGCCTTTCATTCAGTCAGGGAAATGAACATCTCAGAGAAAACCTTGTGTGCACTGGTCAGGTAACTCTATTTAAAACTGACTTCTCTCCACTGAGTTGGAGCAAACTTGTTTTCAGACAATTATTATACAACGTAGCTTTATGTGAGCCCAGTTCATTAAGAAGGAAAGCTTTTAGGGAACTAAATGAGTGCAATTCCACTTACAAAGCTCCCTGCTCATTAAAAATCAGTCTATGCTTTGACGTGTACAATTCATTTTTCTGCAAGGATTGGTGAAGAAATGCAGGTGAAAGCTGATAGAAGAAACAACAGACAACGTGTATAAGCATAAAGATGTCTCTCACTGTAATCCTTCAAAACACTAATGACATGCAGTCTAACATTATTGTCAAACAGAGAAACAGCAATATACTCTGCTCTGAGGCAATGTCAAAGATGCCTGAACCTCATGTTGCTCCTCAGCTAACACAGTGCGACAGTGTTATTAAATTAGCACTTTACAATGATTCGTACCCTCTTCCCATCGTGCTGATTTTGCCCAGTCCTGTAGTGAAAAAACAATCTTTTTCAAGTACCAATCTATATCATTAAGAATCACATTTCCTTCAATCATTGTGCTGCCCTAGAAAGGAACTCCACCTTAATTAAATAATGCCATTTTTTTTCCCTATTAGGTTCAAAGAGTTAAAAATTGATTACATGAGCTCTTGTCTCCTTTCTCACCTATAAATACTCTTACCACTACACTAGTGCAGGAGGAGGCAGCCAATGCACAAGGTATGTGCATGACTGTGTGTGTGTGTGCAGAAGAGGTGGAGGTTGCTGTCAAAAGGGAGGTGGGGGAACAAAATTAACAAGGATAAATCTGAGTGAGGGCTTTTGTGTGCAAGATGTACTTCCTGCACAACTGAAAAGCTTTGTGTTGGCTAAAAAGGAAAAAGGCATCAAGTTTATTACTGCAAATAGATGTAATATATGGCACTCATGATCAGCATAAAGGAACTGAGGACAGGGAAATTAATAGTCCAGCATTAATTTGCTGCTAAGGATATCTCATATATATATGTATATTAGGATATCACATTATACATATTTTGAGCACAAAAACAGGATATTGGGATATGCTGCTTAATTAACAGAATCCAAAGCCTATATCAAGCAGAGACACTTCCTAAAAGATGAATATTATCCATCTGAACTCAGTTGAAGACCTTTAATACAGTAGCAGCTCTCAAATCATTTGTGGTCTTTGTATCTCTGACAAAAGGACTTGGCCATTTACTTTTCAACATTTCAACCTGGACAATCCAGAGACGTCTAATGTTTTGTTTGATTCCACCCATGAATATTTTGGGACCCACAGAAACACCCTCTTGGTCTTTGCCTCATTTCTAATGGCATCATAAGTTAGGCAGCTTTTATTTTTCATGCATTCCTATGACTCCGCCCCCCTTCTCCTCTGCCTTCACTCTTTTGGCCCTGCTCCTGTAATGCAGTCAGTCCTGCTGATATACCTACATGCTTTACACAGTGCTCATTTCTTTAGTCCTGCTCTGTCATTTGCTGGTGTCTCTGGAGGAACTGCTAGTCTTTTGATCTTCTCAGGTCTCATCAATATCTTCCCAAATAAAAAAAGGAAAAAAGAAAAGAGAATGTACTTTTCCCTACAGAACTCTCATTCTCCTTTCTTGCTCTTAGTGCTGTAATTTTACACACTGTTCCTTTAACCTCTGCTGTCCTGCTGACAACCTCCTGATCTCTTACTCACTAAGCCTCACGTTGAGAGGAGCATTCTGCCTCTATTTACAAGGCATCACCTCCTTGTTCCCAACCAATACCTCAGTCTAGACTTTCTAGACTGAATTTCTAGACTTCTAGACTTCACTTTCAAGACTCTCTGCAGCTTGTCCCACCTAGCTTGTCCCCTCTCACTCGTTGTCTGAGTGAACCACTGATGAGCCACCAGCTTGCTGTCAACCAGCAGATAGATTTCAAACTTTCACGCTTTTCTTTTTTGCTGCATTTTAGGAGAATTTTCCACTAGATAATACACAGTTTACTCATTATTACAATTCATAACCCATTTTAGGGTTTTTCTGTCATGTCTACAAATTGCTGGCAATGGTCAAAGAGGAAATACATTAAAACTGCAGGCTAGTTTTCGCTCTGTTTTCCTGTCTTTTTTTTTTTTTTTTTTCCTGCCTGTATGGGTTGGCTGGCTTGTCATGTACTTTGAATGTTGGTTCTTTTGGACAGGAACTGCTACACCTTTACTTTGCAATCATAGTGTCCTCAGCACCGCGGGGGACTTTTAAGTAATATATTATCAGTAATATATTTGAGTGTCTGGGTCTAAAGCACAAGGAGATAGATCAGAAATTCCCGTGAGAGTACACTATGATTCTCTGCTCTCATCTCTCCACAAGGGCATGAGACTATAATGTCACCTGTCCTATGTTAACATTAAGGATTTTAATAGTACCTTATTCTAATTACTCTTAATCCTTGAGAGAAACAGAATATTATAGCTTCTGTGCTCTTCTAAGTGCTTAAATACATACATGGACCACCTTACTGTAATATTTGTTTACTTTGCAATGTTTGTGAAATTATCCTGGTAACAGCTTCCTGAGATATTTAGGAACTATTGTTTGTGTAGTACAGACAAGAATTGGCATGACTTAAGCACCCTGCCAAAGGTCATACTGTAAGCCTGCAACAGAGCAGAGATTTTGAAGCTGGCAACACAGCTGCTCAGCTTTATTATTGCCTCTTAATAGCACAGTTATGCTTCATGATGTTTTAAATCAATCTGACAGCATCATAGCTTGAAAGGTATTATGACGCAGACTTTACTGAACCCCATACAGTATACATTTCCTGTAACTAGTATGGAAGGTTAATTACAAATTAAAAATTTGAAAGCATGAAATAATAATTTTAATGATTGCATGAAGCATATACTCACATATAAATACAGGAAAAAACAAAACGAAATTAAGACTAATGTACAGCACATAAATGTCAGTCGACAACATGACTATGAAAATGATCAATACCTTTGTGTAGCAGTTTACTTATGGTTTTATTTATTTGGTATGTAAGTTACCATCAATAATATAGATACAGTATGTAAGAAATGCTTTTTGCCCACTTGTTTTACTGGAATAATGTTACACACTTCATCTTTTAGAGGTCTATATAACTAAAAACTAAATTAGCTAAGGTGATGCCTTTGCATTAATCTTATTCCCATAACTCGGGCACTTAGTTCTACTAAAATCAATAGACTTGTGAGTGGGTAAGTGATGAATAAAAGACAAGCATAATAAATACTTTATATCCTGAGTTGGCAAATAGATATGTAATTTTGTCACACTTATCTCCATGGCTGATCTTTTATTTGCATATTTTCAGAGTTTTGATCTACAAATGGATTTTAATTTGTCGACTTTTGCAAGAACAGCTTTGTGGGAGTGGGGGCAGGTCATGCATAATCAAAGAGTAAAACACAGGCAGAAGGAAGATGTAGAGAATCTGAGCTGTTTCTGTATGAAATGCAATTACCATTATTATAATTTCCTTGTACCACATAACGGCCTTACTGTGCTGGGTGCCATCCACATTTAGAGGCTTTTTGAGAGATCTGACGGATCCCTATCTATGCAAATGGTACATTGTCTTATAAACTGAACATGACAAATTTAGGAATGCTTTCCTCACTGCAGCAGATGGTTTCACAGAGAAGAAATTACTTTCTCAAGGACATTGTGGTAGACTTGGAAGCATAACCCACTGACCTGACACACAGCTCAGGTCCTGAACTGAAATGATTTCCGTTTTCTGTACTAAGATGCGTTCAATAAAAATCCAAATGAAGAAAATTCTACATAGAATCTGTAGTTAGAATTAGATGTCAATGGTGTGGGCACCTCTGAGACTGTAAGACTGAGACACTTTTATGTGACCAAAAAAGCATCATATGTCATTTATACACAGAGCCAAGGTCTTCTTTCAGCACTGACATTACATGCTAAGGTCAGCAGTGGTGTACACCCCTCACTGTGTCCTCCCAGGCACTGCCTGCCTATGGTTTCCCTCCTTTGTTGCCTAGGGATCAGCGGGAACTTTAATTCAACCTCCACTCCATACATAGTATGCAGAATGTAACTCAAATTTCACCAACCAATATCAAGTCAAATCTCCATTAGAACCACTGATCTCATTCTTTACCTGGAACAATCATCTCCAGAGATCAGTAATTTAAGTATATCTATCTATTGTGGATGACCCAGGAGTCATGAAAATGAAACAGTTTCTCTGATGTAAGCAGCGAGAATCAATAACCATTAAGCACATAAGGACATTTTAATGTATGAAGTATATGAGTACCCAAGCCATGCCATCACCAGACCAGTTCATTTCAGTAATACATAGGCATGAAGGACAGGCAGAGCTGTGGTCTTCACAGAGTGCATTGGACAGTCCACGTACTCAGATGTCACAGCACTGCAGATGAGGCACCCATGGTAGAGAAGAGCAAAGTGTAGAATTTGGCCCAGTATGTGAGCACAGGCTGCAGCGACAGTTAGCTTTGTGCAGCAAAACAAATGAAATAGCTGTAGCTGAGATGATCCATTTTTTTGCCCATACATATGCACAGAATTAAAAAAAATAAAATACTGTTGGCAAAATGCAATGACACCTCAGATAAGAAGATATTAACTTTACAGTCACATCTACGGTATTCACCAAAAATTGGAGAGGGAAAAAAAGCAGGGAGTCATTCAACAGAAATACTGTCCCCACATCCTTTTCCAGATCTCAGGGTTTCACATGAAAGAATAAATCATACCCTTAGCAGTTCTGCTCAGCCCAATACAGCTGCATGCTGCAGGTGGTGCCCTAAAAATACGTTTGTTTATTTTGCATCACTGCAGGCTGCAAAGCTGCACTTAAGGATTAAATAGATTCCCCTTCCTCACTCTAGACCCCTCTCTCTCTTTTTAACTTGCTGGAAGAGGATGGTAAGATGTAGAGATAAACTGATTGCAATAAGGCTCATCTCAGTCTCAAGAGAATCAAATGGGAGGTATTACTATGGAGCACAAAAGGAAAGCTGACAAGCATAGTGTGTGGCACTGACATTTTGGTGGTGTGCCATTTCAGAGAACTCCCATGAAAACATCACAACAATTGAGTGAAAATCAGTGGAATTTTCTTCAAAATAAAATTCTATAGAACTGGGACAAAATCAGTCAGTGGCTGAGCAAGAAGTAATGTTCTGAAATGGGAATGGCTACAACATGGGCATAATTGTGCATTATGTGGGTTTTTTTTTTATTTTATTTTTTATTTTTCTGATAGAAGGATTGATTGATACTGCTGTACAGAGGCTGTAGTCTCTGACCAGCACCACCTGATGCACTAAGTGCTTTGTGGCATGAAACAAAGGAAAGGTCATGGCTGCTTTACAGTCCCCATTATCACTGTGGGTTATTCCAGCCTGGCTTCACATACATGAATGCTAAATACCCAAATCAGGATAATCCTTGTTTTATCAGAGCATTTCCTTGCATATATGTGATCTCAAATATTTTTCCCCATTTTGAAACTTTTCTAAACAATGAACATTCAGCTAGTCAAAGCACAGAGTTCATCAACAACGATTTTCTGTTACTTCTTCAGTGTGTACTGAACTAGGAATTTTATCCAGTTGCTTGCTTATCCTGAGTAAAATCCACTCAGAAGAAGCTGCCAACACATCTGTGCATCATTGTGTCTGGCTCTCTTTAGTCAGGTAAGCATTATGCAATGAACACCACAACTCTTCATGCTGAGGACTCTTCTGACATTTGGGATCATTTAACCTTCCAGTTGTCTAAATTATTACTTTTTTTTTTTTTTTTTTTTTTTTAAGCAGTGAAAGAAATAAAAATCCTCCAAAATTTCACTCTTAAAAAACTAAAATCTGTGCTGACTTGCACAAAATTAGCAGCAGCATTTGTACCATTCACAATCTCATGCTTTTTGCTTCTACAATACATTCCTCTGGGGAGATAAGGTGTCTTGTAGACAATAAGTATTCTGCACCTCTTCAGGAGAGTCTCTGTCTGCAATCCTTGAAATATTCCATAGCCCACTTTAAGCCTTTCTTTTTATAAAGTATAAAAAGTTTTTGTTCTGGTTTGGTTTTGCTTTTGTTTGTTGGCTTTTATATATAGCTTTTATTTTAGCTGTTGTACTCTTTCCACTGAGCATATAGCAAATACCACATCTTTGTGGAGCCTAACCTTCTGTACCTGGATTCCACATGAGTTTACTAGCAAGCTGTACAAAATACAAGTGGGGTAATGTTTTCAAAGGCTAATATAAGTTGGCCTTAATGAACGTGAATTTCTTTGTAACTTTTTACCTATAGGCAGTAGAAAACATCCTTAAAAACATGCTGCAATGCCACGTTTGTGAAGAAGCCAAGATCAACATTAGTCTGATCATTGTCACGAAAGCAAAAATAGAAAGCGAGTAACCAATTTGTAGGTTGCAATTCATAGGCTTACCGTTAAAGTGCAAGATCCACTTAAGTGCCCATAAATGAAAACTGAAAGGAAAGATTAATTTCTTTCTACTAACTGGAGATAAGTCTGATGTAATGTTTGGGTTTGTGAAAGCTAGTTTACTGAAAACCAAGCAAATTATGCTCCTCTAGCTTTGTGTCATATGTCACCACTCAGCACCAGGTAATTCCTCTGTTTCTCACCATATTTTTTTATGATTGTGACATTATGCTAACATTTCTCTTAGAAAAAAAATCCTGTGCCCACAATGAGAAATGTGAAAGTGATGTAAACACTAAAGGCACAAGCACCAGGTTTGGAAAATTGACCCATACTTTTACCGTGGTGCTCTTTATCCAGGATACATTTACAGTAACATGAATGGAAATATAAAAGTATCTGTAGTTGGCTACAGTTACCAGGTTACTGGTGGTTTGTTATTCTGAACCATTCCCCTGTCTTGCTAAGACTGTCCTTATCTAGAAACACAGCTCTGTTTAGGCACAGACACACAAAAAACCTTGTTGCACCGAGAAGAGAATCAAGCTTGAAATACATATTCCTTGAGTTTCTTGTTCATGATAATTGCATACAAAGAAAAAAACAAAAACATAGAAAAATAAAGGTCTGGATATCTTCTTTGGAGTTCAGCTTGAGTGATAATAATTGCTTGTAAATAAAGTTGTAAATCTATAAAGCTATTTTAATCTATTTACTTACACTTATTTCTTTGCACTTTTCTCTTTGTTCCATTTGCATCAGCTGTATCTTGTCAAAATTACAGTGAACTATCTGGAGAAGGTGCTGCTTTTATTGTACAGCTCTGCCTAGTGTCTGCCTTACTAACTGCTTGGTAAGCAGTCTTTTGCTTTCCTACAATGGGGACAGCAGAAAAGCATGGAGGAGACCTGGGAGGTAGCTGGGCTTTTAGATGAATCAGACAACAAGCTTTTACACGTGGAGCCCACACAGAGTTGTACTGACACAGAGATACATTTTTCTGAACTCACCTGGCCATGTATACCTAGACTGGGGAATAGAC